>NC_135669.1:4450844-4820010 GCF_964188315.1 Podarcis muralis
TTCAAATGCTTAATCCAGGGATCCTCCAGATGTTATTGGACTTCACTAACATCATCCCTGACCATTGGTCATGCTGGTTGGAGCTAATGGGAATTGGAGTCCAACAACATCTAGAGCACTGCAGGTTCCTCATCCCTGGACCAATCATTTCATTAATGAAGTTTGACCAAAGTACTGACATAAACTGTTAATGAAAAGAACCATCTCAAGAGAAGCATTCCTGTTTGCCTTTCTCACATGGGAGGGGGATGCCTCTTTTAATGGTTTAATCAGTTTTGCCTTCTGCATCCCTGTGTGAGAGAGAACCAGTCTCAGCCCTAGAATCAGCCTTTGCATTCCATCAACAACTAGAAATATACAAACAAAGCATTTTTTTTAAAAAAATTGCAGGCTTTTTTTTAATGTGGGAGAACATTCAATATGTAATGTTCTTCTTCCTCTTTTTCCTTTCATCCACCATCTATTTTCTAACATAGCAATTATACAAAACTACAACTGCTTACTGCTTACATCCCAGCTCCAAAGACAGTCATTTGCTACTCTCACACTCACTAGGAACCAAATGATCTCCAAGGAAAGCCACCTTGTTTTGTACTCCAATGAAAATCTGGCACCATTAATAAAAATAATAATTGAACTCTATGGGCTGGGGTTGAAAATAAAACACTACCCTAACAGTGCAATTGCAATTGCAGTTGTTATTCCAAAAAGTCTTCGGAGAGATCTTTGCAAATTGCAATATGAGCAGCTTCCCTTTCTCCTCAGTTTCCCCTCCCCTTATTCTCTCCTTCTCCCCTCCCCTCCCCTCCCCACCCACAAAAAAGCCAGCTTGAAAAAAATGGATGAGAATTATAGCAGGGGTAGCCTATGTGGTGTTGTCCGGCTGTTATAGACACTGGGTCATATCCAACTAGCTTCTCTTCAGAGTTGACCAGTTGAAATTAATTTCAGCAGGCTTGCTCTGTGTGGGACTAGCATTGGCAACAACCCTACCATTCCCATATGCTTGACCACTGACCAGACCAGCCACAGTTAATGGGAGAAGAGGTTCACAACATCTGGAACATACCCCATTGGTTATCCCTGATCTATGCATACCCAAAGATTCTAACACAGTTTTGTCACAATGTCCTATAAGTAAATGAAGGCCTCACGTATGCATACTCAGGTAGGAATAAAATGGCAGAGTCTTGAAGTGGTAGAAGTATGAAGGAACCCAGATGCAGACAGGAAAAACTGAGGGGTGAAAGGGGGGGGGGGGAATCCAGCCACTGGTAATGTTCTGAGTGCTTTATCCTAAGGCCATCTTTCTTTGTGAATTAAGTAAGGAATTCATGGTTAAGGCACAAGCTCACATCCTCTCTTTGTCTTACAGAAAAATGTGTAATCAGAGAGCTGAGACCTTCCCACATGCTACATAGGTAGAATGAAATGTTTGGATTTAGAAAGAAACTGTGCTTGTTAGTTAATACCTTGATATCTTCATTCAGTGCTGACATGCCTGAATTGAAAGCAGTACATACTGTATGTGCACAGCAGAATTCTACACTTCAGTAGTAAATGGCAAATCTACCCATACTCCTGTTTTCAAGGTGGAAAAGTAAGGTGCAAAATACACTGTAGTACAATACCTGCTTTGAATGCTGAGATATCATAGTGATCTACAGAAAGCTTTGGTTTGCACATTCAGGACACAATTCTACACTCCAAGTTCAAACACTAGTACAACCTGCATATGCATTCTCAAATGACTCAGGAAAGATGTAAAACAAACCATAATGCAACGCATCCTTGATCACAATGAAACTCAGTATGTTTTGACCTGAACACAATTGGTCTCATAAAACTGTATACCTTATTTGTCGGGGTGGGGGCTATTTCATTGTATTCTACTGCAAGTGGCAGCAGCATCAGTATTGGAAGCCTGGCCACCATTTCTCAACCTCTGCGATGTTCTCAACTGAGTATCATTCCAGTGCAGGTGTGTGGGGGGGGGGGGAGCACAGATTTGGCCACCATTGGATCCTGGAGAATTCCAACAAAAATGGGAGCAGAAATTGCTGGTATTCACTCATTTGTCCCACATATGGAATGGAACTCAATCCAGTGGATACAATCATGTTTGCTGTTGTTGTTTTCAGTCTGCAAAGGATACATTGTTGATGACATTCATCGCCTTTGCATTGTGTTTCCTTTGCACTGAAATGAATGGTGTGAAATAACATCGCTACAGTGGACAGTGAGATGAATAGTTTTTGTCAGAAGCTAAACTGCAGCAGAACAGAAACAGCACTGCATGCAGGGAACACGAGCTGCAATGAAAATTGATGCCTTACATCCCATAACACACACACACACACACACACACACACACACACACACACGGTGGCAAATATTTGGAGAAATTCTAGCAGGTGAGAAAAATAAAAAATCTCAGGAGGGAAAATGTCTTCTGAGGAACTTTGGCACAGTTCCCATGTATATGTCTATTCCATCCTCTATATCAGTTAAAGGATCAGGTTAGCAGCTGATGGGAGATATATTTGCTTGAGATCTTGCAGAATGGCTCTGTGTGTGTGTGTGTGTGTGTGTGTGTGTGTGTGTGTGAGAGAGAGAGAGAGAGAGAGAGAGAGAGAGAGAGAGAGAGACGGACGTAGATAGATAAAACAGTGGGCTGGTTGGACCAATAATAACACAGTTTTATATGTTCCTGTATTCTCTGTCAGAAGTTCAAACATTAATTTCTGTGCCTATTTCAAATGTGGGGAGGCAGGATGCAAAAACCCATTGTTATGAGATACCTGAAATGAAGCCTCATGAATCCTACAATTTCCTAATGCAAAGCCTTATTTCAGACTCAAGATTATTGGGGCAATTATTACTCCTTTGCATCCCCCATTCCCAAGGCAGGACCAATTACCAACAGACACATTCATCCTCAACAGAGCCCAGTCATTCCTGTGCCTTTGGAGCAAATCCCCCTTTCTCCCCCACATCTCTGTGGAAGGCTGTGCACTGAGCACCAATTACACCACTAGCCTTTTCCTTTCTTTTCATCCTTTTTTTTTTTTTTTTTTTTTTTTTGCTGTTGACTGGTCCACTGGTTTTTACTATAGCTGCCAGATGGTAGAGGCCAACCCGATTAAAAAAAACAAACACCCTCTGCTATTTAATTCCAAACTTGGTAATAACTTTCCTGTAACTCTCAGAGAGGAGGAGGAGGAGGCAGCAGTGGCATGAACATTCAAGAGACAGAATCAAGGTTAGGAACCTATTTTACACCTGCCAGAGCAGATAACACTCAGATAAGGGCTTTCACTCCTACACAAGCCAGGAGCCCTACTAGTCCCTAAACTGCAGTTGCGTGAAAGGAAACGTACATTAATTTGCTAAGAGAGCCAATTTACAATCAAGCACCTTGGGTCCACATACCTTTTCCCCTTCATCTCAAAGGTCTGTTCAGTTGGTGTTTTTACACCTATTGCACTGGCGTGTCTTAGTCGCTGACGATGACCTTGAGTTTGAACACTGATGTAACATTAGACTCCAATGACAGATTTATAGAGTGGCAGATATGGGTGCCTACCTCTTCCCTAAGACAGGACGGCATCCCATGTTTGTTAGCATCATTAAACTAAAACTGACTTTTCACCTGCTCCCATACCATATGCAGCTGCAAATTTTTAAATTAAAACTATGAAGCCATGCATAAATTTACATATATTACAGACTAGCCTCTCCATTTAACATGCAAATGTACGCCAATGTTTCAGAACACCTTCTGTCGCTAATTAATTTGCTGAATTATAATTAGACTAATCCTGCATAATTAATAAGCACAGATTTTTTTTTAATTTGTAAGCATCTTGATGAGATCATTCACTTCCTTCTATAAACTGCTAAGTAAGTGTTAAAAAAAAAATCAACCCCGGTAAGAACATATGTGAGAAAAGCATGTTTGATGCTGCATACAAATTCAAACAAGCGGGAAAGATAGAGGTAAATCAAGATCAATTTAGGAACCGTACTTCAGGAAATAAGAGACCGCCAGTGACTTATTTGCAAGGACAGGGATAAATGTTCTATTTGTTACCAAGAAGTTCCTCCTTGGTACTTTCAGCCCGCTGGATTTTTCCTCAAGCAGGCACTGAGGCAGGAACGGATTACAAAACGGTCTGTGGCATTAAGAAGTGACATGATATTAACACACCCTTGTATATTAAACGTTTGCCTTGTACACGCTGTGTGTTGATAAGCACTTTTGATGGTATTTGGAACTGTTTTCATTCCATCTGCCAAAAACAACAGCAATCGTTCTAGTGGAACAATTAAGTGCCATTAGTATTGGAGGCATTCGGTAATAATTAGAATGAAGGGGATCACTTTAATGTTGGAGAACTTAGGCTTCAAGAAGCATGTGTGCCAATGAGTAGAGGAGCTTTTAAAATGTAATCTGATAGCTTCATAGCAAGTGCATCACTTACCCAAACTGAGATTTGAAGGCTACGTTTTGTTATGAGCCAATCACTGTGGATCCAATAAAAATGGATCTCTGTAGTGGATTTAATGAGAGGTCACACAATCTAGATCTGTCTTTCCCAAACTTTGATACCACTTTCCCAACCCAGTTCTGAATTTGAATTGCAGGGATATTAACACACACACACTTTTAAACACATTTTTTAGATGAAATGAAGAAGTCTATGAGGAATATCCTCTGAGCAAAGGCTATTCTGCAACATCTTTCTGAATCAGGACGAATGACTGAACCCAAGGCAAGTAAAGGGCAAGATAACCCAGCTCCAGCAAGGATTGATTTGAAGGAGGCAAGAACAATTCAGTTCATCACACTGGAAGGCAATGGGAAGCTTCATCAGAGCGCTGGCTACTCTGGGGCATGTCTGCATCAGTAAGAAATTATCAAGGGCATGGGCCCAGCTGTGTTCGCTCAGTGCCTGGATAGGAGACCACCTTGTAACCTCATTTCAACTTGAGTTCAATGATGTAAAAAAAAGTGTGAAATAAAAGAAAGAATAGATGAGAAAAATATGAATATGGCAGAATAAATCCCATCCGTGCTGGATTAAACAACACAGTGAATCCTAAAGATACATGGTGTATATCATCTGTAATGAATTTTCCAGACTAATATGAGATTTTTATGTAGAACTGAGTCAAAATTTCTCTCTTCCTTCTTCTGTTTTAGATTTCTGAGAAATTTCCGTGACACACTTTATGTAGGACTGCCTCTGAAGACAATTCAGAAAGTAGTGCAGAATTCGGTGGCCAGGTTGCTTACCTAGGCGAGATGGTTTCAGCATACCAATCTTGGCCTGACTGCACTAGCTCCCAATTAGCTTCTGGGCCCAATTCAAAGTGCTTGTTTTAAAGCCTTAAATGGCTCAGGAACCCAATACCTCAAGGACCACCTCGCCTTATATAAACTGCCCCGAACTCTGTGCTCATCCTCCGAGGCCCTTCTTCATTTGCCTCCTCCACAACAGGTCCGAAAGGTGGCAACGTGAGAACAGGCCTTTTCTGCAGTGGCCCCCCATTTGTGGAATGCTCTCCCCAAGGAGGTTCAGCTGGCACCTTCATTATACACCTTTAGGCGCCATTCCTCTTCAACCAGGCCTTTGGCTGATTAATATTCTATGGCCTTTTAAATGTGTTTGTGGAAGGGGAAGTTATTATTTTGTTTTAACTATTTATTTGGTGCATCTGTCCTGTATTTTTATCCTGTGAAGCGCCCTGAGATCTTTGGGTGGTGTATAAATTTAATAAATAACAAATAGAAATCCCTAACACAAGAAGGAGCCCTTTTTGCCCAGTACTTCTGGTCACTAACAAATTTTACAAGAGTGAAAATTTGAGGAGGGAACTGAAGGGGCAAACCCCCCATTTCATTGCAACATGTGCCTTTGCATTGCCAGCTGAGGGGCCGCCTGGCATTCATCAGAGGTATGGGCTCGGCCTTGCAATCTCTACTTCTGGTGTGGTGCCTCAGGCCCAGGGGATAAATCCAACTCCCCCTCAGGACCCTTCCCAGTCCATGCCCTTCACCAGCCTTGAGTAGTATGGCCAGTCTGGAAGGTGCTATTGATTCTCTGCTCTTACTTTAGTTGTTGATTCCTGCTCTGCATGATGTAACTTAGCGCTCTCCATAAATTTTGGACCAGAACTCCCATCAGTACTGACCATTGGCCATATGGACCAAGGCTGATGGGAGATGGGTCTGAAAACACCTCAGGAAGAGTGGACCAGGCTTACAGAATCCAGTTCTTCATATGTTGATGACAAGCCATGTGGTTCTTCAAAGAGATGGTTTCACTTTTGTAATACACTTTCTTTGTTTTCCTGCCAATCAAGTATTACTACTACTACTGCTGCTACTTATTATTATTATTATTATTATTATTTACAACTACAGCTCATTATTGATTCTAAAAAAAAAACCCTCAAAGCAGCTTACAAACAGAATAAAACAATAAAAAACAGTTAAAACATTTAATATTTAAAACATTTTTTAATTGAAAAACCAACAGTTAACCAAAAACAGATTAAAGCATGCATCAACATTCAACATGTCTGCATAGTTTTTAATTAAATTGAAATTTATTGACCTAAGGTCCCATCTGCACTACACCTTTAAAACAGTTATGGCTTCCCCAAAAGAACCATGGGAACTGTAGATTGCTAAAACTGTTCAGAATTGCTAGTCCCACATCCCTTTTGAAGAACTATAAAACATGGAGTTCCCCGGTAAAAGGGTTTGATTGATTGTTAAACCCCTCTGGGAACTGTGGCATCTGGGAATAGGGGCCTCCTAACAACTCCCACTACCCTTAACAAACAATAGTTCCCAGTATTGGCAGTATACTGCTTTGAATGTAAAGTGCAGATGGGGCTTTAGTCATGTCCATCAATTTCAGTGGTGTTTGTCTGAGTAGAACACAAGACACAACCCAATAGTTCTAAAATAAGAAGACCACATCTTCTTATGATGCAGACCACATTCACTCCAAGGGACTGCTTCTTTTAAGATGGCAAACAGGGAATGTCTACAGTTTTCATTATGTACTATTAAAAGCAATGCAAAGGGACGGTGCAAGAATTGCTGGCTCACAAAGCCACAAAATTTGCAAGGAGATGCTGGAGACCATCTAGTTCACCACCTTGTTCAATGTAGGATCTGCAGTGCAGTCTGTGCCCAAAGCAAACCTAATAGATGGCTATCCAGCTTCTTCCAGGGAAGAAGAGCTCACTATCTCCTGAGGCAGCTCTGACAGTTCTCTTACTGTTTTAGCTGAAATCTGCTCCCTCTCCTGCAGTTTCTGCCCATTGGTTCTAGTCCTGTCCTCTGGAGCAACAGAGATCATGTCTGCTCCATTTTCTGTGTGACTTCCCTTCAGATATTTAAAGACTCTAATCTTCTATTCTTCAAGCAAAACATACCCAGCTCTTTCAGCCATTCCTCGTAGGACTTGGGGTTTCCATATATAACTTGCTGACTGATTAAATGGGGGGGGGGGGTATCTTTTAAGTTAATCAAAATGTTTTGACCTGATTAATCTAATTGACTCAGTGTTGCAGCCCAACATTTTGCATAATTATTTTACTGGTCACAGAACTCCAGTTTTCTGGATTTGGATGATATCAGCAGAGATTTCTGTTCTTTTATTAATGTAGAAAAGCATTGCTTTCTTGGCCTTGAAACTATTTTTTGCATCGTTTATCTAGAATGGGAAATGGGCAACCATTTTAATCAGATATCCATTTTTGATGCACCTTTCATAACAGTATAGATTATGCATACACATCCATCCATTTAGAAGGAGAAAACAGCTGGAGCATCTGCTTTGCTTTTAGAAGGTCCTTGGCATCTCCCTCTGGGAAGATAACTGGCAGACAGTGTAGACAACACTAGATGGACTCCGTCTAAGACACCTTCCTATGTTGCAAAGTAGTTTTTTGTCCTCTTAACAACTCTTCAGTGTGTCTTGTCTGAATGTGTTCTATTCCCTACCAGCAAAAGTTCCTTCCTTTTCCTCAGTCTTATCACTAGGAGCGTTGGACATTCGCTGGATGCTGCAATTTGGAAACTATTCCTAGTTAAGCTTCACCCTGCTCCCCAGGTCACCATAAATCTAAAGGTTTTTTAAAAAAATGGAACCAAGCTTTGGATCACATGCAAAGCTTGCAGGATGTTTCCTTGGTTTATTTCATCCAGATGTTTGCATTTTCAATAATTGAGAAGCTGCTGGAAGAGCTAGACATCAAGACTAGCAAATGGAACCAGCAAGGGAGTAGCATTGTCATTAGCATGATCTTGTTGGATGAGAGATTAGACTAAGGAGTCAATGCCTTCTTTGTCAGAGCAAGTTATGGCATGAACCCATTACTCATCAACTTCAGAGCCACCCAAAGGTATCTAAATGGGGAGAGGTGAAATTCCCCCCTTCTCTTCCTTTATTGTTGCTTTGGCCTGCTTCTTACCAGGGATCAACATATCTTTCAATTTCCATTTTCCCCTGTTTCTAATTTTTCCAAACTCAAGTTCAGTTCTCTGCATTGCCACATTTTGGCATTTTTCTTAAAGTCCTCCTGAAAATTCTCCAGCATTTTAGTGCACATTTTAATGCAATTTTGTCCAATATAGACATTTTTTGCAAAACATTTCCCCCTAATATAATACATTTTTGTATGTTGCTTTCACAAATATGTGCATTCATAGGCAAACTTTACTCTAGTATAGACATTTTGTACACGTCAGTTGGCTGGAGAAATATAGAGAGGTGTAAATTTCAAAGGATGGTTGTGTTTCAGAAAGTGTGAATTAGGTATCCTGAAATTTCTCCCCATCCTTACTGTACAATGCAGTATTCTAATACTCCTGCATTCCAGGTTAACTAGGACAATTTCTAAAATTCATTTCATATTTGGAGAACACATAGTTTTCCTTCAGCATTGAGTTTGCCCAGGTCATTTGCATCTCCTTCACCCTCCTTCCACATTAGTGATGTCACTTTTTTACAGTGTTTTGATTCTATGTGCAATTGCATCTGGGGTCTTTTTATGCATTTCTAACTTTTTGATAGGGACGCGGGTGGCGCTGTGGGTAAAAGCCTCAGCGCCTAGGGCTTGCCGATCGAAAGGTCGTCGTCTCGAATCCCCGCGGCGGGGTGCGCTCCCGCTTCTCTGTCCCAGCGCCTGCCAACCTAGCAGTTCGAAAGCACTCCCGGGTGCAGGTAGATAAATAGGGACCACTTACTGGCGGGAAGGTAAACGGCGTTTCCGTGTGCTGCGCTGGCTCGCCAGATTCAGCTTTGTCACGCTGGCCACGTGACCCGGAAGTGTCTTCGGACAGCGCTGGCCCCCGGCCTCTTGAGTGAGATGGGCGCACAACCCTAGAGTCTGTCAAGACTGGCCCGTATGGGTGGGGGGTACCTTTACCTTTTTAACTTTTTGATATTGGAAGCTGCAAATAGATTGGACCTGAGCTTTCTGGCGGATTGCCTATGCCTGCACAAGCCTGCATTCTGAGATCTTTTAGCTGATTGAGTTTAGGGAGGGGGAGAGAGTGCAGTTCAGTTCACATTTATAGGTGAACCTACCTAATGCACACTTTCTGAACCAATACATGAATAGAAACTCAGACATCCTTAGAAATTTGCACATCTCTGAATTTAGCAGTGCAGTTCTCTAGCCAAGTGATGTGTACAAAATGTCTATACGGTTTAATGTGTGCATTAAATGCTTATATTAGTGAAAAGCATGCAAACATGTATTGCCTTAAATAAAATTGCTTTGCAAAAAAGTTTACATTAGGAGAAATTCACATGAAAATGATGGTGGGTTTTCATGAGAGCTTTAAAACAATAAATCATAAACTGATTGAGGAATGTGGAGAACTGAACTTAACGCTGGACAAAAGAGAAACAGATTTATCTATCCCTTACTGAATCTGTAATCATTTGTATTTCATATTTTATGGTATTTTATTTTTATTGTACACAGCTTCAGTACAAGGCTCTTTTGGGAGGATGGGAAGAATAGAAATTTAATGAATAAATAAATAACTTGCGCTTGGAAAGTAATTTATAAATCTGCAACTAAAATAACATAAAATAAGCCTCAGTCGGGGGCCCTGTGGATGTTTCTACTTCCATGGCCAGGAGAGACAGAACACATCCTGTGGTGATTCCACATCTTCCCATGGTGTGTGGCTAACACTTCGGCCCTTTCAGAATGCTTGAAAGCCTGTGCTTCAGCTGACCTTCCCTGGTTAAGTATTCTCCTGCCTGCAAGTATTGTCATGCTGCTGGAAATTCTTTTGAATCTGTTTTCTTCTTGGCTTTAGTAATAAATGATATAGACATAAATATATAGATATATCCATAATTGTATATATAGTTGCAGTTTTAATTATAATAGCCTACTTCAAACAGAGCTTATTCAGAAAAGCAGCATATAAATATTTTAAAGCAAAATTCTATGCACAATAAAAATGAATATTGATACAACTAAATGTTTAGTTACATCAAGACTTCCGCTTTTAAAAAAAGTTTCACCAACACATCCATGTTTACTGGTAGGACAGAGAGCTGTAAAGGCACATGGATGAACATTGGAATAATTAGCAAGTCAGAGTTTTGGTCCTTCTAGCTCTCCCCAACCGGGTGCTCTCCAGATGCTTTATTATTAAATCATTATCAAATAAAGGCATATACTGCCATTCATTTCAAGAACAAATACTCAACTAAAGCAGATGTTTTCGACCATGATGATTGGCCCTCTACCGGCTAAACTATCAGGAAGGACTGCTCAATTCTATCTGTTAAATATTGGCTGGGAGAGAAAAGCCTGTGGGTCTCATTGATAGTGACCAAATTTCTATCAGTGGCACTAAGAATATGGAGGTAATTAATCATCTGAAATTGGAAGGGATTATTTCCAGAGGCTTGTCTCAGGTTATTTGTTTTGCATATAACTCAACTGTTACATCTTACTTTTCTTTTTATTTGTCCCGTACACCCTCTTGGTGTACTATATGGTTTTTTATGGTCAGTTGACCATAATAAACTGGTGGTGGTGGTCACAATCCCCATAATCAGCTGTTGGGACCTGCAGTCCAAAATATCTGGAGGGCAGCAGTCTGCTCTGGAACTGGTTCTCCAGAGTCTCAGATGGGGGTCTTTTCCAGCCTACCTGGGCCTACAATAGGATTCCAGGGACTTCATCTGAGATTGCTTGCATGGAAAGCATGGCACCTACCACTGAGCGACAGTGCAGGCCTGTGCACACACTCAGAGACAGACACACACCGCGAGCTGCATGCAATTGTGTGTTCATAATTTCAGGACAGATGGGAGAGGAGCAGTTTCATGCCCACTACTGAAGACAGTGCAATGCAAAACTAGGAGTTAGGGAATGGGGACTTCAAATGACTGCACAAGCAGAATTCATGCGAGCAACTGAAACTTAGGGGCACACTGGCTCTGACTATGGAGCTAAGGATTTAGCTAATATAGTGGCAGTGGCTCATCTTCCATGAACATGTGCATTCCTTCTTTAAAAGCCATCTAAAGAGGCAGTCTGGTCAGTGGAAGCTGGTCCATTAGGGCAAATGGAGCACTGCTCCACTGTCATGGACTGCCTGGAGGTAGAGGAGTGGTGGGAGGCACTAGCTGGGGAACCCCCATGGGAAGAAGGCTTAGAACCAGGAGGTTGGTGGTAGGAGGAGGAGGAGTGGTCAGAGGGAGAAGAGGGGGGAAGCCTGGGAGGAGATGCTGGAAGCTCAAGAGGCAACAGGGTTTAGTGAGCAGGAAGAGGCTATGGCAGAGAGCAGTGCAGAATCAGAGGCAAAAGCGGAGGCTGGAGAGGAGAGGGGCCAAGAGGCAGAGATAAGGCAGGCTGCTGAAAAAACCAGGGGGTCTCCCGCTCCTGCTGCAGCTAGCTCCCCTCTTCCCAGTGTCCCGGGACCACAAGAGGTATGAAGAGGGCAGTGGACTCGTCTCATTGCTTAGGAAGGAGCAGGGGGTGGAGGAGGCTTAGGTAACTGTGGGAAGGTGGGGACCTTCAGTCCTCACAACTACCTCATTGGGGCAAGATCAACTGGGAAGAGTTGCTGTGCTCACTAGACCTTGCCTCCTGAGCTGCTTGTTTCTTTGAATAAAGAGTTAGCTTCACTGATGATGTGTGAGTTATTACTGACCTTCTCCCAGCACCTGCCCCTGACACTGACCAACCTCAGTCTGCCTTCAGCCAGTTCTTATCTGCCTTCTTTCTTAGTCTGAATTGTGCCCTTGCAGAATTCAGCAGGGAGGAGGATGGGGGCGGGACTAGAATTGGTTGGCTCTGCCTGACATTGGCTTTGTCCTGCAGACAATTTAAGTGGGATGAAGCCCAACAGCATGCCACTTCTGAGTGGAGATGCTTAAGAATGGATGATTCTGTTAATTTTTCAGTATCCATTTCCCCCCAGATTTGAATTCAGTTCACATTCCCCCATCAGTTAGCATTTTTCAAAAATTAAAATTCACAATTCATGAAAATTCATCTGCTTTTCTGTGCAAATTCCTCCCAATAAACACATTTTTGTGTACAATTTTGCCTATGTGCATTTTTCCTAATATAATACATTTTATGCATTATTTACACAAATATGTGGATATTTATACACACTTCCCCCTAATATACACATTTTGTATACATGATTTGGTTGGAGAACTGCATCACAAACTCCAGAGAATTTTGAAGGGTACTGTGACTAACATATTGTTTTGGAATGTGCCATTAGAAAGGTTTACATTAAAATTGAAACAGAACTGGATTCCTCCTCCATCTCTAGAGAAATTTGAATTCTCTGTGAGCTAACTTGGTCTGAACCTTCCAAACTAACATGCAGAATGGAAGTTATTGTTCAGAGTTCACACTTCTCCAAATTTTGCAATATAGCTCTTGGCTCAAAAACATATACCAAAATGTATATTTTGCATAGCATACTTTTAGAAATGTTTATATGTTTTTATACATTTTTGTGACAAAATATAAATTGCATATTTAAAGAGGCATTTAGTTCTGAATTTAAATATGAATCTTTTCTATGAAATTTTCTAAATAAAAAAAATCAGATTAATAAAGAAACTGTGTGGAAAGGATTTATGAATGAACACATGTGACACTGAAATGGATCAGTAACCCACTTTACAAAAAAATTAACTATTGTCACTTTCTTAAATTGTCTCAACCTACATAGGAGATGCATTAAAGGGATATTCAGATTAAATAATGGTAGCAAATGTGGGTAGCAGAAACCAAATGTTTTGGACTACATATCCCATTATCCCTGGCTGGCACTGATGGGAGCTGCAGTCCACAGCATCTGGAGAGCATCATGTTGCCCATGCTAGATTAAATAAACAATGTTTAAAATCCACCCAGATTCTAAATCTCCTTTATCCCATAGTTTAGGACAGATTTGTGTTTTTTTAAAAGGAGTTCTTTTTATTACTAAAGAATTCTTAATAAATACGTTATTTTCTATTTGAAAAAAATGATCCTTGGATGCATAGGACATAAATCACTCCAAATTGCTACTTTGATAAATGTGGACAAAATAATAAAATTTGTCACCAACCTAATATTACCATCAATGTTTTGTCTAGCTACATTCCTTCCAATTTAAAAACAGTTCAATACCTCTTTTACCTTCAAGTAGCAGCACTTAATAAACAGTGATGGATGCTTTTTATTTCCAGCCCCCGCTATCCCTCCCCTTCTCCCACCTCCCTGTGTTTCAGACTTCCCTATCTATGTTACAAGGGGATTGTTTAGCTTGGGGAAAATGTAGATCTTCCATCCTTCTTCCATTGACATGCATCCCTCAAGGAATGACGGCCATATTTAATTCATAATCCCCGTTGGCTACACAAACATACAACTTCCCATCAATTAGGCAACACAGAGATGCTGTTAAAAATCAATGAGCTTATTATTAAATATATTTTCTTTTCATGTAACAATCAGAGTTATCGGTGTGGCTGCAATGTCAGTGCTTTAAATGCTTTTAAAAGGCAGCAGATTTGCTGTATAATAGGAAAACATTTGAAAAACAAAACAACAAAATGAAAACTCAACATTACATTTGCTGAACTACCCAAACCATTTAGGGAAGAACTTGGCTGATACATTGCTTTTAACATTTATTGTAAATGTTGGAAGTAAGGGATTGCTGATTGTATATTTTATCTCCATACTGTAAATTAGCAATGATCTATATAAACCAGTTAAGAAGAGCTGTTGCTGATTAGATCTATTTAAAAATATGGTCTGTGCATATTTGTGTTTTCATTGTGGCATGTTTATTGGAAATTATTTGGATATTTTGACACATGCCACTGGAGTGGTTTTTCCATTCCTACAAACAGAGGCGTTAATTCAGTTCCAACTCATTCAAAGGTTCCCCCACCCCCACCCCACCCCCCAAACCACGCATGCACACACTCCAAAGATTTTGGCACGGGTCTCTTCTGCTGTCTGGCCACAGCTGATCTGAAGTGAGTCCCCTGTAATTATAGAAGAAGGAGGAACAGGTTTCCTGCTAATTGGAAAATTCTGCAAATGGCACCACTGAAGTAAATTGACAGTCGTTAGAATATTAGCAAAATGAGAAAACTGATTAGGAAAAGCTCAGATGTTAACTCTCTTTTTAAAATATACCCACACCAAACAGCTTGATTTTAACCAAGCAAATTGAGAATAAAAGTTTAGTGTAATAGAAGTTGTGATTTAACTGGGTAAGATATATGATGTATTCAGTAAACAGAAACCCTTTCAGTTGAACATGTGTTAAGGGCTTTCCATGCTCACTCAAGCTCCAAAATGCCAGGAAAGAACATCTGCTAATGGACACACCCTTAACATGCGCTATGTAGGCAATATTGTGGTCCTTGTGTCTGAGAATTAGGTGCACGGCTTGTTCTGGGAGGGGCTGCCCTCCCTCCAAAGGAGCATGTTTGCAGATCATAGAATCACAGTTGAAAGGGACCCTGAGGGTCATCTAGTCCAACCCCCTGCGATGTCGGAATATGCAGCTGTCTCATACAGGGATCAAACCTGAAACCTTGGCATTATCAGAAACATGCTCTAACCAACTACTGAGCTAGTACTCCTGGATTCCAATGTGTCACTGGAGTTTCAAGTGACTTGTGTGTCTAAGAGCACTTATTTGCAGCTGGGGGTGATTTACCAGTAAGGTCATTCCTAGATAGTGATAGCCTGGCCTCAGTCGTGGGGGAGCTACCACTGGGGGTTGTCAAGTTGGTGGTGACCCATGAGAAGGAATGCTCTCCCTAGTGAGCTGTGTCTTCCTTCTTCGTGACGGACTTTCAGGAGAAATTTCAAAACCAGTGGCTGAGAATATAATATTTTAAACTGTGTTTATAATGTTTCAAAACTACTTTTAAAATTGTTTTATCATTGCTGTGTCTGCTGCCCTGGGTTCCTTTGGGAGGAAGGGTGGGACATAAATCAAACCAATAAATAAGAAATAATTGCCATGATATGGTATGCTCTGTTGTCCTGCACTTAGTTGCAGCTTCCCCACTGCCTTGAGCTGGTGGGGTAGTCCAAGATTGGTCTGTTCCCATGGAGTCTGTGTAACTGAAGCTTTTATGCAACTGGAGCTCCCATTCCACATTCCGCAACTGGGAATCTATATCATCCACCCAGACTGAACAATGCTAACTTCTGGTTGAGTTGGGATACAACATGATGGCCAGACTGCACTTGCAGCAAGCAAACAAACTGCTTATGTAAAAGGAAGAATCTGCTACTGCCACTGCTGTTCGTGAGCCCCACTTCTGTTCTCCTCTCCCTGGAGAAAACAGTTGCTCCCCTCCCCATATACTCTGGCCATGAGTAGAGTAGAGTAGAGAGTTGCAGGAGGCCATTTGCACACAGCAATAATCCAGTCCCTGGCATTTGCAGTTAAAAGGATTGGGCGACAGGGGACATTAATGACCCATCCCCTTTGCCCCGAAGAGCGGCTGCCAGTCAGAGTAGACAGGAAAGGGGGGAAACTGATGAGATAATTGGTGACTTCCATTATCCTAACTTTGACTGAGTAAATGCACATGCAGGTCATGACAGAGAGCTTCAGAATAGTAAAGTCATGGAACTGTCAAGAGGGGAGTTGGCCTTTGATTTAATACTGAGTGGTGCCTAGGATCTGATAAGAGATGTAAGTGTTGCTGAACCAATTGGGAATAGCGGCCCAAACACTACCAAATTCAGTGTGTGTGTGCGTGTGTCACTGGAAAATTGCCCAGAAAAATCTAATACAGTTGCATTTAACTTTAGAAGAGGGAATATCTCCAAAATGAGGGGATTACTTAAAAGGAAGCTGAGGGGCAGAGTCGGGAGGTTTAAAAATCCCTTCAGGAAGCAGGCAGGTTATTTAAAACCACTATAAGAAAGTTTCAGATAAAACACATGCTGCAAACTAGAAGGAGCACAAACAAGTCCATGAAGATGCCAACATGGTTAGATAGCAGTGTCAAGGAAATGCTAGAAAGCTTCCTTTGAAAAGAGCACATTCTGATAAGGAACAGAAAACAAGCTAAGTAAATTGTAGAGCTTTCGAACTATAAGAGAGTAAAAGGGGGGAAGGGAAATTGCAGAGAGGACCAACAAACTCTTTGCATCAGTCTTTATTCTAAATTATAACCACATTGAATTATAACCACTTCCTGAAACACAACCACATTGAAACCATGGTTACCACAGAGGGTGTCTGAAAAGTATATCAAGCAGAGAATGAAGTTTTACAGGTAAATGACAAATTGCAAATTGATAACTCCACTAGACCAGGTAGCATTCAGTTGAAAGTCCTTAAAGAATCTGCATGTAAAACGTCTGGTCTTTAAGCAACTCATCATTAAATTGTAGAGGATAGGCAATATAGCCAATGTATCACCCATTTTCAAAACAAGTTCCAGGGGGAATTCAGGAAACAATAGACCTGTCAGCCTAAGTTCAGTCCTAGATAAATTGATTGAAGAATTAATGAAGCTAAAATTGTGAAATACATACAGTAGAAGAACAAGCTTTGCTGAGGATGAATCAGTATAACTTTTGCAAAGTGTGCTACTGCCTTATCACCTTTGCATAAATTTTTGAGAGTACCAACAGATTGTAACGGGCAATGTGGAAAACGTTATAATACTTGTACTCACAAAAAGCCTTTGCCATCTTAACCATAAAGAATATTTGAGATGCAACATGGGAAAAGTTATATTTATTAACTATAACAAATTACAGGATCTGCACAAACCAATCAACCAGATCAGCCAAATCAAAGCAGCCCAAGCAGCCCTCTCATCTCCTGGGCACATGCACAGCCATCATCTGTAGCCATGCAGCAAAAGATTGGAGGAAATTCTCCTTCCTTCCTACATGAACCTTGGGTATGGGAACCTCACCTGCAGACTGTGGTCCTGCTGTCCAGCATTCCAAGCCTTAAGGGCATCTCCCCCTGCCAGACCAACAGCAGTGAAAGGTGAATAAACCCAATAATGCCTCAGGTGTTTAACCAAACACTTCTTAAATTCTCTCACTTAAATGCAAATTAAACAAAATACACAAACTGTCACTCCAGCAGCAAGGAAAAGCACCTAGCTGTGTGAAGAGTGTATACAAGAGGAGTTGCAATCAGGCCAATCAATGCTAGGAATTGGCCTAGCATGTGCAATGGAGACTTGGGCCTGTTCTTGCCACTGCTTGCCCACTAGGTTTCTCTTTTGCACAGCAACCCAATCATATGGGCAGGGAGCGGGAGTTGCAGTGATTTTTAGGAAGTCATTAGCCTGTACCAGGCATCCTATTAGGGAGATCCAGTTTTCTGAGTGCATGTTCTGGAAGTTGGGCAATAGGGGCAGTGCAGGATTCCTATTGGTGTACCAAGGATTCCCTGCCCAAACTGCTTCAGTTCGTGGAGCATGTTCTCCTGGAGACACCTAGTTTGGCAGTGCTAGGGGATTTTAACATCCATGCCAACACAACCTTACAAGGGGCTGCTCGGGACTTCGTGGAAAGCATGGCTTCCATGGGGTTGTCCTGTGTAAATGTCTGGAGGTGGTTGGCAGATGGATGGCAGCTAACAGACTGAGGTTGAATCCTGACAAGACAGAAGTACTGTTCTTGGGGAAAAGGGGGTGGGTGGGTATGGGGGACTCCCTGGTCCTGAATGGGGTAACCGTGCCCCTGAAAGACTAGGTGCGCAGCCTGGGAGTCATTCTGGACTCACAGCTGTCCATGGAGGCACAGATCAATTCTGTGTCCAGGACAGCTGTTTACCAGCTCCTTCTGGTATGCAGGCTGAGACCCTACATGCCCACAGACTGTCTCGCTAAACTGGTGCATGCCCTGGTTATCTCTCACTTGGACTACTGCAATGTGCTCTATGTGGAGCTACCTTTGAAGGTGACCTGAAAACTACAATTAATCCAGAATGTGGCAGCTAGACTGGTGACTGGGAGTGGCCACCGGAACAATATAACACCTGTCCTATATGATCTTCTTCACTGGCTCCCAATATGTTTCCGGGCACAATTCAAAGTGTTGGAGCTGACCTTTAAAGCCCTAAACGGCCTTAGCCCAGTATACCTGAAGGAGCATCTCTATCTCCACCACTCAGCCCAGACACTGAGGTCCTCCTCCAAGGGTCTTCTGCCGGTTCCCACACTGCAAGAAGCGAAGTTACAGGGAACCAGGCAGGGGGCCTTCTTGGTAGTGGTGACCTCCCTGTGGAACACCCTCCCCTCAGATGTCAAGGAAATAAACAACTATCAGACTTTTAGAAGACATCTGAAGGCAGCCCTGTTTAGGGAAGATTTTAAGGATTGATGTTTTTATTATGTTTTAAGATATGTTGTAAGCAGCCCAGCCAGGGAAACACAGACAGATGGGTGGGATATAATTAATAATTTTTTTTAATTATGAATCAGGGTCTCCCCCCCCCCAAAAAAAATAAATAAATTACTCAGCCTCACAAAATGAGTGACAGCCGAAGCCCACACTGCAATGGGAGCAGCAATGAAGGAGGGGGCAGAATGTGGGGTGGAGCCAACTGAGGAAGCTGGGCCACTGCCCCTTTCTGACTGAGCCAAAGAGCCCGAGTTCTGACCCCCAATCCTCCCCACAAGCCCCAATCCTTGGGGTTGTGGGGTGTGACAAGTTTGCCCCTACTTGGGGGTGGGAGGGCATTGACCAACTTCTCCACCAATTATTTCTAAGTAAAAGTTTACTAAGTAAACCATCACAGGTCAGGGGAATAGATCCTCTTCAGAATCCATATATGGGTAAATATGGGAAAGCAAATTGTAAGGGGAGAGGAGAGAGAAGTTCTTCCTCCTTGCTCCTAATATTAGAATTGAGATCAGCCAGTGAATAGACCAATGAAAGTACTATGGCACACAACACACAGTATCCATTCAAGTGCTATGCCTGAATTGGGCACGTAAAGCCAAGTAACAAGCCCAAACAAACCAATGTTGTGTTGGGGAAGTGCCATAGCTCAACTGTATTGTAATTTAAGCATTAACACCACTGGTGAAGAATTTCGTAATCATCAGGGTGTTTCCCATTCTTGACTTCTAACAGTTAGGAAGCTGCCATGTACCGAGTTGGACCACTGGTTAGTCCATCCTCAGGAGTGAAGAACCTGTGCCCTCTAGTTGTTTCAGGACTACAACTCCCAGAATTCCTGTCAATTGGCCATGCTGGCTTCCAGAGTTTCTGAAAGAGATCTTTCTCAGTTGTACTCTGCCACTGAGCTATGGCCCCTTTGCTTCACCAGCACAAAGTGGACACTCCACAGGCCCAGAACTTTTTTAAAAAATGAAAGTAATTTCTTAAGCAGTGAACGTCTTACAGATAGGAGAAAGGAACAGATGGTTGCATATATAGGCACAGAGAGCTCCCTCTGGCTGCATTTTGGGTTTTGTGTCCCCCTCCCCTGGCTCTTTATACCCTCTTCCTGAAGGGGTGGAGAGTTACTGGGCAGCTCCATGTATGGTTTTCAACACAGTGCTTTCTGTTCTGAAGACTTTCCCCTAAATAGCTTCTCAGAAATTTGTATTGCACATAAGCTTTTGATCTGGAGCATAATAACATCAAGATTACTTTAGTCATCTAATTGAAAAAAATCTAATCAAACAGAGTGTGTGTGTGTGTGTGTGTGTGTGTGTGTGTGTGTGTGTGTGTGTGTTTAGGGGTGGGGGACAGCAGCTGGGGTGAAGGGTGGTTCAGATCAAGGAGATGGCAGATGGTAACAGGGTAAAGCTCCTCTTCCCTGCCCCCAGATGGCACTTTTACAATCCTGAGGGCCTCTCAGAAACTGTTTTCCTGTCTTAAAAAAGTCGGCTAATGTTACACCCTTCTGTGTGTAACCCACCAGTTTGAACCTAACTCTACATGCTATCAAGATATACATCTCTCTCTAACTGAAATCAAATAGATTTTTGAAAACCCTTGTCTTTGATTTGGTTATATGCAGTGTTTTTAGCTTTTCATTGCTCAGGGAGTATCTATACTGCAGATATCAGTTTTATTACCATTTAATTCACACAGCTGTTCTCCCCTCCCCCCCCCCCAAAAAAAAATTCTAAATATGATGATCTGGTGAGTTTGACTGTGAATTATCCCTAGGACTACAGTTCGTAAATTTTCCTGGGGAGAAAGAATTTTAGATTTAAATCACCTTATATCTTCGCTGTAGTGGGATGCGGGTGGCGCTGTGGTCTAAACCACAGAGCTTAGGGCTTGCTGATCAAAAGGTTGGCGGTTCAAATCCCTGCGACGGGGTGAGCTCCCATTGCTCAGTCCCAGCTCCTGCCCACCTAGCAGTTCAAAAGCACGTCAAAGTGCAAGTAGATAAATAAGTATCACTCCGGAGGGAAGGTAAACGGCATTTCCGTGCACTGCTCTGGTTCGCCAGAAGCGGCTTAGTCATGCTGGCCACATGACCTGGAAAAACTGTCTGTGGACAAACGCCGGCTTCCTTGGCCTATAGAGCGAGATGAGCGCACAACGCCAGAGTCGTCCATGACTGGACCTAACGGTCAGGGGTACCTTTGCCTTTATATCTTTGCTGTAGAATCTATTAATTAATTTGTGAGGCAACTTACAATCAAGTTTAAAATCTTTTCAAATACCATAAATTGCCCAGGTGAAGATGAGAGTCAATGGGCTTTATTCGGGGGGGGGGGGACAACTGAAAAGACCCTCCCCCTTGTTGCCACTCTTTGCACCTCTCTCGTAGGAGACACAAGGAGAAGAGCCTCGAATAACACTTGTTGGGTACATTCCAACATAAATTCAGGATCAAACTAGATTAGCCACATAAGTTGCTCTTACATAGATTTTTTTTTTAAAAAAACTAGATAGTTGGCAGGAGGTGATTGCGAGTACAATGGCACGGGGAGGGTGTTAGCTCTATACCTCTGCCGTGTCATGATCTGAACCCCACACACCTGTTGTTCACAGTTGGAGAAAAGCTCACATTGGCTGCAGGGGGAGCTTTCCTCCCATTGACCACCAAGGGAGCTTTCCTCCCATTGCAAATAATAGATACTGTGAGTTGATTTCTATTAGGATCATGATGAAGGCAAGGATTAAAAATCTCCCTCTGCACCACAGTCTTGATATCTCTCCCCCACCCTATGCCAGCTTTTTTTTATAAAAAAAAGGGCTTTCAGTGGGAAAGGATGACAAAATAGCATTATCAATCCAAATGAAATTTGAAGCATTAGTAGTCCGTAACATTCTCAATTCTGTATTGCAGTTACACCTGTCTGATTATAATCTTGGGGATTTAACTGGCAAAATTGAAATAACTAGATTTTGATATTTCAGATAAATCATAGAATCATAGAATGGTAGAGTTGAAGATTGGGCTATATCAGTGCAATGTCCCCTTCCTCTATTCTCCCTCTGTAGCCCCCAAATCTATTCTGCACTTTCCCCCAGATTTTGGGAGGTGCAGATTTTGGGAGGTGCAGGGGGAAGGAGGGGGAGGGGAAGTTCATTGTGCTAGTGGAAGACTTTGGATTCAACTCAAAGTGTGGTGTTAACCTTCTGTGCATGCATACATAAAAGCACCCAATAATTTAATGTATTTATTACATAGAATTATATTTGAAAAGTACACAATCACATTTACAATTAAAATCCAAAGATTATTAAAATCTCTTCCACAGTCACAACTCTAGAATGCCACAAAGCTAAAGATTCAGATGATTTCGTAAGGAACTCTTTTCAGCAAAGATGTCTGTTTCCCAATGAGCTTGCACATCTCTTGTCACCATACTTTCCCAGGGTCCTGCAGTGTCTGGGGTGTCAGGCAGGGCCACTGGTCTCCCACTCCCTCCTTTCATCGCAAAAAAGGAAGTCCAGGTTAAAACCTTAGTGTGTTTCTAGTTAATGGATCTCAGGCAGCAATACTTGGCAATCAGAGCTTCAAGGGTAGTCTCTTCACACATTGCCAAGAAAGAGGGCAAAGGAGGACAGAGATCTGCATAAAATTTGCATATCACAATAGATGCAAATTTAGAAATATTTGCTATAATTTAAATAGAAATACAATATATTTCACCAAGGAAGACTGTGACCAGGTAGTCTATGTAGCTGCTTAGTCTGCTGCAGAGATGCTGATCCAATGATACTTGTACTCAGAATAGACCCATTAAAAATGACAGACAGGGTAAACTTAGCTCCATTGATTTTACAGTGGTGCCTCGCAAGACGAAATTAATCCATTCTGCGAGTCTCTTCATCTTGCGGTTTTTTCATCTTGCGAAGCACGGCTATTAGCGGCTTAGCTGCTATTAGCGGCTTAGTGGCTATTAACGGCTTAGCGGCTTAGCGGCTATTAACGGCTTAGCGGCTTAGCGGCTTTAAGAAAAAGGAAACAAACTCGCAAGAACTCGCAAGACGTTTCGTCTTGCGAAGCAAGCCCATAGGGAAATCCGTCTTGCGGAACGACTCAAAAAACAGAAAACCCTTTCATCTAGCGAGTTTTTCGTCTTGCAAGGCATTCATCTTGCGGGGCACCACTGTAATTGGTCTACTATGGGTAGATGTGATTTAGATACACACCTAACTGGGGAAACCCAGCCAGATGGGTGGGTTATAAATAAAAAAAAATATTACTATTACAGTATGGGCAAATCCAAGACACTACTTCCCACTTTTCATTTTTTTTCCTTTTTTCCTTTTTTCCTTTTTTTTTTTTTTTTTTTTTGCTTTTCTGTTCTATCTTATCATCAACACATTCTATGTTACACAGGATAATAAGAAAGAAAAATAACACACACACACGAGAATATTAATGGTAACATAACTTTTCCCTCCAGTTTATTTGTCTCTTATAAACCTTCACTTTAGCTTCCACTCTTTCCCTGGTTTCCGATCTGCTCTTTTCAACTGTGTTTTCTTACTCTGCTAAGTTGTTTTCATTACCTTACCACGTTGTAACATCTACTGCTAAATATTTTTTGTCAGCCTGTTATGATTATTTTCTTTTTATAATATTTTTCTGTATGATCTATATACAATCTCCACTCCTCTTTTAAATCCTTATCATCTTTATATCTCAATCTATTTGTCATGCTGGCAAGTTCTATATATTCTAATATTCTAAGGTGCCACTCTTCTCTCCACTTTTGTGCTACCAAATTCGGGCAGCTTTGGTCACATACACCCATAGAGTAATTTGATTGGGGGGGGGTTCTTATGTTATTATTCCCAGAATAAAGCTTCTGAGGTTTTGGGAAATGTCCTTCTAAACACTTTCTTAAGTTCCTTATACACCATCTCCCAAAATTCTTTTATTATTCCACAAGACCACCATGAATGATAAAATGTGCCGGTTGTTTCTTTGCACTTCCAACATAGGTCTCTTTTTGATCTAAACATTTTGGCTAGTTCACTTGGTGTCAAATACCACCTATGGATCATTTTTAAGAAGTTGTCTTTTAACGCATAACTAGCAGTAAATTTTAGATTTGTTTTCCACAATTGTTCCCACAAATTCAAATCAATATTTTGACCCACATCTTGTGCCCATTTGATCATAGATGATTTCACAAGTTCTTCATTCGTTTCCTGGTCAAGTAATATCCTATACATTTTAGATAAATTTTTAACTCTAGATCTTAATATTGCTTTTTTGAATTTTTATGGTTTTTCTGCAAATCCCAAATTCTTATCTGCCTTAAATTTTGAGTTTATTTGGTGATAGCCAATCCAACACATATTCTTCTAATATATATATATATATATATATATATATATATATATATATATATGCAGGTTTTGGTGTCCTCGGGTGTCTTCCCGTGTAAAAGTTGGGGTGTCTAGGCGACGTTTCAACGAGGTCTCACTCGTCATCTTCAGGCTGGTGCTTTCGGCTTCTTGTTACTGTTCCAGTAACAAGAAGCCGAAAGCACCAGCCTGAAGATGACGAGTGAGACCTCGTTGAAACGTCGCCTAGACACCCCAACTTTTACACGGGAAGACACCCGAGGACACCAAAACCTGCATTCCTGTACCCGTGAAAATCTACGAAAGCAAATATATATATATATATATATATTCATTATATATTCATATTCATTATAGGTTCCCCAGTTGCCATTTTTTTCCTTGTCTCTGTTTCTATTGAGGATAGCCACCTTGGTGTTTTGCTCTCTATTTTTTAATATATTTTTCCCATACCCTATTTTTTTCCTCTCCTAATAACATGCATGGCGAAGCTTTTATGTATTCCAACTTTGCTGTACCAAATACAAGCATGCCAGCCATATTTGACATCATGACCCTCCAAATCCAGCAGCTGTGTATTTTCTAGCAATAGCCAGTCTTTTATCCAACAAAGGCAGGCAGCTTCAAAATACAGTTCTAAGTCTGGGATTGTGAAACCTCCTCTGTCTTTTCATTCTTATGGACCTTTATGCTAGACTAAAGACGGGGGAGCCCTAAAAGCAGAGGATGCCTTCAAATACAGGAATGGCCTCTGTAGAGTAGGACACACCACAACCATAAGAGTTTCTGACAATTATAGTAAATCAAGGGTCGGGGACTTTTGCTTGCCATATGTTCCTGAACTACAACTCCCATCTACCCCTGCAAGCATGGCCAGTGGCCAGGGATGGATGGCAGTTGTAGTCCCACAACATCTGAAGGACCAAAGGTTCCCACCCCTGCAGTAAATAGTACCAGGTGGCATAGACAACTGCTTTGATACTGCTATGTACTGTAGGCATGTTCATAAGTTGGCCTGAACTCACAAAGGTTCACAAAGTATGGATGGGGGCTGGGGATAAGGGGCACATCATCATGCATGTTGTGCCCCTTACATTCCATTACTTTCCTCATATTTTCCTGCATAGAAGGGGTTGTAACCAATGCTAGTCCCACTCAGAGTAGGTCCACTGAAATTAATGACCACAGCTAACTTAGCTTCATTAATTTCAAAGGGTCTCCTGTGAAAAGAACTCAGTTACATGCAACCCAAGGTGACTTCCACATGCAATCACTTGAACCTGAGAAGAACCGTCTACCCTCTGGTACAGCAAGGTCCCCAGTCATGCAAAGCAGTCATCACAAATAAAAGACCACTGCAGACCTTCTTTCCTCAATCGTGTGTGTGTGTGTGTGTGTGTGTGTGTGTGTGTGTGTGTGTAGATTTTAGTATCTTATATATACAATGCTGGGGGGTGGGGAATAGGTGCGTCAGCATTAAATAGATAAATAATCCATCTAGGGCAGAATAATGATAAAGTTAGAATAAATGTAAGCCTCTGCCACCGCCCCCCCCACCCCCGCTAGAACAAGGACATGTTAAGTTGAACAATACCTGCCCACAACATCCAGTGTGTACAAAGAGGTTCAACTGGTATTCTTCCAATTAAATAAGTTTTGTTTCATCAAAGGGCCTAGTGTCACTTCATAAGCGCAGGCTAAATCATAAGGAAATCAGACCCAGTGATTTCTTATTAGGTACATTTTGGAGCACCTTTTATCATTCCTGCAGCTAAGCTTCATGTGAGTTCACAGTTCACATTCTTCATTCATTTGAGCATGAAAAAGAGAAAATGTGCAGCTGAATGAAAGACGTGAATTGGCTCTCCAGCAGCGATAGCATCAGCTTAAGCCACTTGTAGATCACAATGAAGCCAGAACTACTTTTTTTGCTTGGTACTGCCTCTTGGTTTTTTGCTTTGTTTTTAAATTATCCTAAGCAAACATTTTGCAGCACCTGAAAGCATCCATGTACAAACACGGTGGTATCTGTGTGAAAGAGACCTGTGAAGACCACACTTGCTGTCTCAAGCACCTTGAAAGGGGTAACAATCCACCCGATCATAGTCAACCCCCCCCCCCCCAGTGAAAAATGTGTTTGCTTGCCTGCTTCCTTTTTTTTATTATTTAAGGAGGAATTGTCAAGAATGCGGACAAGATATGAGCAAAAAAGGAATCGGAGATGTTGCACTAAATATAGCTAAAGCTTGGGGAGCGGGAGGGTTTTTTTTAAAAAAACCCAGTCACTTTCAATCAAGTGTCACACCTTTAAATAGTGGTTAAATCTTTGCATTATGCAGCTCATCCCTTTTACAACATAGGGTTCCCGTAGAGAATTCCCTGTTTACACTGGGAATCCCTCCAGGAGCGCATCAATAAAGCTGAACAGATGTCAGGGTGGAATGCCAGCGGCAGTGGCTGTTGTCAGGGGTGTTGGGAAGGGAAAAGCGGCAACAATAAGACATGGCATCTGCTACACAAAGCCCTTACGCGTGGGTCAGAGTTTGCCAGTGCGTCAAGATCCCACCCTCCCCTTTGTCTAGGCACACTGCCTCTCTTGTTCCTGGATGACAGGGGTTGACACACATCACCCAACCCTATCAGAATTTAGAAATGTTATTTGTTTCGTTCTCGCATATTCACCCGCCTGTTTTGACCTTCCCCCCTCCATCTCTTCCCCTCCTCGAAATATATTGAACAACACACGGTAGGGGGAGGGGGAGGAGGCCTCCCCTCCCCACAGGACCTCCCTACTACACAATTTCATTATGTGCTTTGTGTCTAACGTGAGGGTGCTGATGTCCGTCTTTTTAATTAAAAGTGTGATTGATGAGACTTAACTGCTACGCTGATTTAAATACATCTTTGGGAAGGAATTGGTCCTTACGGTTCCAAGTGGGTTTTTTTGTGGGGGGTGTGTTGTTTTTTAAAACAACTTTGTGTGAAAGTTCTGCCAAATGATCTTGGCCAGATCTGCACCTGCAGATAGGACCATAAGCAGAAATAAACAGGAAGGACAACAAAGCAAAACAAAGTGATGCGAGGCAGATTTTTCCTACTCTTCAGCGTCAGCGAGTGAAGCACGGCAGTGAACGGAACATCCCTATGAATATACAGGTCCGCTCAAAACCGACTGACTAAATAACAGGAATTAGCAACAATTGGAAACTACTTATTTGCCAGTGAAGCATCTTTATTGCAAACATCATGTTTCATGAGAAAGGGCCAGGCTGAAGCACCCTTCCCCCCCCCCCCCACAAAATTAGATCACACAAACACACGCACGTGCGTAACAAGCATCACACACATACATTTGTGCATATATTAAAAAACCTACTTTTCTATACAAACAATAATCGTTTTAAAATTATCCTTTCATCTTCCGGAGTTCATGGGTGTGTTTACTTTAATAAGGTTGTCATTGTGGCATTCCAGGACTGTGTATAAAATGTGTTTTGCTTTTGGAACAAAACCAAATATATTAACTACGGGGTGTGTGTTTTTGAATAAAAGCTTTGTATTCTTGCATCCACCAGTTTTGAAAAAATAATGGTCTTAAAAAACTAAAACTTTTCATAATTAAAATAAAAGGTTTTCTTTTTCTTACCCTTTTAAAAAAAACAACTCAGCTATTTCCCAATAAATTTCTGCTGGTTAACAGTGCAATCCTATACATGTTTACTTAGAGGTAAGTCTCATTCTGTTCAATAGGGCTTACTCCCAGGTAAGTATATTTAGCATTGCAGCCTAGGTCTTGTCCCCACTAGATGTAGGATGCTTTGAAAAACAAAACAGATAAATATCACAATTTTGACAATTTAAGCACACCACTCTTAAAATTTGACAAATGTTAAGAACCCATCAAAAAATTGTAGCTTGTTTTGCACTCCGGACTTCAAAAGAATATGACATAAAATCAGATTAGAATCCTCAACATCAGTTGTTTAAAAGTGCCTGAAAGCATTTTGCATCTGAACCTTAAAGCATGTGGAGCCCAATCACAAGTGTGTTTACTCAGAAGTAAGTCCACCGACTT
The DNA here is from genome assembly GCF_964188315.1 of Podarcis muralis. NCBI lineage: Eukaryota > Metazoa > Chordata > Lepidosauria > Squamata > Lacertidae > Podarcis > Podarcis muralis. The sequence continues at coordinate 4,479,244 of NC_135669.1, forward strand.
CAGTGAAGCTTACTCCCAATTAATTGTGAAGCCTTAAATCAAAATCGACAATGACTTCACTGAGATCAAGATTTTCAACAGCTGATAAATAGGTGAATTCAGGTCAAAGATTAAGTGGAAAATGTATGCATTTTTCTTTTTGCACACACACACACATGGGGGGGGGAGAGGGAGAGAGAGAACGAGAACATGCAAAATGATGTGATCTTAAGTTCTCAGGCTGACTCACTTCATATCTGACTGGTTGTCCTCAGCATAAAAGTTATATTTTTTTGCAAATTGGGGGTGTTAAATTGCAAGGTGGAGTACACCTCTGTTTTGTCCAAAGGGATTTCAAAGTCAGTGCGGTTTCGTTCTGCTGCTGAATCAAGACTAAAACCTTTGAGCTCTTTGCATGTATTCACATTTCACTGTTCGCTTTAGAGTCCAGAAAGTGAAACACACAAGCTTCCATTGAAACATTCCTTTCTGATAGAAATCTTTTAAAACAAACACAGGTAAAATTTCTTTTTTAGGGGGTGGGGAGTGGAAGAGCGGGGGAAGAGGAGAAACCCCCTATCGGGCAGGGGTTGTTTTTCCATTTGACAATTAGAAATTATTTTTGGCTGCTCCGAAAAAAAGAAGAGGGGAAAGCTAATTGGCCTTGCTGCTGTTAAATACTCTATTCTGATGGTTGATTAATGAGGTGTCAGAAACCACAAGTAACAGACTCTATGTTTCTTTTGGAGTGGGGCAAGGGGAAAACAGAATGGGTGAAACACACACACAGAAAACGAAGTTGCAAAGGTTGTTTCTGTCTGCGCACACTTTCTGCCTCCCAAGCTGAAAGAGGGGACCCAAATGACAGCTAATGACATTTAGCTACCAACATGATGGGGTGGGTGGGTGGTTGGAATTCCAAACCCTGGAATGACTTATAAGCAAGAGAGAGAGAGAGAGAGAGAGTGTAATTATTATACATTGACCTCCATCCTAATATGAACCCTTTTCCAACCACCAAGAATATGGGTGGTGGTGTTTGAATATATACAACCAGCTTAATTATTTCCTGTTTTTGTCCAGAGTTTCCTTTCTTGCAACGCATGTGTTGGGTGGGTGGGTGACACCTCCAGTTGTTTGCTTTGGGCATTTAAATAGACTGTGTCATTTTTGTGAACATGTGTTTCATGTATATTTATCTTAAGCTTTGTAAGAAAAGGAAAGGAAAACTGCAGTAAATAATCTGTTTCCTTTCAATGCCGCTCACGAGGCCAACCCAGCCATCCCTATTTGCCACTTAGATGCATTTGTCACAATAAACCACCGTATATTATGTTTATATCCATCCTTCAGGCATGTCACAGCATCTTGGCATTCCAACTCACTCTACCACTGTGTACATTAAATAGTCATGTAGTTACATTAAACAGTGGGGAGTTCACACTTCACAACCACTCAGAGTTTTAAAACAGATGTGGGGTCTCTGTTGTTGTGCTAGAATGGGGGGTGAGAGAGAGGGGGGGGGACAACGACCTTAAAATGGTCTGGTAGGAATTTAATCTCTGCATGATTGAATGCTCCTTCCCACTCCCTTCTAATTTCAAATCCTGCCTAGCACCCCAGTATTGGAAATGGCAAAAAAGGAAAGGAAAACCACAACAAGTTGTGTGTGTGTGTTTATTGTCAGTTGCAGAGATGTGGAGGGGGCGCAGAGGCAAGATTCTGAATTCTGAATTCTTTGTGGCTTGGAATATTTTTGAGCGGGGTGGGCCAGAAGGGGTATCCTGGGATTTACTGACAGGAGAATTTTTGACAGTTGATGGACAGATGAATTCCGTCATGGAAGCGTTAGTCGAAAGCGCCTGGGCCAGATGGAAAATCGCAGCACTCACAGCTTGTCTTTAATATTAATTTTCTCTCTCTTTTTCTTTTTGCAGGAGATCAGTATTCCCTAATTCCCTAAAATGTTTCAATGCATCTTGAGGTATTATTTTTTTTATGCCTTTCACCGCCTACTCTTAGTAAGAAGTGCTCCTTTGTGTTAATGTAATTTTTCCACTCTTCTCAACTGTAAAAAAAAGAGAAAGAAAAATCACAAATAAAAACCCAGTGCAGCTACACAGCTGTTGAAAATTCTGCCTGTCTCTAACCGCACCTAGATGAGTAATATCTTAACCTTGTACTTGATTTTAAAGATATGCATCAAGAAGTTATTGCCATCAAGCTTTCCCTGGCAGGAGCAGCACTTAATAAAGAGCTCATGGTGGGGTTTTTTTGATGCATTTGACTCTTCTTATAGCTGCCCCTTCTCCTTTTCCTCCAGGACCAGCACAATCGCCTGCCCACTGCTACCCCTCCCCTTCAAAGACCAGGATATTTTCACCCCCTTCCCATCAATAGTTGGTTACTCAGAACCCCATCAAAACATGGGAGTGCTCCACCAGAAAGCTTCATTAAGCTTCATTAAAACAAAGTACTCTGCTTAGGGCACAAAAAGGCAGTATGGAAAACAGTGTAATTTTTTTACTTTTTTTTTAGGGGAGAAAAGAAATATTCTTAATGCCAGGAAAGGAAAAATGCAGGAGGTAGGGATGAATGATATTAAGAAAGGTCCCATGGCATGGTCAAAAGGTATATGAGGCCACCACCTGGTAGAAGCTAAGCTGGCCAGTGCCTAAATGGGTGACGGCCTGGGAACCACATCTACACCACCTTTGGTTCCATGATGGAAATGTGCTAAAAATGTGTATATTGGTGAAAATAATGTACACACATGCCTAATATTGGGGAAAATTGATTGGAAAGTGTTATTGCTTAGAAAGGATATACACACAAGGAGGGGTTTTGTTTTTTTAAAGGGTGAACTGAAAGAAATATTGGAAAAATAAGAAACTGATAAAAACCAATATTAACAGGTCCATCCACCACTAAATGGACAATGCACTCTGGGGGAGGACACCAACTGTGTGTGTTGTCTTAGAAGAGGCATTGTCTTCTGTGTGAGGTCAGGGAGGGAATACCTTTTTAAAGGTTAAACTCTTTCACATGTTCTGTGAATGTTCACAGAAGAGAGAGCAGAATCACACACGCTGCCTCCCCTGCCTTGCCCAAAATTTGAGTCTAGCCCTGCAAATGTGAATCTAGCCCATCCCCATTGAGAGATGGGGAGAAATTTGATTCTATTTGCATTTAAAGGTTGAAATGACCTAATTCACATTTTTCAAAATAGCTTGCAAACTGAAACACAGTCATCCTTGGAAATTCACACTTTTCTGAATTTCGCAATCCAGTTCTCCAGCCAAATAATGTGTACAAAAAAGGCCTATAGTAGTGTACAATGTGCATTAAAATGCTTAAAGTATATTAGTGAAAATAACATGTGAAAATAACTGATATGTCAATTGGGAAGTAATAATAACAATAATAACAACAATAATGACAATAATTTGTACACCACCCTATACAAGTAGATCTCAGGGCAGTTTACAACATAAGGTTAGAAAAATGGGTATAAGATTTTAAAAAGAGAAAATTAGAGACAATAACATTTGTGCCCATTCCTAAATCATATGCAGCTTTCTAGTCATATGACTGGGACTCTTGAAAAAGCAAAATCCTCTCTGCACACAGAGAGTAGTACAGGAAGCTGTATACTATTCTATCAATAAAATGAGTATACGTATGTTAAGGGGCTTTCAACCAGTATCTCTCTCCTCACCTCCCCTAATACATGTGTTTATTCCACATGGGCAGTTTACACACCATATATTTAAAGCACATTTGAAGCACAGGGCTTTCCCCCATAGAAATCCGGAAACTGTAGTTGACTCACCACAGAGCTATAATTCCCAGTCCCCTTAACAAACTACAATTCACAGAGTCCCCGGGGGGGGATGTGCTTTAAATGTGTGGTGTGTGCAATTTTATGAATTAATCATCTTCCAAGAGTTAGAGTGCTTGTCATCTACAGCTTTTATAAGTATAATAAAAGCAACAATATTTTTAAATGCCACCCAGATAATTGGGACACCTTTTTCATTTATCAAAAGTTTTAAAACCAATTGATTAAGCCAATTTATCAAGTACACTTTGTAGCCCTGATTAAAACCAAGCCTTTTAAATATGTCCAGACCACTTGGCTGAGGTCTGGGTCTGGTCATTTGGTTGTGGGACCACCTGGAAACAACACATCCAACCAATTTTGGCTCTAACATGGAAGAAAGGTGGACTATGAATGTAAGACAATGAATAAAATAAAATAATATTGAAATTAGGTATACTAAGGTTGTAAGCTCGACTCTGTGTGTCTGAAGAGGAGGGCAACCCCAGCTGGCTCTATGCTGATTCTCAATAAACATTTATTCTTCCCTCGTGAACAGAAACGGCTCATGCAAACACATCATCAATGGGCAAAAAAGGCACATGAGGTTTTGTGAAAATGGCTGGCTCTGGAATGATGGAAAGCCTTGGCACGGCCAAAGTGAAAAAGTTAACCCAACGTTTACTTCTAGCAAATTCCTACAGAGCAGCGTCACTATCCAAGAAATGATTTAAATGATTCAAATGATTAAAGTTTTGTGCAAGTTGCTCTGGCTGTTTACAGAGAATGAGATCCTGCCCATCAACTTTTCATCAACCCATTTGGAAAGCTGAGCAGCTCCATGCTGTAGAGTTAGAGACAAAAGACCTCTAAAGGGGGTGGGGTGTATCTTCATTCATTTTCACTGCAACTGTGAGGCACTTTGAAGAGGAAGTCTGCTACAGTACCATCACTGTAGATCATCCAGCCACCAGCCTCAACAATGGCCAAGTGCTATGAGGGTTGAAAGGGGTTACATTTAGGGTTGAGCCAAAATGCTTCCCCCACATATTCCCTCCCCATTTGTAGGAGACAACATGAGAGAACCATTTTAGCTGTTTTGGAGTGCCTTCTGGTGGCCACCAGCTATCATTTCCTCTCTCTCCCCAAATCCTTCAGAAGTGATGTTCTTTGGATGGGAAGGGGGGGCTTGTCCCCATTTCCTGCCAGAAGCCCCCATCAGTGTAGCACTACATTATCAACAGTGTTGCTCCTGAAGGCTTTTGGGAAGTGGAAAAAATGTTATCTGACAGCCAGAAAGAGTTCTGGTGATGGGCCAAGAAGCACCAGAAGATAGTTGATAGGAAATTTGTGATCAATGGGATACAGCTTAATGACATGGCTACACACACACACAATTGTTGCTTACCTGGATGTGGCCAGGATAGCAAAGAGCAGTAGCAGGTTTCGGGCCATGCAATTGTATTTATTTGTTATTTATAAAGGTGTTCATGTAATCACCCTCTTGCAGAACATCAGGGTGCTGTACAACAACATAAAAGCATTTAAAAACAAGGCAAAGCAAGGGGTGTTTTAGATAATGGCAAAGCCCTGTTGGCATAAAACTCTGCAAGAGATGCCTGAAAGTGAAAAGGTGGGAGGGGGGCTGCTGATTCTCTGCTGAGAGAATGTTCTACAGCAGGGGACCAAGGGCACTAAGCAAAGGCCAGTCCACCCACTTTAGATTCTGGCCTGGCCATTACTGGCACATGTCCCTCAGAAGGCTGTCCAGAAGAGAAGGTAGCCCTTGGGCTGAAAGGGGTTCCCCATGACTGGTCCAAAGTCTGAGCAGAGCTTATATATCTTTGCACAACTGGGCATCCTGCACCCTGAAAAATGCAAGGGCACTGAGTACACAGAGCCTGTGCTCAAACATTCTAGGCTCTATGCTGTGGGTATGGAATCTTTTTCAGCCCCAAAGCCACATTCCCTTCCTTTGTGTGTGTGTAATATATGTCACACACATACCCCTCTTCATTCTACATTCAGACATGCAACAGTCATTAGCAGGGTTCAAGGACATATTCCAGCCAGGCAAAAACAGTCAAGGAGGATGTGAGGCAAGACCACAGGGGTGTGTGGCCTGGGGAGAATCCAATGGACAGATGTAGAGGGCTGGAGGCACACATTTGACCCTCAGGCAGAAAGTTCCCCTGCTGTATTCAAACCTCTTCAGATGAACATGCAGAAATTATGATGATGGTGATTTATTTATAGCCCATCCATCTGACTGGGTTGCCTCAGCCACTCTGAGCAGTTTCCAATGTAATATAAAAATACAACTATGCATCACACATTAAACATCCAGGAGGAATATTTGGAGGCCTCCAGATCTGTGATCCTTATTCCTGCCTTTTTCTCCTCCTCCACTGCCCCTAATGCAGAAGTCCCAATATATTTGTTGAGTGACAGAGAATTGAGGGTTATACCAGGGATCCCGTATCTGATTTCTTTTCAATGAAGGAATGCTAACTAGTTCTTAGGGTTGTGTTGGTTTCCTTTTTGTACTTTTCTGTTTATTATATTTTGTAAGACATACATAGCTATCTAAGAAGGTACACAACTAAGCACAACAGATAAAGCATAAGCAACAAAAAGAAAATCAGAAAGTTCCCACATGAGTAGGTAATCTCAATCAGCTGTGAGTGATACAAGCAACCTAAGACTATAGCTAGAACTCTTTTATTTTAACATGTCCTCCCAAGCCCAAGAGCAGTTAAAGAACCATGTTATACGGTTATATAGAGCTCCTGACCTGGTGCTGCCTTCAAAAAAAAAAAGCTCAGAAACTTCAATGGGTATAAAAACAACAACAACTTCTCTAATATCTTTGTTTACTTCCCCTAAGTATCATAGCATGTTTCAGAACATCAGAATAGGTCTATGTTTGAAACATTTTCTCTTTCCATTATACAAAACTGACCATAACAGCTTATTTCTTTGAAGATCTGAAGAAGGTTTCATAGAAGGGTTCACCTCTAACTTAACAGTCATCAGCATAAACTATCTCAGCAGGCAGTCTCAGTGATTTGTGGGATGCCATCAGTTATCTACTTGAGGCACTTCTTGGAAATATTCCTTCCTTCCTTCTTTTTATCCCACATTTCCTGACACCCGCCTCCAAAGGCCAGACTTTGTAACTCTATATTTCCATACTTTCTCAATGTTGCATTTTATTGTTTTCTTGTCTTATTGTTTTCAATGTTGCATTTTATTGTTATTTTTATGATGCTTTTAGTGATTGTATGCTTTTTTATTGTATATTTGTATATCACTTAGTTTTTTCCTGACCTTCTAGACAATACCTCAAGGAGGGTCTCTCCTTGTATGAACCAGCTTGGACCCTGTGGTCACCATCCCTTCTTTGTGTGCCTCTTCTGCGAGAGATCCAGAGGACAGCAACATGAGAATGGGTGTTTCCCGCAGTGGCTCCCCGCTTGTGGAATGCTCTCCCCAGGAAGACTTGCCTGGCACCTTCATTGCATATCCTTAGGCAGCAGGCAAAAACATTACTCTATAACCAGGCCTTTGGCTAATTAAAGAATCTATAACTGATTAAACTTGTGGAGGGTACTGTATTGTTTTTGTTTGTTACTATGGAATATATTTTTGTGTTTTTATATTGCAAACTGCCCTGTGATCCTTAGATGAAGGGCAATATAGACATATAATAAATAAAATAAAATAAATATGTTGTCTAGACATCTTACATTAAATAGTCTGGACATTTTCAGAGTGCCAATGTAAAGCAGAAACTGTGTCTTGGCCTTTTCTCTTCACAAAAATGCATGCACCTAGACTCAAGATGCATTCATGCTCCACTCATAGATTTAACTATCAATGTTTAGATGCAGGGGTGAAATCTGAAGGAATATGCATGTGTGTGCATGCTAAACAGCATTTTTACAAAACCATCCCAAAATCTCCCCCCCCCCCGACGATGGGGCATTAATTTGCCCATGACAGATTAAAACAAACAGAGAGTGTCCCATATTAAGGAGGAACTCAATTTTCTCCTATGTCCCAGGACAAAACTTGTATGTTATCCATTGTGTGTTAAGAACAGATTTGGTTGTCATGTGTATCTATGGTATGAAAAAGTTAAAGTACACAGAGGTTTCCTGAACCATTTAATAAGAAAGTCATTACATTCGGTTTGGGACAAATACAAAGATTTGCTAAAACACAAAACACCATGAAGGACCACCAGCTAAAATTGGGGGAGGGCAATGAGGATACAAGAGACCTTTTAACAGATTGGTTACAGTATCACCAGCTGAATAATGTTTTTAAAATGGATAAAAGAAAGGGTTTCGCCACTGAACTATTGAGGTTTGAGAAAGAATTGTTACAAAATTACATAACTACTTTCTAAAATGTATAAATTGTTGTTGGAATGGTTTACTAAAGATGTGGAAGTCCAACTGGTCATGATTCAATGGGCAAGAGATTTTAGGTATAATATACAGTTTGCAGCATGGGGAAAACTATGGAGAGAGGATTTGAAATTTACAGCTGGTATTTAACCCCTAGTAAATTAGTGAAAATGTATAGAACAACTTCAAATATTTGTTGGAAATGTAAGGAGAAGGAAGGCACCCTTTACCATACATGGTGGAATTGTAAAGTGATAAGGGAATTTTGGGAAATGATATATAATGAGTTGAAAAAAATGTTTAAAATAACCTTTGTTAAAAAACCAGAAGCCTTTTTGTTAGGGATTGTAGGTGCAGAAATATCGAAAGAACTGCAAAGACTGTTTGTGTACGCTACAACAGCTGCAAGGACTCCTCAGGGTAGTGATAAAGCGGGATATCAAATCCAAACTCTTCTTCTCTTCTTCTAAGCAGTGTCTACTACATCACACTACCCACATGTGTTCTTAGGAAGGTGCCTTATATTAAGTCAAATCACTGATCCACCTAGCTCAGTATTGTCTACAGTGATTGGCATAAGTAGTACAGGATTTCAGGCAAGGTTATCTCCCAGCCTTACTTGGAGAACCCAGGGGTTGAACCTGGACCTTTTGCATGCAAAGCACTTGCTCTACCTCTAATCCAGGGGTACTACAGGAACTTGTGGGTGTAATATCAGAGACTTTGTCTATAATCTGGAATAATTATTGACAAACAGGTGAGGTCCCTGCAGACTGGAGGTGAGCAAATCTTGTCCCCATCTTCAAAAGTGAGGGGGGGGGGAGAAGACCCAGGTACCGACTGGTGAGCTTGACATCAATACCAGGAAAGGTCCTAGAATTAAACAGTTGGTCTGTGAGCACTTAGAAAAGGATGGTGTGATTTCTAAGAACCAGTGTAGGTTTCTCAAAAATAAGTCATGCCAGATGAATATCATTTCTTTTTTGATGGAGTTACAAGCTTAGTGGATCAGAGGAATGCTGTGAACATAGTGTATCTTGAGTTCAGTAATGCTTTTGACAGTCTCCTATGATTTCTTGTAAGGAATACCCATATGTATTCTGGGCAAGCAGCTGTTGTAGCATACATAAACAGTGGGGTGCCGCAGTGGTGTGTCTCGGGCCCATTGTTGTTCAACATCTTTATAAACGACTTGGATGAAGGAATTGAGGGGATGCTCATCAATGAATTTCAGTAGGGACAAATGCAAGGTTCTGCACTTAGGTAGGAAGAACCAGAAAAATATGGTGAACACCCAGATATTTGCTCCAGGAAACTGAAGGACAAAAGTAAGGAATCACCTACACCAAATCTGTGGCTCTCCAGAAGCTGGTGGAACCCCAACACCAATCAGCCCAAGCCAGCATGGCCAATGGTCAGTGATGATGGAGGCTGTAGCCCACAAGTTTCTCATCACTCACCTAATCTGAGGGAAGTTGATTTTGCATGAATTGCATACATATGAATATATTCAGAGCCAGGCAGGGGCTGCAAGCAGTTGTACCCAAGTCTTATTTTCCAGAATGCTCATGGTCAGGAAGTGGATCTGGAGGATAAAGGAAGTGGAAGCTGAAATATTACAAGCAAGGGTGTGTGTGTGGTAAGAGTCAATGGCAGGTCTTAGCATCTAGCTCAGGAGTGGGGAATCTGGAGTCCTCCAGTTATAATTGGACTACAAATCCCATCATCCCTAACCATTGGCTATGTTGACAGAGACTGATAGGAATGGGAGTTCCATCAACATCTGGAGGTCACAGCCCCCCTCCATTCCTCGTGTGTGTGTGTGTGTGTGTGTGTGTGTGTGTGTGTGTGTGTGCCTTATCCAGAGGTTCTTTCCTGCTTCCCAGTGGTGGGGAGCTGCCCTTTGTGCTTTGAGTGGGTACAGAGGCCTGAGCACATAGAGACCAGCCTCAGACTCTGAGATCTTCCCTTAAAAAGCAACAACCAAGGCTGTGCATATGTGTAATAAACAGCAAAACATGATAGAAAGCTGAGCTTGTCATTTCCACCCAGGATCATGGACAGAGCAGTTTCCAGAAAAGCACCTCCACTTGACGTGATTCCCCCCCCCCTTGATTCTTTTTTGTTCAATCCCCCCCCACCCTGCTTTTTTGCTCTCTACATCTGTACTTTATTCAATGAACACATCTGCATTCTTTCTTTCTGTTTTCAGCCAGAAACTCTATCCAGCCCTTATCACTGACACCTCTCTGCAGTTTCAAATTCCGACCTTGTGCCAAATCCCCATTTCCTGCTGCTTAATTTCCATTCATTTACTCTTGTTTTTGCTTCTACTGCCATTCCCAGCATGGGCCAGCTCCAGCCCAGCTTCTTCTAATTTTTTAAGGAAGGCTCCCTATTGAGTGCTATTGGAATCCGATCCTCTCTTCTGTGCCAATGGCAGCCCATTGTTTATACTACCTAACAACAGTTGCCAATATTACAGCTTTTTTCCTTCTCTTTGTTTCACTCTTTAAGTGTATATGCTAAGGCCCAAGAGGATGGCTCTCCACATATGGTGACCCATTAGGTCCAGCTTTATTATTACTTCTGCAGAATCTGAAGTAGCAGAAAGAGAGAGAGAGAGAGAGAAAGGGAGAGAGAGAGAGAAATAGAAAGCCTGAGACGTCTTATTTACACAGCTCTTGTTGATCTGGCCTCTATCCCTTCTCCTGGAATCAACAAAAAAACCCTTAAAAGTCTTTTTAGTGGCCCAATTAAAAAATCCACTGCATAAATAGGATTCCCACCCCCCACCCCACAAAACAACACACCAAGGCACATTAGAACTTACGTTATGTTGGTGCATAATGGTGGCTGAAGCAAGGATATTTCACCATTTCTAAGACAATGTTCAAACAATTTGCACTGTTGTAAATATTTTCCACCCCTCCCAGTTGATACCTTGCCAGATCTATCCCATTAAATCAGGCTGTGATTCTTTACATATTTATCTGAGAGTAGGGGTGGGAAGAAATTCAATTTTCTTAGAATTTAATGAGAATTACTTGACTAACACTTCTCAAACCAAATGCAGTCATACCTCTTGTTACGTTAGCTTCAGGTTATGTCTTTTCAGGTTGTATCCCGCGGAGTACCAGAAAGGGTTACTTCTGGGTTTTGCCACTTGCACATGCGCAGATGCGCAAAATGACGTCACGCGCAAGCACAGAAGTGGTGAATTGCAACTGGCACATGCGCACATGCGCAGATGCAGGTTGCGTTCCTTTCAGGTTGTGAACGGGGCTCCAGAAGGGATCCCGTTCGCAACCAGAGGTACCACTGTATGCAAACTGAAACACAATCTGCACATCTCTGAATTTTGCAATGCAGTTCTCCAACAATATATGTCCAAAAATCCATGTAGTAGGAGAATGTGTGTCTAGCAAAATGTCCATTAATAAACATAGCATACAAAAATGCATTCCATTGATGAACATTCGTTGCAAAAATGTGTGTATCAGTAAAAAATGCATCTACCAAAATGCGTATTTTAGTAGAATGGTGCATGAGAATGCTTCAAAAATGTGGAGAACTAAATTGAAAACTGACACTGAAACTGACAGATTCATCCATCTCCCTACTGGAGAGTAACACTCATTGAACATGGTTGAACATGTTGCGAAGTATGCATGCAGACAACTGGGTTGCATGAGACATAGGACAATAAATACAGTGGTACCTCGAGTTACAGACACTTCAAGTTATAGACACTTCAGGTTACAGACTCCGTTAACCCAGAAATAGTACCTCGGGTTAAAAAATTTGCTTCAGTATGAGAACAGAAATCACACGGCGGCGGCACGGCATCAGCAGGAGGCCCCATTAGCTAAAGTGGTACCTCAGGTTAAGAACAGTTTCAGGTTAAGAACGGACCTCCGGAACAAATTAAGTTCTTAACCCGAGGTACCACTATATGTCTCCTTCAAGAGCAGGGGAAAGAAGACACTGTCCAACCAAAGGTTTTTCTCTAGACAGAGTTTAACCTGGTCGATCCCTGGAACTGGAAGTAACATTAAATCCTAAATTAACCATTTAACTGGGCAACTCACACCTTGGCCAAGCTGTGGCAGGTTGTGATGGAGTGGCAGAATCATTGCTGCATCGACAGCCCTGAGATTCATGCCAGCCAGGGTGGAAGGAAGAGTGCAAGCAAATCTGCTGTCAAGTGATAGCAGATAGGGAAACAGCAGATACCAGGCCATTTTAGCCCAAGACCCCTCATTTGGGGGCTTTCCAAAAGTATATTTCCACCCACCTAATCTCTCGGTGAGTGGAACAGGGAACTCCGCGCCAGTGTAGTGATGTTGGTGTCACTGTGCATGTGGGGGACAGAGCCCTGTGCAGTTGGGCAGGGGGACATCTCTGCCCAGTTCAACCTCCCTACCTCAGTCTGATGCAAAAGAGGTTTGGATTGCAAGTACAAGTCACAAACCATTAAAACACAAAAAATGACAAGCAAAGAATACACCAAATCAGCAGCGTAAAACTTATACAATAGAACAGTTGTCTACAAAGCAAACATCTTTAAGAGGAAGGTTTTGACTAGTTTCTGGAAGACTGTTAAAGACGCGTCAAGGCATACCCTGGGAGGGACTTTCAGAGCCTGGGTGAGAACAAGGACAAGCCAGTTCCTTGGTCCCAACCAAGTGCATTTCAGGGGATGCTACCACACGTAGCAGGGGCTATGGTTTCAGGTTTAAGTGGAAGAAGACAGCCTTCAAATATGCCCATCCTAAACCATCTAGGACTTCTTCACCAGAACTTTGCATTGTGCCTAGAAATTTGCCTACTCTGAAGCAAGATCCACCAAGTTAAGCATATTTAGCATATTTAGTGGGAACCCTCTGGCCAACAGGCCTAATGAAACCCATCAGGCCTCCTAATTTGGCCCTGAGGTTGTTTCCCCCTGGCCATAACCATCTGCTACTCACATGACATTGTAGAAAATCACCTGTGGGCAGGTAGATCCATGGATGCAAAGGAACAACCAGGAGCCTTAGAGTGTGCTCCGAATTGTTCTTTTGGAACACTGCTCACATTACATAACATCACAAAACTTACTGTTTTAATTTGGCACCAAATAAAAACACACTGCCAAGATTCAGTCTAGCTAGGAACCTCTGATCAGAGTTCACAAGTGGATCTGTTGTCTGTTGAAAGCATTGTATGATGGGCAGTTTCACTGGAATTTCAAATCCATCTAGGTTTCTCAGGTAAGATGCACAATCAGGATAACCTAAGAAATACAGGATAATTTGCTGGTTCTCAAATTGTTCTCATATATAGAGAGAACATATATATGGGGGTTTCATATCTCCCTCCATCCCACCCAACCCCGTGCTGCAACTCTTCCATGCTCCCATAATTTTATGGGGATTTGGTGGCAGACCTGAATCAGTCCATGGGTCTGCTGCCGTCATGTCTAGTTTGGCCCTGTCATAGTGTTTTCTATCCATAATCCTCTATGGGAATCCTTTTCAATGCACTCCCAATGTTATGTTGGAAGTAGCCCAATATCAATATTCAATTTTAACCCCAGTTCTCTGGCCTACACTATTTTCTCACTCACTCTCCCTCCCCTCCTCCCCCGGCTGCAAATTCCACCCTCCTCCCTCTCCATGCAAAGTCCAAGAGGAAATTTCATCCCACAAAGTCCAAGTGATTTTTCCAGTGTGCTGAAGCAAATTCTCTCGTTCCTGGCTTACATAGCAATGATGTAACATTTCAATGTATCAAAAGGAAATGTACTTGCTTGTAAGATTTTATGACCCACTTGTGTTGTACGTTCTCCTGATAGTCTATTTTATGGGTTTTTTATTTGCATTTGAAGATAATAATAATAGATAAGAGTAATAATAATGTGTTATGCACCTTTCCCTTCACAGCTTTTGTCTGTTTCTCAGTTTCTTATGGTCTTCCTGCATTCCTCATGGGCTACATCACTGCAGTCCTAAGCTTTTCCCTACAACCAGCCCAATAACATCACCAAACTGCTATTGAACGCAGCAACTTATTTCACCTGCTGCTACAGTCCAAAGAGCAGTATTGACTAGGCCACAGATAGCTGACACAGTGGCCTTCAGATATTGTCTCCAGCGTTCGAAACTCCCATTGTTCTAGGAGCATTTTGCGACAGGGAATTTCATTACAGCGAGCAGTTGTAAGTGGAAGGAAAGGAGGACCTTTTTCTGCCTCTCCACTTTTAGCTACTCTCTGAAGACTGGAGAAGAGACCTAGACATTCCATTGCTGTGCCCATTACCTAGGTTTAAGGTGCCCTTTAGCTCCTAGCTTTCACATCTCAGTTTCTAACACTGATTGCCTCCCATCATCCTTGATTACCGGCGATGCCAGATGGGTCTGTTGGGCATTGTTGTCCAGAACATCTGGAGCTCCACCACATTCACTACCTCTGGGCTAGGCAATGACATTGCTTTTCAGTGGTTTTGTACTGTTTTGCAGTTCTATACAATAGTCACCCTGGACAGTTTCAGAGAGAAAGGAGGGGCATAAATGTGCTAATAAATAAATGCACAGCTGTGAACTGGGACACCAAATTCAGAGTATGGGATGCTCCCTGGTAGACATACCTTGAGGCCTCAGGTTGCTGAGATAGCAACCTTTCACCAACCCACCCAGCTGCCTTCAGTCTTATCAGACCCAGGGCCCAGTTTAATCCTGATTGAACCATGAATACCATTTCAATTGTTTTCTCCATTTGTCTGCCTTTCTCTCTCTCTCGTTTTTGTTTTTTAAAAGAACACACGCACCCAAAGATAGTTGTGATGCTGATGCTGCTAGTTTAATCCATTTTAGACTGGGTGGTAGGCCAATTTTATGTGCTTAAGCCACCAATACATAAAATAGGTGCATGGAAACTTCAGCCCTATGTCAGGTGTGGGGAGACTTTGGGTCTTCCAGATGTTGCTGAGCTACAACTTTCTGTTCTCCTGGCAGCCAAAATATAAATGGCACAGACAGAAGAACAAGACTAATGATGGATGTCAAACCAGAACAATAGTTTGACGGTGTTATTTAAAAAAAAAAACTTCTACAAGATCCACGTTAAATTGATTTAAAGGCACAAATCAACATCAGATGTGAGTTGGTGTCTTACTGGAGACAAGCCAGCATCATTCAGCAGAAATTCACTGCAACAAGTTTCTGTCATTAACCAGAATCTGTATATCACCAAGACACTTCTCTCTCCTCTTCCTCCTCCATTTGAGTGATGTTAATGCATTCCATAGCCAAATTGGGGGGGGGGGGGGAGCATGCCATTAACAAGTAGCTGCACATGTCTGCTTGAAGCTCCTGTGACAAGGGGCCACATTCAAAGGTCCACATTCCTTTCTGGGTAATTTTCCAAGGGCCACATAACAGTGGTGGACAGAGCCTGGGCAAAAGTGGACAGTGCAATGAATATAACTTTTGGCTAATTTCCCCCAAACGCTCACTCTTCTCTACCCTCCCGCTTAGCAAGTCTTTTACGCCACATGGATGAGCATCATTGTTTGCTCATAGCTGCAGCTCAAAGCGCTCTTAAAGGCACAGCAGCATGGGCCGGGGGGGGGGGGGAGCAGCTATCAGCCATCGTTTCTCTGGATAAGTCACAACTAGTATGCATGTCTGCCTTGTAGCATTCAGAGGAACAGAAGGGAATATGGGAGGAAGTGATAAAATAGAGAACAATTGTGACAGAGTAGCAATAGTTAAACTGCATAAGGGGGAAACACTCCTAGAGTGGTTTAATGACAAAGTTGCCTATTAGATTTGTCACTCTGATACCTTCTGGGATTTGGTAGGCCTTTCAGATCTATGTGTCCAGAAGCCAAACAAGATTAGAAGTTGGAGCACTGGAGATGTCTGATCAGATAAATAGATAGAAAGGTTATTTATTTTTAAAGCAGCATCGTGGGGCTTGTAATAAAAAAAATCTGGATATAAAATGATGTAACTTCTGTAGATAAAGCCAGAAATTTTTTTTGCTTAATGGACAAATAGTTGCTTGTGGGTAGGGATAGACAGGTGAATTCATTTCCATTTGTTTCAGTTTTGGATGTATTTGGATTAATTTGTCGGCAGAGATAGAGAAATCTGTCAATTTCAGTTTCTCACTATTCCAGTTTAAACCAACTTCTCTATATTTGTGCAGCAATGTGCAATTTCTTTTTAAATCCTCAGAAAAATTCATCAGCATTTTTGTCCACAACTTTGACTAATAAATGCACTTTTGCAAGCAATTTTCCCTTAAAATAATGCAATTTTGTACGCTATTTTCACTAATATATGCATTTTTACACACCCGTTTCCCCATGTACAATTTTGTACACCTTGTTTGGTGCAAAATGCAGAGATCTGTAACTTGTGAAAGATGGCTGCATTTCAGTTCATATATTGGGGGTCATTTAACTGGCCCACAAACCACCCCTGAACTGAGCCACCCTCTTGGTGAGTCCCACCGGAAATTGTGTCTGCACAGACACAGACGCTGGAAATGGTGGGTGCGCGTGCGTGCAATCCGGCCCACGGAGGGATCTCCGCTGGAGTGAACAGGCCCAGGTGAGGTAAACCTTGCCGACCCCTGCCTTACACTGAGTCAGACCTGGGGTCCATCTAGCTCTGTACCGTCTACACGGACTGGCAGCTTATTTCAGAGTTTCAGGCAGAGGTCTCTCCCAACCTTACCTGCAGATGCCAGGGATTGAACATGGGACATTCTGCATGCAAAACAGGTGTGCTACTACTGAGCTACATAGAAGGGTGTTTCTGAAAAATATTTGATCAACAGATAGACCTATGTTTTACGTAATATAATGCCTTCAAAAGCTTCTACCTTTGAATGTTATTTTTTGTCAAGGAGCTTCCATGCAAGCTCTAGTGAAATAGTTGTGCAAAAACACCACCACATTTTCGTGCTGCTCTTGAACATGTCAATGGTGGTTGGGCAGGAGAACTGAGAGATGATGTCCCTGGATTCATATTTCCTTGTGATATCATGCTGTCTGCTATTTTGCCATCCCCCTGCCTCATGAGTGCCTCTGGTGCTGTGCACCAATAGCAACCTGTGCATTTCATACGGGCTTCTGATCTGCACCCCAAGACAAGGGAGGGGAGCTTCCCCTCTCCTCTGCCTCCTGCATATCTCCTCTACTGAAGCCTCAGGGAAGAAAACTGCTTTCAGTTCACTATAGCGTGCGCAAATGAAACACAAGCTACTTTTCCAGCTCACTGATATTTCATAAATACCATTTGTTGTCGTGTGGTTAAATTAAAAACTCAAGCTATCAAACATCAAACGGTATGTTAATGTCAAGTATGCTTGAATAAATACTAAAGAGTTCAACCAACTGAAGTGTGTGGACTACTTGCTAATTAGCAAGAGGCAGGTGTGGAAAAAACTCTTAATTTAAGCAATTTTTATAATTAATAATGTTTACTTCTAGTATCCCTTATAATAAGGCTGCGGTTTTAACCTCTTGTGAATTGTTCACTGTAATCCAGCATTTAAAAAAATAATAATCCAACAGGGGCATTAAAAAAAATGAGATCAGTTTTCAGACCAAAATAATCTGCCATGTGTATATTCAGAAGAACTACTATTTTGTAGCAGTTGGTTCAGTCACCCTTTGTTTAGTTCATCAATTAAAAACAAAGGGCAATCAACTTTAGCAGCCGTAATCTGCATTCCTTCTAACAGTCAGGAAGTAACAAATTATTATGACAAAGGCATTTGGTATAACAGCTTCAGAATTGAGCTTGATAAGTAGGTTTCTTAAAGTTCTCAAAGTGATATTGCATATGTCACACTACAATAGAACAGTTTCATAAGTGATCAAGACTGTTCCAAGATTGCTGCTTCCCCTGCACTTTCATCCCAAACTATAGGTAGAAATAACACTATTTTCTTTAGCTGCAGAATGATATCCAACATTGCTAGAAAGATCCACAACTTATTCGCCTGAGTTTTTTGTCCACCCTCTTTTTGTTCACCCTGTTCACTGTCAATTCAGTTCACTGGCCAACCAAAAAGGTTTTAGCCACTTACATTAAAACAGTGTGACACACAGCATAACATAAGATGACAAGAAAATATAAAACAGATCAAGTATCAGTATATTATCAGAAACATTGGTATTACCACTACCAGCACACTCCTAATCTGAATAAAGAATTCACCAAGCAGTTTCTTCCATAGGAAGTCATAGGTAGAACAGTGAAATAATGAATGGTGGGTGTATTTTAAAAAATATTTTATTTGCATAAATGTGTATTTTAACCTGCTTTAAAGTTATCTTGAGGGCTGCTGGCTGACAAGCAGCTTTTAAATAACAGGAACAGAACACCTACAATTTCAGTCATACATTTTTTTTCCAATGTGGCCCTCCTAAAAAACCTGAGTGGACACAATTTGAAACTATTGCCATAAATGTCCAACAGAAAAATGTCACTTGCAGCCAATTTCGACATTCAAGTAATTGACCAGCCAATGCAGTGGTGGGACGACAACTTCTGCCCTTAGAGCAATGCGTTGTGCATGGAACTTCTCTTGGAGATTCCTTCTAGTTGAACAGTTGTCCAAACTAGTTAAATCTTAGGATTGTATCCAATGCTATTCCTACTCAAGAATAGATGATTCACTGAAACCAATGAACTTGAGTCAAGCACGCACATTTACTCAATTGGGTCTACTCTGAGTAGGACTAGCAAGGTATGATTGATGTCATTGCCAGGGCCGGCCCACCCATGAATAGGGCTGCCATACTTTGAGCTTGTCTGAAAAAAGCTCAACAATTTCAGTGGTTTCCTGGTTTTGAAATATGGGAACCCTACCCATGAAGCAAGGGGACGCGGGTGGCGCTGTGGGTAAAAGCCTCAGTGCCTAGGACTTGCCGATCGAAAGGTCGGCGGTTTGAATCCCCGTGGCGGGGTGCGCTCCCGTTGCTCGGTCCCAGCGCCTGCCAACCTAGCAGTTCGAAAGCACCCCCAGGTGCAAGTAGATAAATAGGGACCGCTTACTGGCGGGAAGGTAAACGGCGTCCCATGTGCTGCGCTGGCTCACCAGATGCAGCTTGTCACGCTGGCCACGTGACCCGGAAGTGTCTCTGGACAGCGCTGGCCCCCGGCCTCTTGAGTGAGATGAGCACGCAACCCCAGAGTCGGACACGACTGGCCCATACGGGCAGGGGTACCTTTACCTTTACCTTACCCATGAAGCAAGGTGAGATGACTGCTTTGGGTGGCAGGGTCCACCAGAGCAGCAGGTCCTGCTATTGATCTTTCGTCATCCTTTGCTCCTGATGTAGATCATCCCTCACACCTTCTTCCTTGGTGGTGGTGGGGAGGACAGCATTTTGTGGTCTGTCTCCTGTACCAAATTGTCTTGGGCTTGCCCTAGTCATTGTCAATTACTCCCTTTACTTCTTCTCAATTACTTATTTGTCATTTGAACAGCACCTAGCCCATTGTTGATGGTAAATTAATATTATATACAGGCAAATGTTATGAAGTACATGCAAGTTTCCCAGACCTGTGGTTGTCTCATAACACCGATGTTGAGTGAGGGTGAAATTTATGGAGGAGAACTGACAGGTGGCAAGTGGTGCTGAACCTGCACGACACATGTCATTTCTTCCCTGAAATGCTCCTCTGCTCATTTATTTCCTTCTTAGGTATATACATGGGACCACTGGCAATGGCAGTATAGTACAGTGGTACCTCAGGTTACATACGCTTCAGGTTACATACGCTTCAGGTTACAGACTCCGCTAACCCAGAAATAGTGCTTCAGGTTAAGAACTTTGCTTCAGGGTGAGAACAGAAATTGTGCTCCAGCGGCGCGGTGGCAGCAGGAGGCCCCATTAGCTAAAGTGGTGCTTCAGGTTAAGAACAGTTTCAGGTTAAGAACGGACCTCCGGAACGAATTAAGTACTTAACCCGAGGTACCACTGTATTTACATGTGAGAAATGGTGGCAACAGTGTGGCATTGTCAGTGTGGCATTTACCTGAGAGAATGGGCAATAAGGTGTTTACATGGAAGGGTTGATGGCAGCTGAAAGGATCAAGTACACACCTGGTAGTGTAGTAAGTGTTTACACTGGAGAAATGGCAGTGGCAGGAAGGGTTTAAGTACACAACAGAAATTACAGAGGAAAATTGGCAGCAGAAGGGAGAGTTAAAAATACATTTGCCAGAGTAGCAGTTGCAAGGGAAAACTGATGGTGGCAGGAAGGGTTAAGCACATTTTTATTTTTATATTTTTGTTTTTGCAGTATAACATATAGTAGCTCCATCTTACACAGCAGTAGTATCATTTAGTTTTGCACTGATGCAAGCCAAGTCTGCATCCCTCATTCTCTGGGAACCAAAACAGCGATTGCACCCTTTACAAACTTCATTTCATATGGGGGGGGGGGACCAAACAAACACATGCACACACAAAACCCAAATCCCCAACATTAAGATTTTGATTTGAGCTGTTTTGGCAGCACATCCAGAGCCAATCATCTAATCCAAGGCTGCACTGAATGTCGAACTTTCTTTCCAAGAAGCCAAATGGAAGGAGAGGAGAAGAAAATGGCTACAGATGTAAAAACAGACCTGGAATATTTCACTGACATGACATATCTACTGCATTTAATTAAATGAAGAATGTATGGGAACAATGCATCCTACTCAATCCAGGTCGAAGGAACAAAATAGGCCTGGATTAGATAGGACAAGTCAACCTCCCCCGAGAGAATTCCAAATTTAATGGGAGCTCCACATGTTTGATATGGAGGGAATAAAGTGGGTGTTCCTGGACACCGTCCACTATTCATCATAATACCACAGCCTTGTTCATTCCCAGTGAGGAAGCTTAAAACCATGAAACCATATGTGAAATATTAAAAATCATTTAACGTTAAAATGAACATTATGAAACCATGTGCCCCATCTGAGGCTCAGGGCCAAAAGCCTTCAGTGCACTCTCCATTCATGGCTATCCTCACGGTGGGAAGACTAAACAAGACGATACACAAATCTCAACACACACACAAATACAGCACCATTTTGGTGGCTATTTATGATATAATGCAGACGATACCGAATGCAGAAAAATAAGAGAGAGAGCCTCCGGGGGCACAGAAGTATGTACACAGAGTCCAACGTGTTTTGCAGGTGAAATTCTTTTTATAGGTTATATCCTGATTCATTTTTCTTAAAGCACAACCAGCTTGAGTCTTAGAGGTGCAAAAGGTGTTGGGTTAGAGATCAAAGACACAAGTTATTTGCCCTGAAGAAGGATTAATATTCAAAACCCATAATATGAGAACTGTGGGAGACCCAGTGAAGCTGAATGCTGGGAAATTCAGGGAAGACAAAAGAAAAGTACTTCTTTGCACAACACATAGTCAAGCTATGGAATTAGCTTCCATAACAGGTAATGGTGGCCACCAAGGTGAATGGCTTTAAAAGAGGATTAGAGAAATTCATGGACGATAAGGCTGTCAGTGGCTACTAGCCATGGTGACTCTGTTCCACCTCCACTGTGGGTGGCTGTATGCCTTTGAATATCAGTTGCTGGGAACTGCAAGTGGGGAGAGTGCTGCTGTGCTCTGGTCCTGCTTTTAGGCTTTCCATTAGCATCTGGTTGGCAACCGTGAGAACCAACTGCTGGATCTTTGGTCTGATCCAGCAGGCTCTTCCTGTGCTCTTATGTTAAAACTTCTTGAGCACAGTAAGCATACCTGGAGGCTTCTTCCATTATTATTTCCCTGATGCATCCAACTGATAAGGTTAACATTTCTGCTAGTCCACTAGTCCCTAATGCAATAGCCACATGTCACACTGGTATGGAAAGTCACTGGCTAGAGTACCAGACCAAGACCATTAAGATCCGGCTCCAGATGCAGCCACTAAGCTCCCTGGGAAATCTTGGGTCCGTCACCATCTCTCAGCTTAACCTCCCACACAGGTTTTCTGTGAGGCCCAAAGAGAGGGAGGAAGAACTATATACAACATATTGCAATACTTCAAGTTTGGGTGTGATACAAAAGAACTGGAGATGGATGACAGCATCAAGAGAATCCTAGCTGGCCTTTCGACCTTTATAGCAGGAATCAGAAACCTTTTCTTTTGGCCTGAGGTCTGCATTCTCTCATGTGCAAATTTCCAGCGACTGTGAGCCAGAGTGGCTGGGGCCAGAGGTTCAAGTGGGCAGGGTCACAGATAATAGTGGGTGGAGCAACATGTTTGTGGCAAATCTCAACTGCTTCTGATGCCCCGACACATTTCTCCATCCAGGTAAACAAGTTTTACTTACAGACAAAGGCACCTGATGAAGACTAGTAGAGCAGTGCTATTGAGTTGCGCTGCTGGTGAGAGGTGTGACTTGGGGGGAGCTTCTGTGTGCAAAGCACATGTTCTGTCATTTATCTATGGCCCTTCCCCATAAAGTCCAGCATCTAAAATTTCCTAACTGCACCACTACCAAGAGCAGCTTAAATTGTTTACCGTATTTTTTGCTCTATAAGACTCACTTTTCCCTCCTAAAAGGTAAGGGGAAATGTGTGTGCGTCTTATGGAGCGAATGCAGGCTGCGCAGCTATCCCAGAAGCCAGAACAGCAAGAGGGATTGCTGCTTTCACTGCACAGCGATCCCTCTTGCTGTTCTGGCTTCTGGGATTCAGAATATTTTTTTTCTTATTTTCCTCCTCCAAAAACTAGGTGCGTCTTATGGTCTGATGTGTCTTATTGAGTGAAAAATACAGTAATTATAGCCACATTTGCTTCGTTGTTCATGTGAATTTCTTTGCTGAGGGCAGAATAGGCATTACATCAGGAAAGTGAAATTAAGGAGGCAAAATTAGAAAAATAGAAGTCAAGCTTTGATTATTTCTTTCCTACATCTATGAGGACTGGAAACTTAGAGAGAGAAAAGCTGCAAATATCAGGATACTGTCATGCAAACCATTTAATTTCTTGGACAAAAGTTTTAATTACCCAAAGCTCCTTTGAACTCCACGGCACCAAAACCATCAGTGACCCCAAGCCTGTCATTTCCCACAATTTCATTATCTAGAGCATTTTTTTTCTTTCTTTCTGGCTATCAAATTGTTTCTCAGATGCAATGGATGCATTTACTCTGTTTCCATTGTCGCTGAATTAATCATAGTCCTGCCCTAACCACATGGAATTTAATTTCCCATAAGAGAAATGTTTGCTTTGGTTTAACTTTGTTGGAACTCAGTGTACTCATACAGTCTATAAAGATTTACTGTAACATATTTCACTAAGCAACATTAAAGCCAGTGATGACAGATCGTGTCTTACATTACTTTCCTTCAACACAGGGCCATAATGCCTTTGCAACAGACAGTCGCTCCAATCAAGCACTGCAGACTGCACACGCCTTTATGCCACAATAGCTTATGAGCTGAGGCAACTCTAGATCCTAAAGTATGTCACAAATTACACACAGTTAAGGAATGAAAACCAATTGGCTTTGCATGGGCCACTGACTTGGAGGATCTGGGTTCAAATTCCTGCCCAGCCATGAAGGCAGCATGTGACATTTGACAAGGCAACTGCAATGCATTATATGTGGGGCTGCCTTTGGCAGTGGTCTAGAAGCTTCAGAATATGACTGCTATAATGTAACCCAGGACAGGATGTTGTTGGTGTTGTTGTTACTGTTCTTAATATTTATCAGGCATATTTTTTTGTGCTCAATGGCCTCAACATGACTAAAACAGTAAAAAAACAAAAACAAAGACATTAAAAGCAGAAAAAACATCAAACAACAAAAACTAAAATACTCACCCAACAATATATCCTACCCACTCCATTTAAAAGAAGAGCACAATGAAGGTCACTGGTGTATCTAACTACCATCCCAGTTAAAAACCAGAAGCCTGGATAAATATAAATGTTTTTGCCTGACAACTAAAAAGAGACAGTGATGGTAAGTGGCGTGCTTCTCCGGGGAAAGCATTCTACAAATGGAGAGCCACCACTGAAAAGTCTCATTCTGGTGTCAGAACCCTCGACAGCTCCCTCAGAGAAGGCACATAAAGAAGGGCATCAAATGATCAGTGCAGTGTCTGGATTGCTTCATGTGGGGAGAGGCTGTCCTTGAGGTATTGTGGTCCTGAGCTGCATCAGGCTTTCTTGCAGCACATCATGCTAGTTCTTTACCGTCTTTGCTGACTCCATGTCCATTTCTGGACCCAGTACAAGGTACTGGTTTTGATTTTTATAAGGCCCTTTGTGGCCTTAACAGAGAAGCTGAAGGACTAACTCTTTCCATATGTACCTGAATCTAGAGCTCTTCTTTGAAGACTCTTCTCCAAGTGTGCCAAGCTAAGTGTTGCTATAGGAAAGAAAGTCTTTTCGGTGGTGGCATCCTGGCTCACCCAGCCCCTACTTTGGTATGATTTCAGGATCTATTTCTCAAGGCTTTTTAAGCTGCCTTAACTTTAAACTGTTTTTACTGTCTGCGGTGAGTATTTTTTATTAATACTTTACTATGCTACACCATTTATCGTTGTTATTTTTACTCATGCACCTCCTAGAAAACTCTGTTTTAAAATACTGCAAAAGAAGCAGGTAAATAACTAAATAGCACATGATTCTTTTTCCTCAAGGGTTCTTACCTCACCTATTGAACTTGACTCTGGTCATAGGAACATAGGAAATGGCCTTATTCTATGTTGAACCAATGTTCAACTAGATTAGTAATGTTTATACTGCCTGGCAATGTCTCCCCGGAGTTTTGCATGTACACAATTTTTCAAAACAAATCTCCTTAACACAATGCAGGTTTGTATCTTACCTTCATTAATAAATGCATTTCAATGGACAGTATGAATACTCTATTATGTGTATTTCAGTACATGTTATTTGGCTGGAGAATATCATTGCAAAATTTGGAAAAGAGCGCATCTCAAAGGATAGTTGTGTTTTGGTTCCTGTATTGATTCAGAAAGTGCAAATTTTGGAGATTCACCTTTAAATATGAACTTAACTATCTCCCCCATATTTGACTGTTCCTCTTCCCAACAATTGTTCCCGCTTGCTTGATTACTAGGCTGAGAGACAATGTGCAAGCAGGAAGTGGCCCCTGTCTACAGGCCTTCCTTCCCATCACCTCTATTATCTGGCTAGAGTGAGCATGCCTCCAGATTGTCACTATTTTCCAAGAGGGACTGGGGCAGATCCTGGTGTATATATCTGTACTATTGAAGTGGATTAAAGTGCTCTGTCCCCCAGCAAAACAGATCCTCATTTTTTAAAACAGAAATGGATGTTTTGAAGTTAGGAAAGTGGCCAAGGAATGCACTGAAAAAATGTAGGATGAATGAATGAGTAATATGAGTATGTGTAAATACCCTACAAGCAAATCAAAATCAATGCAGGGTGATTGCTCATCACCATGCAACTGCCTCATTAACACACAAAAAATGATATAATCTGGGCAGGATTTGTAAAAGCAAGTCAGGAAGAAGGCTCAACAAACAAGTCACCCGGATGTACACTGAGAGGGTGAACAAGTAAGGTGAAATAGTGGGCATGGAGGAGCAGTTCCAGGAGTCTTCTCAATGGACTCCTTGCTGGGCATCAGCAGATACTCAACCAAGCCTGTTTTAATTCTCAGAACCTACAGTTCTCCAGATTCCATTAAATCATTGGTTTTCAACCAGGGTGCTGTGGCACCTTGGGATGACTTGAGGAGCGTTCAGGGTTGCCCAGGCAGACTGTCCTTTCATTAATTTGCAGGCCATAACTTCCTGCATTCTCTCTCTCTCTCTCTCTCTCTCTCTCTCTCTCTCTCTGTCTGTCTCTCAGGAACATTCAGGGGAGCCAGCAGCTTTAACTTGCATTATCTTCCCAAAATAAAACAGCAGCAAAAAGTGGGGAAACACTTTTGCATAACTGTTTATCTTCTTAAAATCTCTTCCCACCCTCCAACAAAAATCATTCCCAGCTTCAGTAACTAACAGTTCCAATCCCTATACAGAGGGATTGAAAAATGCAAGAAAATGGCAAAGTAGTCTGATGGTGTGTGTGCCTGGATGTGTGAGTGCTCTCTAAGAACGGATTTAAAAATAAGCTTGAAAGTGGGGGGTGTCTTCAGTGTTTCTCTTTCCTTCTATCCCCAACATCCCTCTCCCCTCTACTTCTCCCTCCAGGCAACCCCCCTCCTCCTTAACAGTCACCCAGCTTTATGGGGAAAGGGAGAATGTTGCAGGAAAGGACCATATCTGCAAGTTTGTCCTGTGCTGTGTGTTTCTTGCTTTCCTTCCCTGCAATAACAAAATATTTCTGTTTCTCATCTTAATCTTGTTTTGCCCTCTCCAACCCACCCACCCCCATGTGCACATTAATTTCAGGAAAGGCAGGCTGGGGCTGCCATGCTGAGTGGTGCCAAAAAGGGGTGGGTCAGAATGGGGGCAGGGGCGGAACAGAGAAATCCCCACTTCCTGTAATGGAACCCCTGCGTAAGTGGCTTCCACAGGGAAGCTGCAGAAATAATGTGGTTGGTCAAGCGAGCCGTGAACTCCAAAAGGTTGAAAGCCAATGCCTTAAATGAAAGGTGTGGCTATGATAATTATTTCATATTGTTTTAGGAACACCCCTTCGATAATTATTTTATTTAAGAAAAAAGTTTGTATACGTTTTTCTAAGGGAAAAAAAAAACAAATGCCAGCCCTGTCTCAATATGCTGAATGGATCAGCTGCCAATATACTTCATATGGCTCTGTAAGTTTCTTTTTAGAGTTTTGTGTGGTTTTTTTAAAAAAGTCACAATATAAAATGGAGTAAGCTGATGGTAAAGGACCCCTGGATGGTTAAGTCCAGTTGAATTTGACTATGGGGTGCAGTGCTTATCTCCACTTTCAGGCCGAGGGAGCCATCGTTTCTCCTCAGACAGCTTTTCCGGGTCACGTGGCCAGCATGACTAAACCGCTTCTGATTCATGGAACGCCGTGACGAGTGCCAGAGCACATGGAAATGCCATTTACCTTTCCACCACAGCGGCACCTATTTATGTACTTGCAGTGGTATGCTTTTGAACTGCTAGGTTGGCAGGAGCTGGGACAGAGCAATAGGAGCTCACCAAGTAAGCTATCATTTGACTGTATTTGATTGCCTGAAAGGAGTTTGTTATTCTTTCCAGTGTCTGAAGAAGATCAGTACAGCTGATCTTACAGTACAGCTTCCTCTAACCCCACACGCCCACCTTCCTCTGGGGAAAGACTGCCATGCCTCTTCAATGCATAAGAAACAAAATGATGACATCACTTTCCAGCTGCATGGTTTGGAATCAGCCCTCCACTCTGATCCCATACAGTAACCACAATCCAACACAGCATCTAAATCAGTTGGCTTAAAGGCTTTGGGGCATTTCAGCTGGTGTTGGATTGTGGCCATTCAATGCATTAGACCAATACATCTCTTGGTTGCACAGGATCTAGATTTCTTTCCTCAAAGGCACAAACACTTTTGCCACAGGAATTGTAACTTCCCAACACTCAAACATCATATTGTTTCATTACCCCTTTGGATAGCCATCAATTGTGTTTGTTAATGTGGTGTGAAATGTGGTTGCATTTATATTAGGAGGGAATCTATTGGACAGGGCCTGTTAATTCTCTAGGGGCAAGAGATTCAATGCTTCTCCAAGCATATACCTTTTGAGATAGATGGTGATGGCAATGATGACAATGATGTCCTTTTTCTTCATTTTGCAGTTGGATATACTATATACTGTACTGTCTACAATGGTCTTACTTGCTATAGCTTCTTATCTTCCTAACTTCCCTCCTCTTCTCTGGATCCAAGCCCATAGCAACACTAGCATGGAACATCACCTCTACAAATGCCAACAACTTGGAGCTCACAGCCTTGGAATATGCTGTCAGGCTCCTAATCCACATGAACTGCCGGATCTGGGAGGTGAAAGAAAGAGAAGACTAAGTAAATGATATCCTGCATGGCTCTAGCATAAGGATTTGTTGCCCATAAGCCATTAATATTCTTAGGCACCCTGTGCCAAAAATGTAACTGTTATCCAAGGATAAGTTGCATCCAACTACAGGGAAGTAATGAAAAGGCTGAGAGTGTGGGAGTTAATGAGAAAAAGGCATGACGTCTTTCCGCTGATCACAGCGACCACAGCATCTGTAGGAGAATACAGTGCATACACACATCAGGCATGGGAGCCTGAAGCTGGGTGGAGAACAGCTGGGAGGGCAGGGATTTTTTACACATATTTATTGAATGATTCTTCAGGGTAGAAGAGGAATGCGCCTGAGAAAGTGTGCTGCTGAAAACAGGGGCAGGGTGGAAGGAAGCGGACAATGTCCTACTAATTGAAAAGGGATGGAATTGTCATTTAGAATAGCCTAAGCCCTCAGATTCTTGCCAGTCGTCTGGCTGAAGGTGGAGGTGTCACAAAACAAGCAGCCTGGATCCCATTATTGCTTGCTATGGAATCCAGACGTTAAGCATGGGGATGAAATCTCTTTTTTTTTCCTGCTCTCTGGGAAAACTTGTGAAGTTACAACTGTGCCATGCATTCTCTGATTTCATGGCCTGCCTCAAAAGTTCCATATGCTCTCTTCCTCTTTTTTTTTATATTTTATTACTACTACTACTACTACTACTACTATACCCCACTCTTCTTGATTGGTTTCTCCAACTACTCTGGGTGGCTTACAATGCATATAAAAACATAGTAAAACTTCAAACATTAAAAACTACAGGTGTCTTCTAAAAGTTGTGTAGTTCTTTCTCTCCTTGACATCCTCTGGGAGGGTTTTCCACAGGGAGGGCACCACTGCCAAGAAGGCCTTCTGCCTGGTTCTCAGTAACTTCACTTCTCGCAGTGAGGGAACCACCAGAAGACCCTCAGAGGAGGCCCTCAGTTTGAATTATGTTTGAATTACCTGACATATCATATCACATGACCCACCCAGAGGTAGAGCAGCCCATGCACTTGATATCTATATTCATTGGATCCTGGGATCCACACTGCACAAGATTCTAGGACCCAGGAAAACCTATGTGTGCAGGCTTTTATACCTCAGATGTCCATGCTGCACCCGGACAACAGCAGCCTGTTGGAGGAGGCAGTAGCTTAGGTCCATGTCCTCTTTGAAAGCTTTTAATAGGTTGGAATATGTCCTTGGGTTGTAATGGTGCCTCTTGTTCAACTGGATGGAGGGGTATATGTCTAACCTCTAGCTTCTGTGTGGCTGAAATGTAGCCTACTGTACAGCATTAAGACTCGCATCCATTGTTCTGCCTGCATTTGAATCTGGCCCTGCCCATCATTGGTATTCAACCCCTAAAAGGAATGTGGGTCTCAGGCTGGAAATGGTTCCCAACTTCTGTTGTAAGATATAAAGAAGAAAATTATCACCCTCGGCTCCTTGGGAAAAAAGGATGTAACCCAAAGCTGGGGAAGCTTTTTCAGCCTGAGGGCCATATTTCCTTCTGGGGGCCACATGGCAGAGGTGAGTGTGGCCAGAGGCAATAGGAGGTGGAGCAGTTAATTTTAATTTAACCTTTGTATAGTAGGTGTGCTTCAATACACACTCGCACATCCTCCATCCACAGCTCCTCATTTAGATTGAAAATGGCAACATGTATTTGACTGAAGTCACACCGAGCATAAACTGAAGAGTTCAAAATAATCAATTACTTCTGTACTTCTTGGCTTGCAAGGCTCTCCTAATTCTAAAGACTACTCCCTCTGCTGATCAATTTCAATGGAACGTGCCAACCCATGCAGTGTTTATTTTTTAAAAACCTTTCCATCCTGCCTTTCCTCAAAAGAGCTCAAGGCAGCTAGTGATAAGAAATGAAACTGGCACAAATGAACCATTAAAAAAATCACTTACAATCTAACACAAAAATACTAAATCACTAAAAACAGAGGGAGGAAATGACACAGCAGAGCAGCTTGCTTTTTTTTTTTACATGAGTATTCGAAAAGACAGATAAAAACTGACATCATAAAACAGTCATTTAGCTAACGACTTCCTAAAAAGGATGGTTTTCCCAACTTGTGAAGGCCATTAAAGAGAGGGCAATAGATGCCACCATCAGGAGAGTTTCAAGGTCAAGGATAAGAAACCTGTGACCCTCCAGATGTTGTTGAACTACAACACTCAGTGCCCATTAGCACTGGCCATGCTTGATGGGGCTGCTGGGAGCACAATCCTAACCATGCCTACTCAGCAATAAATGCCTGTTAAATTTAATAGGACTTGCTCCCAGGTAAGGCTTGGGATTGAGGTTTATGGATCTATGGACCTCTAAGGGAGATTTGGATCTGTGCTTCTCCAGTACCAATCTCAGTGTAGTCGGCATTTTAGTCTTCTTCTTGGGGTCTCTGCAGGAAGAAGTGCATTTGGGAGGACTATACAGTAGCTCAATGGCAGAGCATGTGCTTTGCATGCAGAAGGTCCCAGGCTCAATCCCTTGTAGTTCCAGAGCAGAAATATTCAGATAACAGGTGATATGGAATATCTGTACCCAACAGCTGCTTGCAGAGGTACCTAACAGAATAGATTAGACCTCATGTCTACCCCAGCTGGCATAGCAATGGTCAGTGATGGTAGATGTTATGGTCAAAAACATCTGGAGGACACCAAGTTGGGAAAGGTTAGAACAGACAATAGATGGGAAAATAGTATTCTGTGTAAGTTCGCAAGGTGTTGGTCCAGAATTAAGAAGGGGGCTATTTTGTGAAGGCTTAAGTACATCTGCTGTTTGATGCATCTCTTAATGTCATCATGTCCCACAGCCAGTTCTTCTACAGACCCACCAAGCACCAATGGGCTCCATTCCATCCTATGAGACTTCACCATTTGTGGTGTTAGGAATCATCCCCATCATTTTAGGATCTGGTCCCCAAGACACCTGACAACTGCAACATGGCTGTTTTGATGCTAGGTCATTTAGCTGGTGTGAAACACTCTGTCTTGTTTCTTCGTAGCATTGCATTAAGATGGATGGGATGCAAAGTCAATTTTACAAAAAAGACATTTGATCAGTCCTTAGAACTGAGCTCATTACTCAATTAACAAGATCAGCATGATTAATTGGTTAATCCTTGTAAATTGGATTTTAGTTGGATTATAATCAGAGTTGTCGCCTGTCAGAGGGTTTTTGGTGTTGGTGGGTTTGGTGTAAATAACAGCCGGATCCACAGACCCATGTAATTTCCAATGGCACTCATGAATACTGAAGAAAGTAGATATAGACACACAACAGACAAAAAGTATGAACAATTCACAGTAAATAAACTAAAATCTCTAAATAAAAATAAAAAAGAATATTGTGAAAGAGCTGCCCTGGCTATTTCAATTGAGATAGCAGATGCACACAAGGAAATGAAAACACCCCTGGATCAGTTGCCTCCATTGAAACAAATGGGGAAATATTTGCCAGTCAGGAATACAACCTACCTCTCCACATATTTAAAATTCATTGTAGTGAAAGCTATACTGATATTTCATTTGCTTCTGTGTTTGTCTGAATTGGATTGGACTGCTTTGTGTTTTTAGGCCCTGGGATTATTCATTGATGGTGGGCACATTACAAAATTGAATTAGCAAATAAATACTTAACTCCAGAAGTGCTTTGCCAGGTGGGGTGAAGCCTCCACACTAGAACCCCAGCAGGTGGCTTGCTTGCTGGGATGGAGAGGGGATGGGGAGGCAGGTGCAGTGCAAATACTCCAGCAGGAGCACCAGATTGATCCTACCAGTGCATTTGCACCATGCCGACCTCCCATCTCCCCCCGGTAAGCAACAGTGACCCACCTGCTAGGAAGCTAACATGCTGGCTGCGCTCCACCCAGTGAGCCACTTCTGCTTATTTAAACCCACATTATGTGAAGATACCTATGGGCACAATCTTCTAAGCAGGCCCCATTGTAACCTGTTACCTCTGAGGATGTGGACAGGCTGCTTGAATGAGTGAAACTGTCCACCTGCCTTCTTGATCCTTGCCTATCCTGGCTCAAAAAAGTGAGCTGGGTAACGCACTCTGTGGGGTGGTGAATGCTTCCCTCTGTTAGGGAGTCTTCCCAGACCCGCTTAAAGAAGCAGTTATTAAACCACTTCTTTAAAAACCATATTTGGATCTAGCCATTATGGCCAATTATCGTTTAGTCTCAAATCTTCCATTCCTGAGCAAGGTGGTCGCTGTACAACTCTGGGCATGTCTGGAGTATGTGGACCACTTGAATCCCTTCCAATCGGGATTCAGGCCTCATCATGGACTGAAACTGATTTGGCTGCATTGGTTGATGATCTCCATTGGGCTAAGACAGAGGTGAAATCTATTTCCTGGTTCTGTTGGATCTCTCAAAAGCTTTTGACACCAATGACTGTGACATCCTTCTAGACCGTCTAGAGGAGTTGGGAGCTGGGGACACAGTTATGCAGTTGTTCCGCTCCTTCCTCCTGGGCTGTGTCCAGAAACTGGTGTTGGGGTGAGGCTTTGTACTCCCCCCCATGCTTTTTAACATCTATACTAAGCTGATGGGAGAGATCACCAGGGGGTTTGGGCTGGGTGCTCACCAGTATGCAGATAATATGCAGCTCTACCTCTCTTTTAAATCAGAACCAGTGATGACAGTGGGTGTCCTGTGTGAGTGTTTGAAGGTGGTTGGAAGATGGTTGGTGGTTAATGGGTTGATGTTGAATCCCAACAAGACGTACTGTTTCTGGGTGACAGGGATGGGCAGGTGTGAGGGACTCCCTGGTCCTGAATGGGGCAACTGTGCCTCTGAAGGTATGCAGCCTAGGAGTCATTTTAGACTCCTGTCCATGGAGGTCAATTCTGTGTCCAGCGCAGCTCCATCTGGCAGCTCCATGTGGCACACTGGCTGAGACCCAGAGTGGCTGGGACAAACCATCCAGATGGGTGTGGTATAAATAATAAAATTATTATTAGTAGTAGTATTTTTAGTGTCATTAGCTTTATTATTATTCACATGTTATTAAAACTAATGACCATCAATTGACTAAAAAACCTATTGCTGCCCTTAATGTTATTCACACAGAAATTATCATTTAAATGTGGGTTTTAATGCCACATTATTTTGAGCTTCTCAAATTGTAGGGGTGTGGGGAGGATAGTATAAAATTGATTAAGGAAAAGAAGAAAGGGAAGAGGGGGAAAATAAAAAAATCTACAGTTAACTTAAGGTTGGCTTCAGAACACCTGAAATAGGATGCAGTTCACAACCTGTAGATCAGATGGAACAAAACAGTTGTGTTGCCCTGCTAATTCCTCCCCGTATTTCTGATCTTATGGGAGCAGGAGTCTCTCAAAGTCCCACAGAAGCAGGTGTGGGTATATTTTAAGTCACAGCAATTCAGTTTAATTAAGTACTCCTCCAACTTGCAAAGCTTCCCATTTAAGTAATAAAATAAAAACACAACAAATGGTGCTGCACTTGGGGAACTAGATAAACAAATGCCACAGAATGGCATGGAAAACTGAATTTGCTTTGGAGGGGGGGGGGAATTGCTCTTCATTTACTCATATAGTCCAAATAATATAGAGACATTTGGCAGCCTTGTGGACTGCTGAATATTGAAAATAGCAGATGTGTCACTGGTCCTTGCAGTTTCCTTTATCTTTTAGGTGAGGAATGTGGAACCTATGACCCTCCAGACCTAACTGGACTCCAACTCCTGTCAGCCCCAGTTAGCATGGACAAAAGTTGTGGATGATGGGAGCTGTAATCCAGCAGCCTGTGGTTGTCCAACAGATTCTCCAACCCTGTTTAAAGTGAGGATGTGGGATGAAGTCCACAAAAGTTTATGCCATAATAAATGTGATGGTCATTGTGAATCTACAGGAATCTTGTTTCACTAGAAACTAATGTGACTTCCTCTCGCAAAACTGTACTGGGTTCTTCAATGCTTTATTCAGCTGTTCCTAATGGCCATGCTCAACTCAAGCACCGCTAATACTACTGTTTGGACAACACAACTAGAAGAAGCCAAGCATTCCCTGTCAAATGTCCAAATGCTATTGCTTCACAACAATGTGGAGGGGAGAGATACAGCAGACTCTTCAGCAGGACACCATTGGGGTGGGAAACCTTTTCAGCTCATAAGTCATATTCTCATATTCTCAGACCAACTTTGCATTATAAAGATGTCTGCAAACATAATATGAAAGCTGGCAGCATTAACCCCGCCATATGAGAATCCCTTGCAGACGACTGCAGTGCGCAGAGACAGAAAGCCAGGTTGTGTATCCACACCAGTGACCAGAGGAGAAATGACCACTGGGAGGAGCACAGAAAGAAGAAACACCATGGTACACCTATAGCAGCAAAACCCGACACCTTCATCTGCCCCACCTGCAATAAAACATGTCTCTCCCATATTGCTCTATGCAGCCACAGCAGACACTGTAACCCTCCAATGGTTTAACTTTACCCCCAAAGGTACACTCTTCCATTTTCTCCTGAAACAGATGCCAACAATGGTAAACTAGTTTCTATCCATACCCCTCTCTATCTTCCATTCCATTGTAGGCATTATCAGAGTTCAAGGGCATATTCCAGCCACGTAAAAATGCTCAAAGAGGGTATGAAGTAGGGCTGTTAAAGCATTTGGCCTGGAGACAGAGCGTGTGGCTCAGAATGTGTGTGGCCTGGGCTAGGGGTAAAGGTAAAGGTAAAGGTAAAAGGTAAAGGTACCCCTGCCCGTACGGGCCAGTCTTGACAGACTCTAGGGTTGTGCGCTCATCTCACTCTATAGGCCGGGAGCCAGCGCTGTCCGCAGACACTTCCGGGTCACATGGCCAGCGTGACAAGCTGCATCTGGCGAGCCAGCGCAGCACACGGAATGCCATTTACCTTCCCGCTGGTAAGCAGTCCCTATTTATCTACTTGCACCCGGGGGTGCTTTCGAACTGCTAGGTTGGCAGGCGTTGGGACTGAACGACGGGAGCGCACCCCGCCGCGGGGATTCGAACCGCCATCCTTTCGATCAGCAAGTCCTAGGCGCTGAGGCTTTAACCCACAGCGCCATCCACGTCCTAGGGGCTAGGGGTAGATTTTGGTAATCTTTTGTAACATGGTGTCTGTGTGAAGCCAAATTTTGGCACCCCCAAACGGATATTCTAACTTATGGATCTTCTCAATTTTGCTCCCCTTTGGCTCAGCAACCTGTGTAGGGTAGGGTTGCCATACGTCTGCAATTTCCCAGACATAGCCAAGATTCGGCCATTGGAAGCAGTGTCTGGACGGAAATCACTGGAATATCCGGGAAAATCCAGACGTATGGCAACCCAGGTCGGAAGTGTAGATTTTGGCAAATTCCCTTTAAAAAAAAAAAAAAGCCCAAGTTTTGCGTCCAAATTTTCACTTTTTGAAATATGGCAGCCCTAGTGTAGAGGAACCACCCCACCAACCTAAAACCAGTGCTGCCTGGGCACAGTCCAGATGCAGAGTCGTGGAGGGTCACATTTGCTCCCGGACCTAAGATTTATTCACCTTTATTCACATGTGTGAAAACAAAGTCACCACACAATACATAGCCTGCCATTTCACCCACAGCAGAGGCTGCAATGCATTTTGAAATGTTAACATCCTGTGGAACAATTACAATGACATTTCCAAGTATAGTTTTATGCACCTGGTGGCAGCATGGCTGTGGGAACTCTGGGGTTTGTAGAAGGACCAATAAATATTTAGGAGGGGGGGAATTGGGTTTGGAGTGTGAATTGCATGGTTATTCTCAATAAGGATGCTATAAACATGTCCCTATGCCCACTTATCTGTTGGGCTTCACAGCTCCCCATCCAGAGCCAATGTAAGTGTAGCAGTGTGAATTTTGGATTACCACAGGGGTCCCCACTCAGCTGCATAAAGCAGGCTGGCTGACCTTGAATCACTCACTAACATTAAACCTGGCCTGCCTGATAAGGCTGTTGTGAAGATAATGGGGAATGTATGAGCCAACTGAAAAGACAACAAGCCACACTGTCAGAAAACGTTGGATAAGCACGTAATAAAATGAGCAAGTTCCAGCTTGCAATGTGAAGTTTTGCATTCCAACAACTCCTTAACTCTGCTTTGAGGGGTTGAGGTTAAATCTGTTCCACAATGGTTTGGCCTGGGATCAAAATATGTTGGGAATGGTGAGTTTCTATCTGGACACCTTGCTGTTCTGAGATCGATTTTTATACTTTTGCCTTTTAAATTGTTGCCACTGATCTGGAACATCTAGGATCGGGTGGGATTGCAGACACAAATAATTGAAAGGCTATTACCTGCATAGCAAAGTTATTCTAGAGACCTAGCAACAGGAATTTAATAGCAAAGAGATCCTTGCTATCATTTGTTCTCTCGATCTATCCATCTAACACCATCTCAAATGAAGAGGGTGGAGAGACATTGGAAGACTGCAACTCTAATAAATTCAAGAAAAGTCTGAAGCACAACAGAAGCAACACACTTGTGATCTCTGAATTATACAGTGGGATGAGCCAGGCAAAGCAGTTTATAACAAGCAAATGCCAGTTGAGATTTTAAATCATTTTCCAATAGCTTAACATACAACACTCTTTCTCTCACAGACATACAAAACACCTACACATTCTACTTATTACTGGGTTTTCCTGCTAATGGTGCATACTTCCTTCCACTCCTTTCAGAGGGACAAACTGTAATTTTTACAGTCCTTTGATTCATTCGTTTTGATTCAGCATCTTTTTTTTTCTTCTTCTTCTTCTTCTTCCTCTTCTTTTTTTTTTGAAGAAGAACAACAACAACAACAACAACAACAACTTTTGCTTTTCTCCCATTTTTTGGTGGGGGTAGTTTCTTTCCAATGTGTTTGAAGATGTTTACAACACAATCTTATGGTTATTCCAAAGAAAGTTCCACTATATTCAAGAGACTTGAGGTGGCAATCCTAACCCCACTTCCTTTCAAGCTAGTCCCACTGAATTCAATAAAGTTACTTCTGAGTAGATATAGTTAGGCTTGTGCTGTTACTCCCATGTAAGTGTGCAGATGATTATGGACTTTACAGAGATTTCTTTGAACACATTGTCAGATTTATTGGGTCATATTATTACTACTACTTTCCATTCCAAAAAGCAAAGTGGAGGAAAATATATTTAAAATAACGGTCATAT
This sequence comes from Podarcis muralis, assembly GCF_964188315.1. Lineage (NCBI taxonomy): Eukaryota > Metazoa > Chordata > Lepidosauria > Squamata > Lacertidae > Podarcis > Podarcis muralis. The sequence continues at coordinate 4,516,669 of NC_135669.1, forward strand.
GAGATCTATGGTCCCATTGGAAGATAGGTAAATTATTATTCACATGATTATACATAGTTTGCATTTTTTAAAAGTTTTATTCTTCCATTCGGCATCCAAGGTGGCTAATAAAATACTAAGCTGCATGATAAAGTATTAAAAATAGTACTCAAACTGCAAAAACATCAAAATAAATTGAGCAGCAGGAATGATTGACAGAGAAACAAGAAAAATCCACTGCAATATTAAAAGAGAATGCTTAAAACAGAGCCAGAGCTAGGGGGGGGGGGTTGTCCTGTGTGAATCACCCAGAGAGGCACCACTGAGGCTTCTAGCCTCTCTCTCTCTCTCTCTCTCTCTGTGTGTGTGTGTGTGTGTGTGTGTGCAAATGCTCATGGGGGGGGGGTGCCAAACTGAGTCTTTGACCCAGGTGAAATAAAGCCTAAAAGCTTAAAATGGAGTTTCTTTACCATGTATTAGAAAACCAGCAAAGTCAGAGGGGAGTGGATCATCTTCATTTTTTAATTTATTAGACAAATTTATAGACCACTTCACAGAATAAAGCCATTGAAGTGCTATGGTAAAACCAGAATAAAACACAGAAACATCAGCTCTAAGAACAATAAAATCAAACCAAAAAACTCTAAAACAGTAAAACCATCAATACAAACTTTTTTTAAAACTGAAACAAATTCGTCTGATATAATGGGACTACACCTCAGGGAAAGCCTTTTTTTTTAAGGCTTCAGTGAGTGCCTCAACATCATACTAGGTGCCTGTCTTATTTCAGCTGGTAACGCAGGTGGCACTGTGGGTTAAACCACAGAGCCTAGGGCTTGCCAATCAGAAGGTTGGCAGTTCGAATCCCCGCAACAGGGTTAGCTCCCGTTGCTCGGTCCCTGCTCCTGCCAACCTAGCAGTTCAAAAGCACACAGTGCAAGTAGATAAATAGGTACCACTCTGGCAGGAAGGTAAACAGCATTTCCGTGTGCTGCTCTGGTTCGCCAGAAGTGGCTTAGACATGCTGGCCAAATGACCCAGAAGCTGTCTGCGGACAAACACTGGCTCCCTCTGCCAGTAAAGTCAGATGAGCGCCGCAACCCCCGAGTCGTCTGTGACTAGACCTAACAGTCAGAGGTCCATTTACCTTTATCTTTACCTTTAATCAATTCCAGAGAGCTGGAGCTGCAACACTAAAAGTCTATTTTCTAGTACAGGCTAAGCACATTGCTGGGCCATATGGTACCATCAGCAGTGCACAATCTGAGGAGCACAGTTGCTTATAGTGAACAAGATGGTTCATCAGATATCCTGATCCCATAACCTTGGGACCACTGTAGAAAACTTCCCATCTTGGGTATCTAGCTAGTGGAGAACATCCCTGGGTCCCACAACCTCTGAGGAAGATTAGGAGCCTATTTTGGCATTCAACGCTGTATTAATAATACTTCCATCTTTATAAAAATGTGCAATTCTTCAGACACATGTACTAAAATGTCTGAAACTAGACATTACATATGAGGGCATTTAGCAAGCAATTTTCTTTTTCTTTACTTTTCGTTTTAAAATGAAAATAGCATCAGCTGTGGGAGGGGGGTGAGAGACAACCACTGATCTTTAGGATCAAGGCAGACATGGAGAGGGAATTTTACCCTTTCCTTGCTGCAGTCCCACAGTAAATCCCTCCTCTGAAGCAATGAATTACAATGAACAGTAATTCCCTATTGACACCAATGGAGGGGATTCCCTTCCCCCAAGCAAATACCATCTTCAGAAGTAGGCTTTGATTGCAGCAGGGTTACATTCCCTGTTCTGACCTAATTACAAGTGCCACCCCAGCTGATGACGTGCATTTTGCCCATTAAATACAAGAACGCATTTATGAAATTTGGACTGAGGAGGAAGGACCCAGGCACAAATGAAGGTGCATACGTGCACAAGATACCTCTGTATAGCCTTTTCTTTTGATCAACCTATAAATGTGTATCCGGACAACCAGTTATCCTAATTCAGAACCATTTCTGGACTGGCTACTGCAGAGTCAAGGAACTGCGAACAGAGGAGAGTCTCTGGCAATACATAATAATGAGTGGTAGGATGGAGAGGCATTACTAGTATACAAGAGTTGTCCCTATTTTAGCTCTGAACAATATTAGAAGAAACAAAGAAAATTCCTTCCAGTAGCACCTTAGCACCTTTAGTTGATCTTTAAGGTGCTACTGGAAGGAATTTTCTTTGTTTTGACTATGGCAGACCAACACGGCTACCTATCTGTAACCAATATTAGAAGATCATGGTGCACATGAAAAAAAGCTTTGCCCCACATGAAGAAAGAATGCAGGTGGAGGGGAGGCAAAAGGAGGAAAGATGTGCAACTGATAATTAAAATAAAAAGTGTATGAAACCTATAACGTTAGCACATTGATGCAGCCTGGTTTTTAAGGTAGTTTCCCAAGAAATGCATTTTCACCCTGACATTGTGCGCCTCCCGAGGTCTGCAGAGATTTTATGTTTGCCACACTCAGCAATTTGAAGGTCAAAGGGGTCAAGGTACCAGTATTCCCGATGGATGTCTGATAGTTCATCCAGAACAATCAAGCTACTGGTGGCCCCTCCCTGCTCGTTATCAGGCTGACACTGAGGTAAGAGAATTAGCCCTTGTGTCTTTAAAGGAGAGATCCAAAGGCAGAAAGATTAATTAGGGAGATTAGGCTGCTCTAATAATTTGGTGTTCTAAATCTTTTAAACTGTGGCCTTCTCCTCTTTGAATGAAGGAGTGGGAGGAAAACACGCTAAAAGTGTGCATCAATTTTCAATTAGGGCCCTTCTGCACTATGTAGGTTTAGCTGGCTCATATAATAAATTAATCTCCTCTATAGTGAGGCTTTCTTTCTTTCTTTCTTTCTTTCTTTCTTTCTTTCTTTCTTTCTTTCTTTCTTTCTTAGCATGCTCCATTATCCTTAGCTACATCATCTGGCAAGGCAGATCAGTTTATAGGTGAGCTACAATGACTTTACGATAGCAACATCTTATAGGCCAGCCATTGACTTACCAGCTCAGCAACAAATTTGATCCCTAAAAGGGTCTAAGATGTGGGTTGCCACATCTCCTAAATGAATCTAAATCCTTAATGAATCTAAAAATAGGAAATGCATTAGCCAAAAAGTGGAGATATATTTTCACAAAAATGCATCTTATTCAAGGAAATTGCTTTACAAAAATTCACACTAAAATGCTGGTAGTTTTTCATTAGGACTTTGGGTTTTATTTTTTATAAAAATCACAAACTGGATTGAAAATATGAGAAACTGAATTTGAGATTAGAAAAATATGAAACCAAAGATGGCAGATTCACCCATGGCTATGGTGGGCTAAGCACTCTACCTTCCTCCAACCAGACGTGGCCCAATGGCCTGCAGTTGCTGATTCCTTATTATATTATGACTGTATTTATGGGCTATTAATCTAGTGTCCAGATCACCCACAAATATTAACATGGAAATTGTGAATGCTTGGCCCAACATTACCATATGCTGTTGGAGCCTTTCCAAAAAGAAATCATCCTAATTGAAAATAAAAAAACCAAAAAACAAAATAGCTTCTAGAAAGGAACAACACCAAGAACAAGTTGCATAAAGTATCATTGTCAATGTTGATAAATTGTACGGAAAGGAATTGCACTGTGAAAATAAGAAATGGGGGGGGGGGAGGATTTTGTCCTTGCTCAGGGCACCATATGTGGGTGTGTGATTGACCACTAGGACAGCTGATTGACCACTAGGAGAGAAGGACAGTGCTTGATTGGAAGTAGTTTATAAAATATAAAAGAAAACATTCATATTATCAATTTTTAAAAAATAGAAAGAGGCATTTAAAAATATTCAAAAGGTCATTAAAACCAACAGCACTTTTTTAAAAAAATGCATGTAACTTCTACATTTCTGAGTAGGCTTGCGTGAACAAAAATGTTTCTGATGTCAATAGGCAGGGAGTTCCCAAGTGAAGATGCAGCCATGACTATTATGTTGAATTTGTAACAGTGCATGTGCTGCTGACTGAAGCAGTGGAGTGCTCATGCATGGGGCAAGACATTGCACAAGTCAAAGTCTTCTACAGAAATGCATAATCTCTGGAATTTCCCAGTGTAGCGGGAATAGGGAGCCATCCATCATCAAATCTGACACACGCACAACACCTAAAAGAGGCACATTTAAATGTTTGCTATCTCCTTCCCACCTTTTGCCTTAAGATGCTTATCAGAGGCAGCCAAGTGGCATGTGTGAAATTGGTCATGCCTTAGGCATGACTCTGGACTCAGCTACATTAGTAAAAATAAAACATTATAAATGCATTATAGCACTATGACACCAGATGGCGCTGTAGAGCTGAAATCAGAACTCTACAAAAAATTTCCTTTGTGAGCTTTAAAACCTTTTTTCCAGAGCGTTTTTTTAATAGCTGTGTAGATGCAGCCTCTCTTACTCTCAGCCCCCATTTGCAACAATGGGACATCCGACTTCAGGTTAAGATGGCGACAGGCCAGGCAGCCAGCTCCAGAACTTCACAGATCTTAATTGAGTTTTAATTGATTTTAACTTGTTTTAAACCAAGTATTTTATCCACTATCACCTGTTCTTTTAACCTGGAAGCTGGAGAGCAGAAGAATGCAGAGCTGTGAGATAAACAGTAATTAACCAGCCTGGAGCTTATCTGTCTTGTCAGCATCCCTTTTATTGAGTGGAATTGCGGAAGGTGGCTGAAACCGACACTGTAACTATTGAGATTTTAACTTGGTTTTAACACAGTTGTTAATTAGACTTAACTTGGACTTGTTTTATCAACTCCCCATTATTCTGGAGACCTGAGAACTTGGGAAATGTGTGGTTCACCAGTCTAGGCAGCCTGTTCCCTTCAAATAATTTCACTGTGTAGTTAACAAAGAAGTGTTTTAAGTTGCTACATATAAATCACCTGGGAGAGGAGACTGTGAATCAACCTCTATGAGAAACTGACCGGCCCACCTGGAAGGAAGCTGGCCACAAGAAGAACTCTTATATATTTATATACTGTAAGGAATTGCAATTATTTTCTTTATCTTCTTGGTTTACAAAAGGCTTACAATTGGGAAGGATGGTACTCACCCATGTCAAAGCTACTAGGGTTCCCTCTCCCCAAGGAAAGCTGAAGGACGTGCGCAGCAACAGAAAACCATCCTGGACTTTTACAGGACAGACAGCAACATACTAATGGGGACTAATATTGCAAATACAAGGAGCCTGGATGCAATTCAGCCTCTTGAGAATCATGAAAGCATCTCCCCACAGAAGGCAGACCTGGTATTGTCACTGCTGAAGAGACTGGCTCATTGACCCAGCATTCTATGATGACGTCTTCAGTGAACCTGGGCAACACCAAGCCTCACAGGTTAAAACTACACAGCCAACAGGCAAAGATGTCTCCACCACAGAAACACAGCGACCAGGTGAGAGTGGGAGATCCTATGGGACCACTGTCTTCTATCCCACCACACTGTGGAAGGAAAAAACCCAAAGACTCCACTCCCCACTTGAGGCCCCAAACCAGCCCACAAGTGATCATCCACAAGTGGCTACTAAGGAATCCCAAATGGCGTCCTACTATATGAGGCAAAAATCCAGGCAGACATTCAAGACACCTTGGGGACGTCCCTGATACTTGGGGAGAGTTTTCACTGTGAACGAATGGGCACACAGAGCCCACGTGGTGGCACTGAACTGAACTTCTCAGACTCACTGACCCAAGATATGTTCTGGTCACTGATTCACCTCTTCACAGAGAGGTGCTCCTTGAGCTAAAAGGCCGCCAAAATTACACAGGCAGCCACTTAGCCACTTACCCAGAAGAAGACCAGAAACAAACGGCACAGGCATGGACGAGTGGACTTGGGTTTAAATAATCAGACTTAGGAGGATGCTGGTTAAATTTGGAGAGCCGGATTTTGGGTCTTTCCTGCAGGATATCAGCAGCCTCCCCTTGCTAGCAGCCAGAATTGATCTAGCCTGTTTAAGATACTGGCACAGGCTAAATGCCTTCAAGAATCATACCCTTACTAAGCTCAGCTGATTGGAGCAACTAGGTACAGGGGGCTGGGCACAAAAGTGCCAAGATAAGCTTAGGGCTTATAATCTTCAAATGGAGAACTATTTAGCCCTTAGCCCACATGATTTTTGATCAGGGTGCCAACCAAGACAGAGCATCCATCATTGTCACCCATTACTCTACTTAGCACCCCCAAATTAAGACCAATCACTCAAGGTCCCAATACCTTGAGACCCTGACCTTCCCACAACTATGCAGGGCCTTTGTAGAACTGAGATTCCAACAGATGTTCTCAGCATATTTAGGGGGGAGATATCGGGAAATTCTCTATTTGGATCACAAATGTATATGGATGCCATCAGGTAGAGGACATCACACACACTCTGGTGATTTGCCCCTGTAGACAATGGCCAGAGAGAAATTTATATTGCCAATTCTTAATTGGCTTCCAGGTTGATCCGCACAGGAAGTGACAGTTGAATTCCTAGCAGATAAGCATCTATATATTACACACCAGGTAACCCACACACTAGGTAACCCTCTGAGCTCCCCACTTTGCAGCAGCCAGAACCCCCACTGGCACTCCGGATCCTCTCCGCTCCTCTGTTCTTCTCCTCCCCGGATCCAGACACATGGAACTGCTGTGCGTGGAGCGGGTGATCTGGGCCAAGTGGGGTCTGCAGCTGCTAAGGGACTGCCAGGTCCTGCAGAACCTCCTGAGTCAGCAAGAGCACTCTGGCCCCCAGGTCTCCTATTTCCAGTGTGTGCAGAAGGAGATCCAGCCCTACATGTGGAAGATGTTGGCTTTTTGGATGTTGGGGGTCTGTGCCGGGATCCCGTTCCTCCCCCCTCCCCCTCATACCCTGCTGCTCACGGGATCAGATCCTGGCTCGCACGACACCCTGTCCCCCCTCCTGCCTCTTCTTGTTCTTTTTCCCACCGCCTGAGAGCTCTTTCCCTATTTTTCCATCCCAAGTTTCTTCTCTCTTTCTCCTCCTTCCTCTCTCCCTTCCTTTGCTTATTCAGGTCTGCTTTCTGTCTTGGGCTTTTCCCTCCTGTTGCTGATGCTGTTCATGCAGGGGCCCTGATTTACGTTTGTTAGATAAAGCTTGGAATATGACTTAAATATGAACAGCAACATAGGCTTTAGTTTGGGGAAGTTGTTAACAAACACACATTAAAAGTAACCTCCAAAAGCATGCTCTTTTTTATGTACATTACGAATAATATTTTGTAAAAATATTTTTTCTACACATACACACAGTATGTTTGTGCATATGTATGTGTCATAAACTGTAGATTATGACACATACATATGCACAAACATAGTCTGTGTGTATGTGTGAGTTTGTAGAAAAAAATATTATTTTTACAAAATATTTGTAATGTACATAAAAAAAGCTTATAATTTTATGTTGATTAAAATCATTTTACATTTTAAATATTGTATTGTGTTTCCTGTTTTTTTGTGCACTACAAATAAAATATGTGCAGTGTGCATAGGAATTTGTTCATATTTTTTTCAAACTATATAGTCTGGCTCTTAACAGTGTCTGAGGAACAGTGAACCGGCCCCCTGTTTAAAAAGTTTGAGGACCCTTGCTTTAGGAGCACATTCCAAAACACAGCTTTAGCTGTACCCATTTATAAATTGTCAATTCTCACATTTAAACAAGCAAACAAAAGAAAGCCTTCTGGCCTTGTTATGTAGACTTTGCCAGATGCCACTAGGCACAATCCCAGTTCATAATCTCCATCCCATGGTTGGGGAACGGAGGCCAGCGGCAGAAATGTTCAGGTCGAAACCTAACATCTGGGAAGCCTGCTGGTAATGTTGTGCATTCTCAAAACAACTGAAAAACTTCAAAAGGCCGGGGATGGCGACTCCGTGATAGCCCCGCTGCATGCCCTCAAATGAAGGCACCCAGAGTCAACCGCTCCCCCTCTCCTCATTCTCGGTTCCTTTCACTGTCACTTTAGAAGCATGAAAAAATGACCCTTTGTCACTTTGAAGAGGAAAAGTGAAGCACCATGAACCCCGTCTGTCCAGCAGAAAAGTCGCTCGTCACAGACTGGTGGGCAGGTTGGCCTCAGCCCCTGAGCCCATCAGAAGTGTCTGTCAGGGAGGTCTTGTCACTTTGTGCAAATGGGAAGGGACCATTACACATGCACGGGTTATCCTTCAAACCCCATCGCTCGCTGAGGAAGGAAAGAAGACCAAAAGGGGGAAGGACACATTTATACACACACAGAGAGAGAACATAAAATTAAGAACCTTGCTTGCTTGCTTTGTCCCTCTCTCAAATAACGTGTTTTGTGTTTTCTTTAAACCAAGACTTGAGCCTACTGCAGAAGTTCTCTCTCTTTGTTGTTGTTGTTTTTTTAATTCAAGGCTTCGCTTCAGCTTCCTAAAAACAACAACAACCACCCTTTAGGATTCCACCCTCCCACTTAATATATATTCCTCTCTCCCCTTCCACTGCCAGAAGTACAAAACAAAACCCAGCCATTGTTTCACTCAGCAACAGTCAGCTCTTCCTCCCCCCTGCCCAGTACATGCTACATGACTGGCTGTGTCCCTTAAGCAATTTGCAAAGCAGCCACACATCAAGATGGCTGGCGGTTAAAACGGCGAGGCGCCAAGTTCCTCAAATTAGATCAGGGACTCCATTGGCAGATGCCTGCGGAATTTGCTTGGGTCATAATTCCCTTGTAATATAGCAGGGAAGGAGGCTGCTTGTGAGTGTATAAATATAGAGACAAGTTCCTCTTGACAAGGTCTGTGGAAAAATAAGTAGGGCAATTTTATGCATACCTAGAAACATAGTTTCTGTGTGCGCACATGTCCTTATTGCTACCATTGCCACTCTGCACCAGAGGGAGAAAGTACAGGGAGAGCAAGTCAGCAGTGGCAATAATCAACAGCAGGCCTGCTTCAAGATATGAGCCTCAGCAGGTGTGACTAATGAGATCAGCCGCTGATGCTCTGGAGATCTGAATCAGAAACGCCATTCACTCCTTAAGTGGCCTTAGGAAAGAGTCTGGTGTAGCAGAGAGAGGACTGGATGAGTACTGTGGGGCAGGAGGGTTTGATCCAGTTTACATTTCCAGGAGAAACTGCTTAGTTCATACTTCCTGAAATAACGCACAAATAATACATACACTTCTCCAGATTTTGCAACATGCAATGTGTACAAATGATGCACACATTCAAATGTTAAAAAGTCCTCCAAGAATGGCAGTGCCTGTTTCTCAGGCCAGAGGCTCATCTGACACCAGTGCTTCTAGGAGTGGCCCTGCAAGGTTTTCTTCTTCTGGCTTGGAGTCCTCAGCTCCATTGCCTGAAGAAGAGGAACCTGACTCTTGGTCCTTGACAACACCCAGTAGGGAGCCAAGCTCTCCCTCGTCCTGCTATTGCTGCCTGCTCTCTTGTTGTCTACAAGTGAGCAAGCAGCGAGAGGAGCAACAAAGAGTAGTAAATATATTCACACTTTGTGCTCTCTCTGGGAAATGGTGCCAAGTGGAGCAAAAGGGGGAGGATGAATAAATGGGCCTCAGCAGCAAAGAGGAGATTCCACTCAGGTTAGGGGTCCCACTGAGAGCATCATGCCCATAGCTTTCCCCAAACCAGGAACCAGCCCTGCCTCTTGCCAAGCTATATAAACAGTTGGCAATTGACAAATAGGAGGTGAGTGGGGGAAATACAGAAGGGTTAAATGCAGGCATAGGCAAACTTGGCCCTCCAGCTGTTTTGGGACTACAACTCCCATCATCCCTAGCTAACAGGACCAGTGCTCGGGGATGATGGGAGTTGTAGTCCCAAAACAGCTGGAGGGCCAAGTTTGCCCGTGCCTTGTTAAATGTCTCACTAAGGATGAGGGATGAAATTGATGGATGTGCCCATTTTGGTTGCTCTCAGTCTCTCATTCTTTCCAATCTTAATTTCAGCTCTTCACATTTCCACATCAGTTTGCGATTTATTTGTTTTCTAAGAAAAAGTCCTCATGGAAATTCATCAGCATTTTTGTGTACATTTTTCCTAATACACACATTTTGCAGGCAATTCTGCCTAATTTATGCATTTCTGCAAGCCAGTGCCCCAATACAATGCATGTATATGTGTCATTTTCATTAATATGTATATTTCTATGCAAACCTTCCCCTAATATATGCATTTTCACCCACTTTTTTGGGAGGGGGGATGCTGAATGACTGCCTTGCAAAATTCATAGATGTGTGAATTTTTAAGGATAACTATTTCACTTTTGCATATTGTTCGCTTTTGCATGTTGCATATTGCAAAATAAAAGGTTCATAATGAAATGTGATCAAAACTGAATTTCTCACCCCGCCCCCACCCCTCCAAGATTTATGCAGCTGGTAAGTGGTGCACCTCTCAACAGCCAGGCTCAATGTTCTACCAGCACCTTATCTCATCTTTCCACTTCCGAAAGTCAGAATTCCCAAAAGTCACCTTCTTAGCCTGCAAGGTTCTTCTCACTTTCTGACAGATGAAAGCTCAGGTAGACATATTGTCCCTTTCAACCCCTGACTGATGCTCTCCGCTGGGCAAATTAAAGCACAATGGTTCATCTTGTTTTATGATACGTATGATGAACCATATGTTGCCAAAAATAAACTGTCAGAGCGTGGAGGGGAAGAACAATAACACAAAACGCAACAGGAGATGAGATTTTCTACAGAGAGGCCACCGTCAAAGTCAATTTAGGAGCAGGCAGAAAAATCTCCAGAAAGAAAAAGCCATCACCATAATCACTTGGGGCCACACTCCAGCCAAATTTAAGCACCTTTAAATCTCTCTGTTCAGAACTCATCGCAGACAACCACCCAAAAAGTGGGTCTTTGCTGTTATCCTCATTTCTCCTTACACAGCTTCACGGGAGTAGGAGAAGTTGATCAGGACTTTGATGTCAAGGGAGAGGACACCTCACTGTGCCATATTCCTGATGTAAATTTCCAAAGCTGATATTTATATATTATTATACTATACTATACTATACTATACTATACTATACTATACTATACTATACTATACCATACCATACCATACCATACCATACCATACCATACCATACCATACCATACCATATCAGAAAGCTGAACTCAAAAGAATGTACAAAAGCAAACTTTAATAATAAGATAAATAAGAGTGAAAACAATCTAAAATGCACCAATATGACATAGGTAAAAGAGAAGATCCAACTCAACCCTAACTCACCAAAAGATAAGTAGAAAATAAGTCCAAAGGCCTCAATGAATAAGAATGTTTTTGCCTGGGTGACAGTGACAGGTGTGCCTCCCTGGGGAGAGCATTCCATAAAGAGGGAGCCACAACGGAAAAGGCCTATTCTTGTGTAGCACCTCTCTCAGAACAGGCACATGTGGAAAGACTTTGGATGATAAATACAGGGTCCAGGTTAGTTCATCTGGGGAAAAGTGGTCCTTAGGGGATTCGGAACCCCATTAAGAATAAAAGAATCAAACTTCTGATTAGGGATTTTTTTGTTTCTTTCCAAGTGTTATTTATTAATTTAGAAAATAACATGAAACAACCTTAACACTAAAAGTATCAATTAATATTATATAAATCCTTAAATTGAGCAGCCTCCAAACTGGGACTATTAGAATAATTCTATATTTTTTTTTCTTCACTTACCACCAAATTAATTCTGACTCTAACTGAATAGGATCCTAAAAATATCCTGTGTGTTTTTATACCACAAATGTTGTGGTTTTGTTTTGTTCCACTTTTATTGTGCTGTAGGCTCCCCTTGACAGCAATAATATGGTAGCTTCAGGGAAGCATTGCAAAACAAACCAATGCACAATAAATACATTGCTAACACACTCTTATTGTGTCAAGGACATATGATGAATACACCCACAATAAATCAACCCTCTGGAGGGGCCCAAAGACTCTGGCATTCTTGGGCTGGGTTCTGATTGGAGCTAGTGAGAAACAGTAGTTCAACCCAAATTTCATGAAAATGACTCAGAAATTCAAGGAGAAACCATTGTGTGAAACATTCACCCCTTTATTTTGCTGACTCGTTTTCCTGATTCTTCAGCGTGCCTCTTCAGCAACCAGCCATGTGATCAGCTACCATTATGTGAGTGAACCTGCCTGGCCTGGGTCTCTTTAAAATCTTTGGGTCTCTCTACTTTAAAAATAAGTATCTACAGGTTTCTGAAAGACATCCTTTTTTATTTGCCCATTGCACTCAAAAATTGAAATAACCCATTTTGATGTGAACGGAACAGCTTCAAAATGATTTTTCTCATTTTAACCCCAGCCTAGTTCTAATGTGACCTTGCAGAAAGTGAAATCTTAAGAATAGCATCTATGAGACTGAAGGGTGTGTAATGGAAAGCAAGTATGGCCTATGTCAGTGAAGGGGAAACCTCCGGCCCTGAGAGCCAAAAGTGGCCCTCTGTAGGTTGCCTCCCTTACTGGTTCTGCTTTGCATCCTCCATGAGTGTTTTTGCAGGCCTGCAGGGTAAATATAGAGGGTTGTGCCCATGTGCATATAAACTAGTCTACTGTACAAAGGTAATTGCACACTCATTGTTCCACCCATTTTGGCATGTGGTCCCCAGAAGATTGTCCAGAAGGGGATGAAGCCCCCAAGCTGGGGGGGGGGGGCGAATCTTACCCCTAACATATTCCATTTGTTCCTTGCTGGAAAAAAGATCAATAATGAAATCTGAATATGCTCTGTTGCACTGGGCTTTAGCTAGTGAGTTGCCCCATGTTGCAGGTTTGGAGCTAATAATGGGTCATCCCGAGTCTTTAAAAAGCTGGAGACTTGAGCTCAAATGCATTGCCCAGGCATGAGTTGTTCTTGCTGTACACAAGCTTTGCATAGAAGAAGGCATGATAGAGCAACTTTATCATGGAAAGGGCCTCCAGTGATGTTGCCAAAACTAAAAGGGGAGCTGAGTAACTTTTCACAGGCAGCCCGTTGTGGATCATGACGCTCCTCCTCTGACATCAAAAATTCATAAGGGGAATCAGCATTCTCTGCCAAATGGGTCCCGGAGGTGTCATAGACCTTGTCAGAAAAAGAGGCTATAAATATCAAATTATACACCTCCTGGGAAGAAAGGATTGGAGCCTCTGCTTCAAACCCACACTACAGTCCCTTGGGGTCATCACTACAGATCGCAGTCCAGTGCAGCAAGGAAATGGGTCAAGTGTGTCAATTTCTAGACTGCTGACCTTTGACCCCTGTAATGATGGTGGGACTCCACCTCCATGGCACTCAGGCTGCCCTGCCTGGCAAAAAACTTCCCAAGTCTTTTAGAAGAAAGAGGGGGGAAATGGAACCTGGGTGAACTGTGACCCTGCTGTCAGAGCTAGTTGAGAAAGGTGTTTGGTTGCAATGCCTTTAGATTACTGTTACCCCAATATATACTGAGTTAAACATGGCGTAAGACCCTTCTTCCCTTCCCCATCATTTCCACAGCCAGCACTTCACTATATCCTCGTTACAGTTTCATTCTTAAAACCAACCATTCAACAAGATAGCTAACAATATCCTAGCTGAGAGAGTTTATTTAGACAAATTACAGAGATATGTACACAGTGTTGTAATTCTGAGTCAACAACCTCTTTTGTGTGTGTGTGAATCACAGGGTGCTGTAGGCACTAGGGCTGGGTGATATCTGGTTATTAACGTCATGATATATCACCACCTAAACACCATAATATCTCGATATATCACAATACATATCTACAGCAGCGGAGGGCCTTGCTGGGCCTCCCTGTGGCGGCAGAGGGTCCCACCCCACCTCCCTGCACCGCACTTCCCTGCAGCAGCTGAGGGCCTTGACAAGGCTCCCTGCAGCGTTGGAGGACCTTAACATCATAGCTGTCAACTTTTCCCTTTTCTTGCGAGGAATCCTATTCAGAATAAGGGCATTTCCCTTTAAAAACGGGAAACATTGACAGCTCTGCTTAACATGTAAGGAAGTAGTCAATTTAATAAAATTATTAAATCAACTTCCATATAATATATTTAATATATTTTCAACTAAGAGTAGTTTAAGTGCTTTACTAGTCAAGTTACATCTACTTCCCCCTCAGAGATCTAAGTGGAATCTGTGCATGCATAAGCTCCACTGAGTTCAGCTAAACTTACTTCTACTTTTCTGGGAGTAAGCCTCATTGAATTCAGTAGGGCTTGTTTGTGAGTAGACACGCATCTGCTTGCGCTGCTTACCGAAAAACACCCTCCCCATCATTCTCACATAGTACCCTACCTCCCATTTCAGAATAAGGCAGCCAGCTAACTCTTCTCCCCTCCATTCCCCCCCCCCCACACACAAAAGGATCCCCCCCCCAAAAAAAGCCCTCATCCCACCAATCTCTCTTGGGAAGGGAGGGCAAGCAAGCAAAAAGACAGTCTCCTTTAAATAATAATGAAACTTTCCTTTTCTATATGAAGAAAAGCTATTTAGGGGGAACCAACAACATAAAAACCACCAGAAAACAAAAACAAAAACTCATTCCCCTCTTTTTTCCACTAGTGGGGGTATGAGGGATGAAAGAAGTGCTTTCCAGTTCTTAGTTTACTTCTTTGTTTACTGAATCTTTGATTGCCTAGCCATGGGGGGGGGGGGTCCCTCCTGGATTGTTAGCATGCTCTGCATAATTAGCTCACCTCTAAGTGGAAAGATGCTTGTGAAGCTGAAAGAGTTTGCTGGTTTGCTCATTTCTTAGGTTAGGAGGGAGGAGGGAGACAGCAAACCAAGCAGGAGACAGGGTGCCTGCAAATTATCTGTAAAGTATCGGTTCAGCTGAGCTACCTCCTGGGAAGCTGTTAAGTCTCCCCCTTTTGTTCACTGGTATATTGCCTTGTTGAAACACTTGTCATAATGTTATTTCAATACCAGTATTCAAGATATGGCAATTTATCACACAGCCCTAGTAAACACAATCCCTTATTCCACAGCAGTGTGCACTTAAAAAGAGCTCTAAAATCTGGCCACCTTTCCATACCCAGATGAAGTGCTGGGGAAACCCAGCCATAAGGGCGGGGTATAAATGATGCTGATGTAGTTAAACTGAGATGAATCCAAGGCAAGTCAAGAGCTCCTGGTTAATAAAGGGCTCTTTGCCTCGCTTCTTTCTCAAGCAAGCAACAAGACCCTGAAGTGAGTGATGTGGGGAGGGCGGTATTTCAGCTTACTGTGTAAACCGGCCACCACTGCCTGTTGATTGTCAGGTTCACTGAGCAGCATGCCCTAAATAGTTTTATACAAATAACAACAAAAGCAACAATGCTGTTTATAAAGGGATTCTGCATTTTGAAAAATGTACATGGGTTCAGTCTCACATACCCCATCGTTTCTGTCCCTCCTTCCTTTTCTACACTGAGGTCAACCTCCATTTCCTGCTATGTACCAACCATTGTTTAAAACAACATCATCATCGTTTTCCCTTCCTCCTCATTCCATGATGAGAACAGGAGAATGAGCTGCTACCTGTGACAGAGACCAGATTACATGGCAGTCCTTTAGGTGCGTGTTGTTGTTGTTTTCAAACTTTAGAATATAATGTTGGTGGTGGGTTTGGTCTTGAATTCAGGTTGAATCAGGAAGTTTCTGCTGACTCCCTTGCAACCAATGCATTAAAAGCTAGTTCCATGCCTTTTTTTCACTAGGTTCTGCTTATTATAAGTTAGTGCTGCTGGCTTGTTGGCTGAAGTGAGGGAGAGAAGAAGTTTATGTCCCAAGGTGACAGCCTGTTAGTGGAACCTGCACACACACACACACACACACACACACACACACACACACACAGTGAGAGATGGGACTCTGTACACCCTAAGTGAGAGATTGGGGTGGCTTGATTGATATATTTTTTTGTTTATTTGCTGAAGGGGGAATTGGCATTCCTATCCAGTGTGACTTAAAGGTATTTTGTGATTTTTCTGTTTTCTATTGTTTTGATTGATTTAAAAATATCTTCGGTGCTTTTGCTGTAAATTTCTTTTGTATCAATATGTTGTTGGCTCCTTTGGAAGCCTTTAGGCCAATTGATATTGGTTTCCCTTAGTTTCTCCTTTTTGCCAAATGTAAGTTCACTTCTCCACCTATTAGTTTGCAATTTTTTATTAAGGGCCCTATGAAAATTCACCCGCATATTAGATCCGATTTATCCTAATACTGTACACTCATCTTCCTATATAATTTTGCCTAATATACACAAATATAGAGTTCAGTTTCCACTTACAGCCAGAGTCTGCTTTATATGTATAGTATGAATATGACCTTTTTCTTTTTGGTGATACATCAGTGACTACCCAATCCTGTATCACACCAGGCAGCGTGTATGGGTTCACTGGGGCTGCAGGGAGGGTGTGGCTGACCAACATGGATGGAACAGTTGCACAGTCCACAGAAATCATCCTCAATGCCACCCATTGGTTTTTGAATATTACAGAGGAATTGGCTCTAACAGAATTGCTACATAATGACCCAGTTTGTATGTCACATTAAACTGTAGTTTGAAGCAGACCACAGTTTGGTGTGAATGAGCAGTGTGCTGGTGCAGGCTGCTCAAAACGTCCTTCAGTGCTGCATCCCTGCTCTTGCTGGGATGAAGCAACCCAGTGTCTGCTTAGCTGTGTTGTCCAAACCCAGGCGTCTGGTTTGTTTTCCCCCCTGCCAAAAAAGGGGGGTGGGAAGAATGCTAAGTCAAGAACAAACCTTGATTGCTAGCCATGGTTTGTTGGTTGGTTTGTTTTTGCAATGCAGGAGGAGGAGGAGTGCTGGAGGAAACACCGCACAGACATTTGAGCAGCATGCACTAGACCATCTAGCTCAGTGTTGTCTACACTGATTGGCAGCCGCTCTCCAGGGCTTCAAGCCCTCCCTAGAGTTGGTTGGGATTGGACCTGGCACCTTCTGAAGTCAAAGAAGATGCTCCAACACTGAGCTATGGCCATTCCCTGGCTTGCATCTTTGGAGAGGGGGTGAATTGCACAGGGAAGGAAGGGAGGGCAGAATCAGGAGTCATATGTGGACCCCTTGAAGGAATGTGGGCCTCAGGAGGTACCTGATGATGCCAACCTCTGGCACCAGCCCTGATCAGAAATCATGCCAAATTTTGAAGTTACAATTGTGTGATCATAGGAGCCAACACCTGGGGGCCGAAGCCCCTCACCCCCTATAAAATATTTGAGGGAGCTGCCCTCAAGTTGATAGGCATTGCCATTTAAATGGTGTGTGTGTGCTGCTTACCTGAGCCCCCCCCCCCCCATTTTAGTCAAGTTGGAACTCCTGTGTGTGATCATTTGCATTGTCTGCCTCATCACATATACAAAGAGCTACAAACAGGGGGAAAGAAAGGAGCCTGACTCTGTTTCCCCCCCCCCAAACAAAGAGATGTCAGTTATCACAAATTTGGGGGGGAAACCCAGAGGCGTCAAGACACCAGCAGTGAAAGTGGCGTTTTCCAAATGCATGACTGATACTGGGAACGCTCACCCCAGTCAGCTGTGTTTGATAAAGGTTAGCAAATACGGCTTACCAAACAGAACTAAAACAGCATCAGACTCCAGGAGAAGCTGCTCCTTAAGTCGCTCCCCCATGGAGGGATTGATGCTACAAGACAGCTTCGAAGCCAAGAGCTCTTCATATAAACACACGTGTTTTCTTGGCTGTTTCCATGGGTAATGGAAAAATGCCACTCAAATTAGCACTTCCTGACTCAAAGGGAATGCCAAATCTGGGATCATACACTGAGTGGAGGGAAAATGACACCAGAATTAACTAAACAGAAAAGAGCTGGGCGTGATCCAAATGCCCCAGAAACATTCATTTTCGGTTTAAACCTCCGTGCCTCAAAGCTGTCCCATCTTGGAAAGATATTGACAATGAGAACATTTCTGATAGGAAAGTAATGTTTAGCATGCTTTGTAATGTAAGCATGATGGTGGCAGGCAGGGACTGCATGTCAATGCAGCACAGGAGCTTTGAAAACTGCAGGGCCTCTGGCAGCAGTAGAAGGGAAGGAGGGTCATGTCTATACTAGGGACTGGGAATCTATTTTTGGCCCAAGGGCCACCTTCCCTTCTAGGCAAACCTATGAGGTTGCATGCCAATGGTGGAAGGATCAGCGGCAAAAGTGAGTGGATCAAGGAGAGGGTGATGTGTGGCCTGACAACACCGAGCTCCTAATATACACACCTTGGCAGCTGAAGGGGATGAGAAGCTCTTTCACTCTTACACACAGTAATAGAATAAAATATTTTAAAGGTGTCTAAAAGGTCGTCTAGTCTAACCCCCTGCCATTTCAAGGAATCTGCTGCTGCAGCATTCTTGAGAGGTGTCCAGCCTCTGCTGAAAAGCCTCTAATGAAGGAGAGTCCATCACCCTCTGGGGGAGTCTGTTCTACTGTCAAAGAGCTTCTACCATCAGGAAGCCCTTAGCTGAGATCTGCTTTCTTGTCATTTTAACCCATTGCCTCAGGTCTCGCCTCCTGGAGCAACAACAACAAAATTGTTCCATCATCTATGTGGCAGTCCTTCAAACATATTAGAAGACAGCTATCATAATGTCTCTTTGTTGGGGCTGCCATATTTTGAAGAGGAAAAGGGAAAATTTGCCAACTTCCACCATACCTGCTGAAATTCCCCTTTCCATGCACGCATCTCCTGCTAAAGGTGCAGAAGCTCCTCTCTGGCTTCTCATCTCCCCGCCTCACTAGGAAAGGACCCCTTCTCACTCCTGCCTGCATGCCACCACCACATGTCCCCTCAACCCTCCCGGCCACTTGCCTGCCCACCGTCCCCTCAATCAGTTACTGATACCCCTCCGCACACCACATTCTCCTCCTCCTCATGACCGCAATCCAGGCAGCCGTCACTGCCTGCTGCCACTGCCCCTTCCTCCTGCAGAGCTATTTCTGGTTCTGCTCCCTCTCTCTCAGCCCCCCCCCCCCTATTTTCTCTCCCACCACCACTGTTGTTACCCTCCTGCCATCCACCTCCAGCCCCTGCCACCACCGTTGCCTGCCTGCCTGCCCCCCCTTGCCGCCGCCACCTCCAACACCAGGCCAGCCTACAAAAAAACCCCAGACATTTTACCAAATCTTAAAAATCTGCCCAGAAAAAACTTTTAACCATGAAAAGGACAACGTATTCATGAAAATCCAGATGTCTGGCAACCCTATCTTAGTCATCTCTTCTCCACACTAAAAGTAGGCACCTCCTTCAACCTTAGAGTTGCTCTCCTAAATCAATTGACTTGATGACCAGCAGCAGAACGGGTGAATTGTCTCAGTGGAAAACATTGGGGAGTATCCAGTTCATGTGTTGTGTCAGCACAAGGATTTCTGCTTGCACAACACAGCTCCTGTTCTCCTCACTTGCCCCCTGCACCTCTCCAAATCTGCTCCATAGGTTTGGGGAAAACCCCAGAACAGATTTATGTGATTTGTAGCGGCAGAAGTGGAAATCCTTGCACTGATGAAATGCATTCATTAGCATTAAACTGGGTACAACCCATTGTGTTTGAGCTAACATGGAAACTATCTAACTGTCGTCCTGGTTGCTGGTTTTAGATCATTTACACATGGAGATCATCGCTTGATTTATAGACTATTAGACAACTTAGGGTCAGTCACTATCTTTCTGCCTAAGCTAATTTGCCAGATGGTAATGAGGGGGAAATGAAGTAAGCCCACCTCATTGGAGGAAGCAATGTGCATATTAAAATGACATATAAATGATTGATAATAAAGTTTTACCTAAGGCACGATGGCTAGAATAGCAGTATAAAATTAGTCTCTCTGTGAAAATAAATCTTCTGCTAACTGTGACCCAAGATTTAAATATTCAAGTGGATAGAATCCAGGAAAATGAACCACCTCTGACTAACCCATTAGAGCAAACCCCAGTAGTATATATTGTGCTGTGTATTTAGGTTTTTCTGCCAGAAAAATATAGGGGGGGGGAATTGGATGGTGGCCAATACCAGTTTGTGAGTTAGTGATCAGTTCCCAAGATTAGCGTTTAGGTTTCTGTGCTGAAACCAGCTGCAAATCTCAAATGTCTGATATCCAAGGCTGATTGGACATACAGAATGTGTTTCGATGCTAGTGGATGAGGAAGAGTAAAACCTTTAGAAAGATGAATGATAAGTACTATGTAATATAACCTCTGTACAAATATTTTCACTTTGCCTGCAAACTTCCGATTGATGAAGGATCTCATACCTTGCAAAACAGTGTTTTGTCAATCATTGGCCTCCGTGCTCCCTTTGGGCTGCTTCACACTGCCAGATTCCTACACACAGTCTTGTGTGTGGCTATGGAACTGTATGAAGAAAGTGCGGGAAGTGTAGCAGCAGAGATCACACCGTGAGCAACTTAAGGGTGGAGTCTGTTAGTGTCGGAGTGAAACAGTCAAGAGGGGGGTGGGTGGAGGTGCTCCTTAGCAACCAGGCTGGGTGGCCGGATGTTTACTGAGGAAGCACATGCTTTGATTGGCTTTGTAGTTCTGATGAAGCTTTTCCTCTGTATTTTTACTTGAATATCTCCCTGCTCTGTACAAGGCCTGACCTAAGAGAAAATGTCTCTGTTCCTTTCTTCTCAAATTATAGACTGAGTTTGTTCACTTTATGGTGAAAGGTGGGTAATAAAATGAAAATAAAAAATCAGTTGAATAATCCATTGCTGGAGAGCAACAGTAGGAAATAATTGCTCCTCTTGGTTTCTCATTTTTCCAAGCTTAAGATCAGTTTTCTACATTTCCATGATATATAACTTTTCTTAATGAAACTTCTCATGAAAATTCAACATTTTAGTGTATATTTCTCAGAATACCCCCATTTTTGCAAAGCAGGTTTACAAATTGTCTGTTAGATTCATTTCTATGCAGACTTACCCCAGTATATGCATTTTTATACACATTACTTAATGTGTATAATGGAGAACTGCATTGCAAAATTTGGAGAAGTGTGAATTTCAAAGTATTTCAGTTTGCATCTTGTTTTAGAAAATGCAAATTAAGAAAGTTCACCTTTCAGTGTAAACTGAAGTGAATTTCTCCTCCATCCCTAATTCCAGTCCAGCACTGTCTATAGAGGACCACAGGCTCCCCATCCCTGGCCAAAATCTACCTGACAAGGTTACTGGGGACATAAAATGAGTTTGGAGAGAAAACCATGCACGACATCCTAAGTGGTTTAGAGAATGGGTTTGTTCATAAAGATGTACATTGAAACTGAAATTATGACCCTGCTGCATTCATGCTTATGAATTAATATGTCTAATACATCTTTCCTCTGAGGAACTCAAGGTGATGTACGTAACTGTCATCCCCATTTAATCCTGGGTCAGGCTGAGAGCTAGAAACTGGCCCAAGATGATCCAATGAATTTTATGGCTTAGTGAGGATTAAAAGCTGGATTTCCCCAGTCCTAGTCTGGTACTCTATTCACTATGACCATGGAGGCACCGGCCAGCTTATTGCAAGTACAGCTCAGCTCACACTAACCTTTTGCCTTGCAGTTGTACAGAACACACACACAACTGCATCAGATTTAGTCATGGGAACCTGTAATTAGAAATGAAAGTGGAAAGTATTGTGTAATCAAGCATCGCTGCAATAACTGGCCCATTTTCCCGAGGTTTGTTCACAGAGGTTTCTGAGTTGTCTTTCAGTGCCATTAAATAGCGTTTTATTGCTCCCTTGTTGTAAGTGCCCAAGTATTACCAGGTCCCGGAAGATTTACAACCAGTTTTAAACCCAGGTAATGATGTTTAATTTGTTATTGGCTGTGTAAAGGTTAACAAAGAAATAACTCAAATGATTAGTTCAGGGATAACATGTTACAATGGGGCAATTAAGGGCTGCACTTGGTGCTGCGAAGAGAGATTGATCTCTTATTACAAGAGGAGCATGGAAAAATTCCTACTTCACATCAGATTAAGCTCAAGCACAACAGTCAAGTCTGCCTCTTCCTTTGCAAATGCAGGCACAAGTCTGCATTACATTAAACACTATATATGTCAAAATATTATATAATTTCAAACGTTTTGTATACCGCTTAATCACAGCTATCCCTAAGCAGTGTATATGTATGGTGGGGTAGTTCTGAGAGAGTTCAAACTACTGACAGTTACTTCCTTGCCTCAGTGATCCGCAGGAATTATATTTTATTCTGTCAACTGCCCTGAAAACTAACAATGAAGGACAGCAGAGAAACATTCTAGGCCACATTTAGAGTCATATATCATGGCCGCATACACGCCATACGTTTAAAGGACACCCCCCAATTCCACCCCAAGAATCATGGGGTTGTATTTAACCAAGTCCTACTCAGGGCAGTTCCATTCAAATTAATGAACTCCAGTTAATTATGTCCACTAACTTCAATGGGTCTACTCTGAGTAGGGCTAGTGTTGCTTACCACCCCTGGGAACTGCAGTTTACCCCTCATGGAGCTACATTTCCAGCAGCCTTAACAAACCACAGTTCCCAGAATTCTTGGGGTGGTGTGTGCTTTTACGTGGATGGCAGTGGTTTTCAACCAGTGTGCTGTGACACCCTGGGGTGCCTTGAATGATGGTCAGGCCTGCCACAGGCAAAACTGGCCTCTGTCCCTCTTTCCTCCCTCCTTCTGAAGCCCTCTTGCGTCTCTGCCTCCCAACAACTTACACAGTTGTCTGTTGCATCAGCCCTGGCAGGTGAATGGTGCCTCTGGGGCTGGCCAGGGGGTGCTGGTTGCCAGGAGCTGAGGTGGCCTTGGGGTAAACAAGTAAGCAGGCCAGGGAGTTCAGCCAGCCAGTCCACCAGCCCTTGCTGTTGGGAATGGACAGACAAGTCCCAGGCCCCTGTGGGGCAGTGTGAGGAGGCACCTCTCTTTGGGGCAGGGGAGGGGCAGCTCAGAGACTAGGGGTGGCAGCAGCAGCTGCCCGGATGGTGTTTGAAAAAGGGTGAGGGGCTGCCAGCTCTGCAGGCAAGTGGGGACATAACTGGGCTCCTTCTGTCCTTGGAGGCTGGGTCCTCTGCTGCCCTCTCCATCCTGGCAGCTACTTCTTCTGATTTCCTTTACACCTGCATGCCAGCTTCACTTAAAAAGACTATTTTAAACTTCCCTCCTAGTCTCTTAGCCAACCAGTAGGACAGTAGAGTTGGTTAAGTTTCTAGTTCCCATAATAACCAGGTTTCTTTCCTCCTCCTTTACATTTCAAGTTTTGGAACCCAAGAAAAAACTGCCTCAAAACAGAAAACAGCCATTTTACCATTAATAACAAAAATAAAGCAAAATAGCTGAATAATTTCATGTTTCCACACCATCACTGTCCATGCACTTCAATTACACATTCTGTTTAGGTTTGGCCAAATATCCACTGCTGACCTGGGTAAATTACCATGCTCAAATTAAAGAAGATGGCAGAAGATGGGTCCAGCCTCCTTAGCTGCTGTTTATAGAGTCCCGTGGATGTGTAAACGTATCAAAAGCTGGATAGAGTTAAAGGATTGCTATCCCAAGAGTAACAGAAAAATTCAAGCAGAATAATCCATGCTAACACTAGTTCTTTAAAATTTTGAGAACTGAATACATTTTAGAGTATTTTAAGTGTATCACATAGAGTATTTTACAGTGACTCCTCAGCATTATTATCCCTACATTGCAAGTAAAGACATGGCTGTGTTAATGTGTGGCAACCAACTAACACCTGCTAGCCCTCAGCATCCCCCTGAAGGACTGAGTTATGGCAGCCACAACTGGGCTGGAGTCTGCCATTTTGTTTTGTTTTTCTAGAAACTCCAAAATGGTGGGTGCTACAAAAGCATGAACTGCCATTTTGTTTATCTCACACTGACCCATAATGATGCAGGACCTGGGGTATCATGGGAATAACAAAATGGTGGACGCCAGATGGCTCTTCCTCCTTAATGTGAAAAAGCAAAAGCCTGTGGCTTTGACACAGTACAAGAGGGCCTATCAAAGGCGCTTTGTTGAAGTTATCTTCAAAGCTGATAAGGAAGTTTTGTTGTCATCTGTCTGTCTTGAGTGGCAAAAGTGTGTGTCTCCAGGGATGAAGTCAAACTGCTGCACAAAGAGCACCAAAGTTACCTCCCCAGGGTACAAACCTGGGCAGCATTGCTGCGAGCTTGTGCCCACGATTGAGGGCACATCCCATGACATCCCACCCACAATGGCACGCAACAATGGATATTGAGGGGGCTCAGTCTCCTCCTTAAAAACTTCAAGGGTGTGGTTAAAGTGCCTCTATCCCAGGAGCTGGCACCCCTGCTGGGCAGTGTGTATGGAGGTCTTGGGCTGCCAAGATGACACGGCCTACCTCTCAGTCTTGCTGATGTGGTCCAAAGGAAAGAATAGCATTACGTTTGGCACCAGCTGAGCTGCAGGAGTTGCTAGAGGGAGGTATACAAGGTGCCACCCAACTGTCTTAGGTGCTCCACAAGGAAGTGAGGGTGCACTTATTTCATTTTTGTTCCTGCTTTCTTCTCTTTAACTCAAAAAAACACAATTACATTCAACTAGTGTACAATCTGTCTCCTGAGAAATCTCTATGTGGGACAAGAAGCTACAGTTAGAACTGACTATGGAATAACTGATTGGTTCAAAATTGGGAAAGGAGTATGACAAGGCTGTATATTGTCTCCCTGCTTATTTAACTTATATGCAGAATTCATCATGTGAAAGGCTGGACTGTATGAATCCCAAGACAGAATTAAGATTGCCAGAAGAAATATCAACAACCTCAGATATGCAGATGACACAACCTTGATAGCAGAAAGTGAGGAGGAATTAAATAACCTTTTAATGAGGGTAAAAGAGGAGAGCGCAAAATATGGTCTGAAGCTCAACATCAAAAAAATGAAGATCATGGCCACTGGTCCCATCACCTCCTGGCAAATAGAAGGGGAAGAAATGGAAGCAGTGAGAGATTTTACTGTCTTGGGTTCCATGATCATTGCAGATGGTGACAGCAGTCACGAAATTAAAAGACGCCTGTTTCTTGGGAGAAAAGCAATGACAAACCTAGACAGCATCTTAAAAAGCAGAGACATCACCTTGCCGACAAAGGTCCGTATAGTTAAAGCTATGGTTTTCCCAGTAGTGATGTATGGAAGTGAGAGCTGGACCATAAAGAAGGCTGATGGCCGAAGAATTGATGCTTTTGAATTATGGTGCTGGAGGAGACTCTTGAGAGTCCCATGGACTGCCAGAAGATCAAACCTGAAATCAGCCCTGAGTGCTCACTGGAAGGACAGATCCTGAAGCTGAGGCTCCAATACTTTGGCCACCTCATGAGAAGAGAAGACTCCCTGGAAAAGACCCTGATGTTGGGAAAGATTGAGAGCACAAGGAGAAGAGGACGACAGAGGACAAGATGGTTGGACAGTGTTCTCAAAACTACCAACATGAGTTTGACCAAACTGCGGGAGGCAGTGGAAGACAGGAGTGCCTGGTGTGCTCTGGTCCATGGGGTCACAAAGAATCCCACACAACTAAACAACTAAACAACAAGTGTATAATAAGCAGACCTGTGTGAACAATTGTTGAGCTGTGTTGTTATTCACAGGCAATGTTCAGTGACTGTGCTGTTAATGGCGCTGTGCCCTGCAATGGCTGAGCTAGGCAAATCAACAACAAATACGTAGAACAAAAATACTTGTACGTGTCTTCAGTGTAACCTGTGAATAAGACTATGAGGGTCCCAGAAAGCCTCCCCTCCAGGCACTGATTAAATCTTCACCACGGTTGCTGCATCATGAGCCCGCAGACCCTGACTTCATAGGGTGACCTACAGAACAACTTGCCCTGAGGCCTACAAAGCCTTCTTTTCCACAGCTGAATCTGTCTGACCAGGGGCAAAGGAACAGCACATAAAATTTTTGCTGCTTGTAGGATATTGGAGATGGGAAAGGAATACACACACACACACACACACACACACACACACACTACTCTGTCATTGTTAGCGGTGTTGCTGACAAACTCACAGCAGGCCCACTGGGAGGTAGACAGCAACGTGCCTCTGGAAGGCCTGTTTGAACTGAGCCATGTGCTCTGAATTAGGCAAGGTGGGTAAAATTATGACAGCCAGAATTCTTGTAGACAACACAGAGAGGCCTGAAAGATACGGCTCCGCAGTTTTATTGTTGCGGCTGCTGCTTCTCCCCAAAGCACTTGTCTCCAAAGGAACCGGGCTCCTTGGGGGGGAATGGCTCCTGAAATGTCATCAGATATAAGTAGAACTGGAATGCTAAAAGGAGCTACAATTTCCCTGCGTGTATGCTTTTATTCTCACTATCCTCAGTGGAACAACAACGGAATTGCTAGCGTGGAGTGGAAATAGGTTCTCTGTAATAATAATAATAAAGGAAGAGGGAGATGCATGTGAACTATACAGCTCAGTGAAGCTTTTCAGCCTATGATGAAAAGGTTGCAGGAAGTTAACAAGGCACAGCTATTCATGCTTAGGCTGCTTCCCCACAGATCCAATCCCACCTCCAAAAAATAAGGATGCTTATGAGAATCTAACAGCTCTCCTAAATTTTTAATTATTTTATTTATTAAATTTATATACCACCCTATACCCACAGAACTCAGGGTGGTTCACAAATACCTTTAAAGGCAGTGAAACACTGAGAAATGTCAGATTCCTTAAGGCCCAGACTACTCATTTACCCAGGTTCCTGCCCCCCCCAGTGGCCAGCCAGATGCTTCCCTGAAAAGGGCAGCAACTGGTTTTCAGTGGAATAGTGCCAAACACAGAAACTGCACTGGTCTTCTGTGATTAAATAGCAGTCGATAGCATCTTTATACTAGTACAGTGATTAGTAGGAGCCATTGTGGATTTGTCAAATTTTGTCAGATTAATTTTAGATCTCTTTTTAATCAGACTAAAATCAGTTGATTGTGGGAATGTGGTGGACCTAGTTTATCTTGATTTGATTAGCAAATGTGGTTAAATGTGGGCTGGATAATAGTGTCATATGTAACAAGAGCCACTTCAGTTAGAGAAATGTAGTACTGGGAAGAGGTGATTAGAATACAGCAATCATGGGGAGTGGCAACAGCTGCTTTTCCAGATGTGCATTCACAAAGGCAAATGCTAACACACCTTTGGAATCTCATTGGAGGGGCAGGCATGTGGTGGTAATTTGTAGGAGAGCAGCTCCAGGAGAACCCAATCCCCGACCCTTCCTTTGCTCCAAATTCCCACCTCCCCAAAGCTGCTTTCTCTTTTTTAACAAAAGTCATCAAGGCTCCAAAACATGCATTTGTGTGAAAGCTGTACTTAGGGCCATTGGTGCAGAGACACCTGCTTCCCCTTTTGAAAGCATCACTTAGGTTAATCGTTTAATAATCAGCATTTTGTCTTTTTTAACAGTGTGAAAATGCAAAAATGTCAAACCTTGATATTTCAAACAGTATCAAAATGACCTGTTTCATTACTGGGAAATTTCACGTTGCGCCAATGTGCAGTGTGGCGTGCACACACTGGGCACCCAAGGTGTGGGGCCCAAGTTGGCATGCCTGCTCCTAATCTAAAGGAACAACACCTTTGAGGACTGCCTGAGGACTCCTTATGCTCCCCACCTCAATCACTGAGATCTTCCAATAGTTTGGTCAGCTTTTACATGGGACCAAAGCTATAGCGTGGAACTCCTTGCCAAGTTTGCAGGAACCATTCCTGCTTTCTTTCATTTTCAATATGGTGCCCTCCAGATGTTGTACTACAACTTCCATCATCCCTGAGCATTGTGGTCCTGAAGGGCAGCACATTGGCAACCAATGTTTTCGAAACTTTTTAATGAACCAGTTTTTATCCATATCATTAATGTTTTTTACTGTTGTTATTTTAGTACTGTGGTCGTACCACATCTTGTTATATTTTTCTATGGAAGCGCAGTTTATACATATTTAAACAGGCAAAATAAATATGACTTAGTGTTTGTACAGTGTTCAAAGCATTTCACCTGCATTATCTAGTTGAAATATTTACAACCCTGTAAAATAAGTATTATAACCAGACAATGCAGATATAAGGCAACACAGAAATAGCAGGAGGAGGTTGCATCTTCCTAAATGTAGGGCTCAGCCAAAATTCTGGTGAGTAGGGTTGGAGAATAAATTCAATTCACTTTGCATTTGTACCTTCAAAAATACTTTCCGAAACAACCGTGAACTGAATCACAACCTTCAAAATTCTCACTTCTCTAAATTTTGCAATGCAGTTCTCCAACCAAGTAATGTGTAAAAGGTAAAGGACCCCTGACAGTTAAGTCCAGTCCAGTTAAGTCCAGGGGTTGCTGTGCTCGTCTCGCTTTACTGGCCGAGGGAGCCAACGTTTGTCCGCAGACAGTTTTTCTGGGTCATGTGGCTAGCATGACTAAGCCGCTTCTGGCGAACCAGAGCAGCGCACGGAAACGCAGTTTACCTTCCCACTGGAGTTGTACCTATTTATCTACTTGCACTTTGATGTGCTTTCGAACTGCTAGGTTGGCAGGAGCAGGGACTTAGCAATGGGAGCTCACCCCATCGTGGGGATTCAAACCGCCAACCTTCTGACAGCAAGCCCTAGGCTCAGTGGTTTAGACCACAGTGCCACCCACGTCCCTAATGTGTACAAACATGCATATACTGCAGTAAAGTGTGCATAAAAATAAACATATTCATTAAAAAAATACAAAAATGCATTACATTAGGTGAAATATTTGGCAGAATTGCACACAAAAGTCTCTATTTTAGGATAAATTCACACTAAAAGGCTGGTGAATTTTCATGAGAACTTTAAAAATAAATTTGAAAAGCTGAATTTAAGACTTGAAAAATAAGAAACTGAGAGTCACCAAAACTGATAGATTCACTCCTCCTCATCCTTGATGGGGAAACTTTCAGCTGGATTCACCTGGAAAGGTAGGTAAAGGAGGGCAGACTGAGCTAAAGAAACAGGGGGATAAAGAAATGGACAGGTCTGTGCACCTCCAGGGAAGGTCCTTGCCTTAGTGCCATGAGTCCAAACAAGCATTGTCTGGGCACACCAACAGAGGGGAGAGGCAGTCAGGGAGACACAATCACACATGCACACACCACACAAGCAGTACAGTTTTAACAAGGGGCGGGCTGCCGCTTACAGAAAACCAAGTGTGAAGTGTAGACCAGGTAAATAAAAAACCCAGTGCTTTTTGCTGGCTGGTGGCTGGCTGCTGCTGCACAATAACAAATGCACTCCACACCCCACCAACAGGAGGGGGGAGGGAGACACACTTGCACACCCACAAACAGTACAAACACGCAGATGGAGGGGGGAATGACAGAAGAGGGTCAAAGGAAGGTGCCTGTTTGTTTTTGATTAACTCCAGTTTATGTTTTTACGGGGGGAAAGGGGGCTCTAGAAGTCTGAACCTGCGGCTTTCCCTAAGCCAACTCCCAGCCTGGCGCCTTGAGGTAAGAAGTCCCTGCTTGCCGGCTGGATGGCCAGGGAGACAGAGAGCTAACCCTTTCTCAAAGCTCTGCTGGGCGATATTTGAATCAGCCTGCTGTGGTGGCTTGTAGTGTTTTGCTGCTGCTACAGGAGGCAGGGAAGGTTGAGACTCAGAGTGACTGCTAACCGGTTCTCACAGCTCTGTATGGCGATATCTGCTGGGCGATTTTTGAGTCAGTCTGCTGCAGTGATCTGTAGCTATTTCCTGCTGCTGCAACAGGCAGGGAAGAGTGACTGAGGTGGACTTAGCAAGGCACAGGAAGAAGCATCTGCTTCCTGGTCCCCCCGCCCCATATTGTGAGTTTTAAATACCACACACACAGTATGTGGTAAATTGCAAACTCATCTTTTAAAAACAGTTATCATGATTTGATCTAAAACCCGATATCAGAGAATATATTGATTTATAGCACAGCCCTAATGGCAGCCATCATCCCTTGAAAACGATGCCATCATCATCCTGGAGCATCGTTCCTGGATGGCATTTGGGGGGAGGGGGAGACAAACATCAGCTGTTAGGGAAAGGCTGCTACTGATAAGCTCCCTATATCACCGTAATATTGCCCATCCTCCCCATCTTCCTGAAATTCCCCCCTCCCATGAATGGGGCAGAGGGCAGGTCATGGGTGAATGACAGGGCCACATCAAGGTCATCTCTGTTGCTGCTCCTGTGGGAGTCACTTTGGGTCAGCTAACTTAGACTGTTTGCACCTCTCCCTTTTCTCTCCCTGATTTATTTTGTTAGTTTGTTTATGCGAAGGTATGTTGACAAACTAGTAAACAACAAACAAATGAAAGGAAACAAGTATGCCCATCAGGAAGAAAACAACAACAACCCTCCAAACCCCCAATGGGTGCGCCCAGACTTCCCCACTACATTTATTCCAAGAAACTGTGCCTCTGAAAAGTACTGCAGGGCTTAACAGTATGTCTCTTTCATGCCCCTGCCTCCGCCAGCTGAGCATCAGTCCCTGTCCCAAAGCTCAAGACATTGTCTCAGGATGTCCCATCACAAACCCTACTCCTCTGTCAAGTCATTCAAGCACTGTCATGATCAACTGCCACACTAGGGGTGCTGTTTGCACCAGTTTGAACACAGACCCAGTGCAGCAGTGATGTACTGCAGACTGAAGCTGCACCTCTGTGTCTGAAGCTGGGACACAGCTGTACCAGGCAAAAGCACCCATGAGGCCCTGTCCGTGGGCACAGATTTTTGCTCCAGCTGTTAAGTCCTATTACATTACACTTCTATTACCCACGAAGGCAGTCCTGTGATAGTCCTTTCTATGGCACTTGAGGGTTTATCGTTAACATCCATGGCTGTCGCAATTGCTGTCGCTGCAATTCTATGCTACCAGGATGCTCAGAAATGATCTCGTTCATTTGGAGAAAATGAGCCAAATGAAACTTTATCAGCTGTTTAATTAATACTTGGGTTGCCAGCTCGACTTGCCAGGCTTCGCAGAGTGACAATCCTTTCCTCTTATGCGATGGCAAGAGAGAGCAGAATCCATCTGCCAACTCACCCAGTAGAATCCAGAACTATTCAACTTAGTCAAGAGCACATTTGCTAAAATAGTAGCAGGCTCCCAAAAGAAAGGAGAAAAGTTAGAAGTGAAACAGGAAAAGAAGGAAAATGTTTTGGTTTTTTTCTGGCAAGACAAGTAAGGGTTACAGCATCCATTCAAGTAGTTCTGGTTTGGGGAAACTGTGGTCTTCCAACTCCCATCAGCCCCAGGTAGCATGAGCAATGGTCTGGAACAATGGGAGCTGTTGTCCAGCAACATCTAAAGGGTGATCTGAAGGCAACTCAGACCAACTCACCAAAATCTCAAGCAGACATCTTTCGTGTCATCTGCAACTCTATCATTTTGGCAGGTGGCAGTATTGCTTGGGCTCATGATGCCCGGAGCGGTCGCACACAAGCTGGAGGGATGCGTGCACGGGGGGGGGGGGGAGATGAAGGAGCCTGCAGCAGCAACCCAACCCTGGCGGCCGACAACTGAGCGACTCCACCCCACCCCAGAGCTAAGCAAGGTTGTGCTACGCCTCCTGACCACCCACACAGGGGGGAGCCACGGACCAAATGCCCCACACCACCACCCCCAGCGTGCCCCGACCCAGTGCTCCTCTCCACAAGCGTTGGTTCCTCCAATGCCAGTAGAGGAGCACCAAACCGAGCCCCACTGGGGGCACCTGCATTGGGGCACCTGCTTTAGGCCCCCTCAAAAATCCACACCTGGGGCCACAGCCCCTCTGGCACCCCCCATGCTGTGCCCCTGTTAGCAGGAGATGCTGAGGACTGAATCTGGGACTTCTTGCATGCAAAGCTTGGGCTCTTTCTTTGTCCCCTCCCAAAGGGCCAACCAAGGCATGGAATCCTACCCACATTGCCAGATTCTGCTGCAAGAGAGAACTGTTTCACTTTGCCTAGTGGTAGAACCAGCTCTGATTGAAATGCGTTTTTGAAGACAAATCAGTTGATCCAAAGTATTGTGATTAGGTCATTGATTGGAATCAGTCATATGTAACACAACTCTCCAGTGGTTAAACAGCTGCAGTGGCTGCCAGACCAGTTCTGAATACATTTTTTTATTATTATTCTGTTGTTGACTACATGACCTCAATATCCTGGGACCTGGGTGTCTGGAGAACCTTCTTCTTTCTCATGAAGCTGCCTGTGTGTTAAGATCATCCTTGTGCTGTGCCGGAAATTTCTCGTACGTTTCCCCCCGCCCCCAAAACCATCCTCCTTCAATTAATGAGAAAAGAAACTGCATTTGAAAAATATCAAAGGGAAGAGAACATTTCCATGAAATTCTCATGGGCGGCTCTCAGGGCTTTTGATGCACGTGCTTTATTTTTGAGGTGGCTGAGGGGAGTTTTTGATGCGCCCTTCCTTTCAGTCTAAAAATCGTCTCACCAGTGGTCTGCACTCTGCAGCTTGACCGACTGCCCTTGGTTCAATTAAAGTCCAGGGGGAGATATCATGTGGCAACTCCTCCCTTAGGCCCTTTTTCAGATTAAGAAGTGTAGGGAGCTTGAGAGGTGACGGAATACTGGATAAATATTTGCTGTGCTGTGAGAATGAGGTGGAAAAATAGAAGCCTTGTTTGCAGGGGAAGAAAACTTTCAAGAAGCTGGAGGACAGATTACAGCTCAGTACTAGATGGTCTTGCTCCACACTCCCCTGGCGACAGAAGTTCCACATGTAGAGAATGAGAGGAGGCATTTTTGGTTATGATGCCTTGATTTTTGGAATACTCCTCCTCAGTGAAGTCACATGCCGCTTACTTTGATGGCCTTTTGGCAACAGATAGTAACCTATTTATTTCTTTAGGCTTTTTAATCATTTGGATTTTGTTTTAACCAATGCTGCTATTTGGTCTATTTTCTTGCTCTTCTGCTTTAATTGCTTTTTAATTTAATTAAACAGATTTATTTCTCATCCCACCCACACCCACCCCACATGTTGTGTCTGCTGTTGTTTATTCATTTATTTTGTAAGCATCTCTGGAAAATGGAAACATTGAAGTGGAAGAAACAAATCATTTAAATTTAAATAATTTAAATAAATAATACACAGATTTGTATATCATTGTCATCAAGGCTGTCACCCAATTAAACAAATCTTCAGTCAATTAAGGCCACAAACTTACTCCCAGGGAAATCCTGTTGCATGCAGTGGAAATTCTGAATTAATACGCATGAGATTGCACTGTGATTGTATGAATTTTAGCTGATCTGTACTGCAATCCTGAAAACACTTAATAGACAGCAAACTACATTTAACACAATGGTACTTTCAAATAAACATGTGGCTGTGCTAAGGAACTTGATCTTTGTAAAATCTGATACCAACTGATTCAATCTGCAACTCTGACCCTAACTATACACCAGATTTTGAAATTCTCCACATGTTGAAATACAAATTGGCAGTTTAAATGCATCAAAATATGTTTTTTAAAATGCATCTTTTGAGATAAAAAAAATTTGGGTGGGTGGGTGTGAAATGAAGATAAATACAGAAGACAGAATTGACTTATAGGTGAACATATGTAAAAGTGATAGAGACCAGAAACAGTCTGATTCCTCCGTCTGTACTGTTAGGTTGTGTGTGTGTGTGTGTGTGTGTGTGTGTATTACTGATCTAATTAATTAAATATTGTGACCCATTTTATAGAATATATTATATAAATATAATAATATATAGAGCAACAGTAACAATATATTACACAATACAAAGTTGCGCACAGATACAAAAACAACAACACAGACGGCAACTTTGCAAGTAAGGTTTGAAGTGAGCGACCACTGATATTGGGCTAATGAGCTAACTCTGAAATATGAGCTAAAGACAGCTCCCTAGTGGCTGCTGACTGTTCCACAGATCGGAGACGAAACTCCTTTCAGGAGTCCATCAGTGCAAACCGTTGCTGACAGCTTGGAACTACACAACACACAGATTTATTTCACAGACAGACACAGACAAGAATTTAGCACCCTAAGCTGGCCTCCTGCTTAGCAGAGAAGGTGTTAAAATGCGACCAAGCAGAGCTGGAATTCATTCTCTCTCTCTCTCTCTCTCTCTCTCTCTCTCTCTCTCTCTCTCTCTCCTTCTCCCTTCCACAAAACATAGTAGCAAATAATCAAGCAGTCACCTGTTCCAAGTGACAAAATGCCCACAGGAAGGGGGGGGGGGGAATCATCTATGTATGTGAACAAGTATCTATCACATCCAAGACCTGGCAAGGAAAATAAAGGCAATTCTGGCAGCCGCTCTGACTTCAGCTCCAACACTTCCAAACTTTCCAAATATTTTGCATGACCTTTTCATCTTACAAATTAATTTATTTCCAAACAGTGTCAAACACTGCCTATACCTGTTGGCTCAAGATCAGCTTCATTCTCCAGGGATGAATGAAAGAACGAACACGGGTGATGTCTTTTTGAAGAAATAACATTCTGCAACTTAAAACAACAACAACCCACCTCAATTGCACTTAGAGCAAGATTTCTTTCTTGTTTTGTCCCCCTTCATCACTTCAGCTAAAACTGTTTTTTAAGGATTAAACCTGGAATTGCACCATTGTGGTTGCACACAAATAAACTGTGCATTTTGAAGGTTTGTGGCAAAATCGTGTTGATTCACTCTGGCTCGTGTAGCTGAGAAACCTTCCCTCATACAGAAAGTCAAGGGAAATTAACACAGTTGGTGCCCAATACTAATGACTTAGAGGTTTGCAAGAGTCCTGGGGAAAGAACCCTCTGGTGGAAGCTGGCCTGGACGGCATTGGTGGAAGGCTGAGCAGTACTCAAGCAGAACTTGGTGGCTAGGAGCTGCCATTTTAATTTCTCACTGCGTCCAGAGTGATGCTACATTGAGAGCTCTGAAGGGAATTAAAATGGCAGCTACTATCAGAGCACTGAGCAGGGCAAGGATCAGTAGTGGGTCCTATCAAGACATTCAGGCCCTGGCAGCTGCCCAAAGATGCCAGTTGCTGACCATGGTCCTGACAATTAGATTCACAGTTGCCTATTCTCTCTTGGCAAGTCCAGCTTTATCAGTCAATCATAGGATATCGTATCCCTACACTAATAGCAATATTCTCACAGTAGTTTATGAAGGACCCCAACCATTCTGAACGTTTTTCTTGGATATTCATATTGCAGTGATTACAGGCTTCTTCACACAATAGACAGAAAAGAGGTACAAGCTCTTTGTACAAGCTCTAGGTACAAGTGTTTGTGTGGAAGAGTGTACACTTGTTGATTTGTACAGCTCATGTGTACAACAGTGCAGAGACTGTACACTCACTGAACACTGCATGTGAATATTTACAAGTGTACAGCTCAACAATCTGTGTACACATATTGTGCACTTCTGTAATGTAATGTGTGAACATCCTTATATAACACTTCCAACCAATGAGCAGAGCTGTTCCATGTCCTTAGGGTCTGCCTGCCAGTATCATTGTACTATTGTACAAATCTTTGGTGTGATCTCATATGGAATACTGCACGCAGTTCTGGATGCCTCACCTCAAAAAGGATATTGTAGAATTGGAAAAGATTCAGAAAAGAGTAACCAAAATGATCAAGGAGATGGAGCAGTTTTCCTATGAAGAAAGGTTGCAGCATTTGGGACTTTTTAGTTTACAGGAAAGGCAAGTGAGTGGTAACAGGATAGAAATGTATAAAATCATGCATGGCATAGAGAAAGTGGATACAGAAAAGTTTTTTCCCTTCCCTCATAACACTAGAACTCACACAGTGGCAGCGAAGGTCACCAACCGGGATGGCTTTAAAAGAGAATTAGAGAAATTCGTGGAAGGCAAGGCTACCAATGACTGCTAGTCATGATGGTTATATTGTGCCTCCATGGCTAGAGGCAGCAATGTTTCTGAATACCAGTTGCTGGAAACTGCAGGGGGAGAGAGTGCTCTTGTGCTCAAATTACAGGCTTGACTACTGTAATTCGCTCTACGCGGGGCTGCCCTTGAAGCTGTCCCAGAAACTCCAGCGGGTGCAGAATGCTGCAGCGAGGCTCCTCACAGGGTCTCTGCCATGGGAGCATATTCACCCAGTTGCTTTACCAGTTGCACTGGCTCCTGGTGGAGTATAGGGTCAGGTTTAAGGTGCTGCTTTTGACCTTTAAAGCCCTTTGTGGCTTAGGGCCCTCATATTTACAGGACTGCCTCTCCTGGTATGCCCCACAGAGGACCTTAAGGTCCATGAATAATCATAGTCCCGGGTCCTAAGGAAGCCAGACTATCCTCCACCAGGGCCAGGGCCTTTACAGTGATAGCTCCGACCTGGTAGAATGCTCTGTCCCATGAGACTAAAGCCCTTCAGGATTTAACCTCCTTCCGTCAGGCCTGTAAGACAGAGCTATTCCACCTGGCCTTTAATTTGAATTCAGCCTGATCTTTTATTTCCCTTCTCTTCCCTCCCCTTCCCCTTTTATGAAGATTACGCGCTCTGAGACCCCAGAGCTAATTCTCCCCTGGCCTCCTCGCTGGCCCAAGTAGGATCAATTCAGCCAGCTAGCCCTGGTGATTATCTCATGCTTATTTCCCCTAAATTGATTTCTGAACTTTGAATTTTATTGTTATTCATGTTTTTATACTGTTTTAAGCTGCTTTTACAATTAAGTGTTTTACAATTTGTTGTTAGCCACCCTGAGCCCAGTTTTTGAACCGGGACAGGCGGGGTATACATAAATTATTATTATTATTATTATTATTATTATTATTATTATTATTATTATTTGGTCAGCCACTGCAGAATGAAACAAGGGAGGAATGCAGGAGATGTGGTGGTAGGATTCCATGGAACAGGCGGATTCAAATAAATGCCCAAAGGACAGAGAGGTTTGGGAAGAAATTTAGTTTGGTTTGTACCTTAATGAGAACCTGCCTAATTCACACGTCCTGAAATAATTCATGAATTTTGCTATGCAGTTCTCCAACCGAAAATTGTGAATATAGAAGAGAAGTGTGCATAAAAAAATCAGAGGCCTTTCTCTTGGGCATTGTCAGCCAATTGGTGTCAAAGAAAGATAGAATTTTCTTTATGTATGCTACGACAGCAGCAAGAATACTCATCGCAAAGTACTGGAAGACACAAGATCTACCCACTCTGGAAGAGTGGCAAATGAAAGTGATGGACTATATGACACTGGCTGAGATGACTGGCAGAATCCGCGATCAGGGGAAGGAGACAGCGGAAGAAGAATGGAAGAAATTTAAAATTTATCTTAAGGACTACTATAAACTTGATGAATGTTAGAATGTTGAGGTTATGAGAAAGAAAGGGTGACAGTGATATAAGATTAGACTGAAGGAAAGATTAAAAGGACAGAGGTTTGACAGAAATATTTAGAAGTTGCTAAAAAACTTTGGACATTGGGATGCAGAAAGGGGAGGTATGGGGGAGTCTGTGAAACAAGGTTTAGGGGAAAAAAGGTTACGAAATTATACACGTTTGTATGTCTTTTTATATGTTTGTATTGCTTTAAAAATGTTGTAAAACCAATAAAAAAAATTATTAAAAAAAAAGTGTGCATAAAAATTTCAAAATATGGTGAAAATAACATACAAAAATGCATTGTATTAGGTTAAACTATATTAGGCATGCAAAAATGTGCACATCAGGCAAAAATGCATTCTGAACTGTGTATGTTGGGGGGGTGATGCACTGCATTGCTGTTGAATTTTCACAATGACCCTTTTTTTAAAATCACAAATTATATGGAAAACTGAAGATTTGGAAAATGTGAAATTGAGAGAAACCAAAATTGACAGATTCAGATTGATTACATTAATCTCACACCATAAAACATTCACCTTATTATACCACAATGCTATAAACAATATTCTCAAAACCTTATATATAAAACCATGCCTACCAAAAAAAACCCCACCTCACCTTGTTCAGTTCTGTATCGTTATATACATTTATACTTGTTGACTTCAGTGGCAAAAGTGCCTGATTGCAACCCAAGAGAATCAGGATAGGATGGTGGGTTAGTTAGAGGAGAAAGGGTGAAATTTCAATCAAACCATGGGGAGGGGGGAGATGTACAAAACCCATATGTAGCTCTCCATAAGGCACCTCCCACTGCTCATCCATGCCTATAAATTTTCCAGATATGACAATGTAGGTGAACTAGAAAGGACAGAATTTCCACTTAAGCTACATCATGGACTGCTTCTAGTGGTACTCTCCCAAATAGCCTGGCTCCTTGATTGTGATCAGACAGTCCCATTGCACACAAAAAATACATTTCTCAAAGAACATGCCGTTTCTATTTATGCAGAATAATTCTGCAAATTGTGCAGAATATATTGCAGAATATATCACAGTGGATCAGCTGGGAGACTGATGTTTCCAAATTCTCTATAGAAGCTTCTCTGTGGAGGTTTTTTAATAAGAGTAATTAAGGAATCACCATGGATTTTGCTAACAGTGTATAGTGCTAGTTTCTTCTGGTGGATCAGTGTAGCAAAGGTAGTGATAAATAATCACAACAAAACAATAATAGTACCATTAGAAGTGCAGGATGCTTTACGGAATGACATTAGCAAAAGAGAGGGAGCTTACAATCTGCGTTTCAGAGTGCTCTTCTTGCTCTTCCCAAAGTTGTTTCCATTCATATTCCCACACACAGGGTGCTACTTTTCAAAAGATTTCGCTATATTTTCTCCCATGCAAAAGCTATATAAAGGGATGTCAGAGCACCACCATTCGCACTCACCCTGCCAAAATTCACCCTAGCATTCACGAGCAACATAATATTCATGCTTTTAGGTTGATATATTTCCCCTGCTCTTTCACGAGCCACATGGGGAAACAGTTTTCTCCTGATCTGAATGAAGAAGAAAAACAGTGATCCTAATCAACCATTTACCCTCCGTGGCATCCCTAAACAAATCTGGGGAAGAGCTTAAAAGACTTGGGAATAGCCTCGACCCTGTTAGATGCACTGTAATAACCCTACCTAATTATACTGATATAAAAACTAATTGGAAAGATAGCAAATGTCAGGGTAAGATGCAAATTGTAGGGTGTTAATTGCTGAACAGGTGCTGGAATAGAATTAAATGAGCATCCTGATTAGGAGAGTGGAAAAAACAAATGTGGACTCAGAAATCAAGTTGGCCATGTGAATTATTTAGCAACCTCCTTGTACCAGCAAAAGGTCGTGTTGATGTGACCTCTGCTTTGTGACAGGAGGGCTGAGAAAACAATAGTGAACTCAAAGAGAAAACATGGCTTAATAAGAGGGACAACTCCCCCCCCCCCGAAAAAGAGGGGGGCTGCATTTGCAATATTAAGGTAACAGAGTGTATCTTTAAAACAAAGAAAAAGTAGTAAGGTGAACTGGATATAGGAGAAAAATTATGGGTGGATCACACAGGAGGCTGATGTTTTCAGATTTAGAAAATGGAGAGCGGGGGGAGGAGGGAGGGAAGGGGAGAGAGAGAGAGAGAGAGAGAGAGAGAGCGCTGTGGTCAACAATGTTATCACAGAAGGAATCATCAAAAGAATAAGGGTGATCATTCAGTTTTCCATGTACAGACTATTCCCAGCACTTCACAGCCGATAATAGAGTATGTTTCGCATCATCTTGGTGCCTTAGGGAAGTCATTATCCCTTGCATGGAGGGAGAAAGGGAAAGGGCAAGTATCGCATGGGGTGCTGTGGTTTTTCTTTCTTTCCAGAAATGGCTAGGAGAACCCACATTATCAGGAGGTAGCACTGACTTGGGCCTAGAGGATGTTCAAGGAGCATTAAAGGCTGAAACATCATAGGAGCCAAGGACAAAACTAGATGTCGTGTGGAAGACACTATGGGCGCTATTCAACTGTTTTACTCAGAGCAGACCCATTGAAATTAATGAAGATAACTAATTACCAGAGTGTTTTAACAGTTCATTCTGTTTCCCAGGGAACTCTGAGAATTATAGTTCTGTAAGAGGAATAGAGGTCTCCTAGACAACTCTTAGCACCCTTAACAAATTACAGTTCCCAGGGTTCTTGGGAGATGCCATGACTGTTTAAGGTGGTATCGTGAGATAGGGCCAAAATTAGATCCATACATTTCAGTAGGTCTGCTCTGAGTAAAAAGGTTTCATCATCACTCTAGTTATTATTATGTGTAGCTGTGAGTGCTACAGAACAACATAAAAGGATCCCTGCTGGATGCCCAATCTAGTTTAGCATCCAGTGTCCACAGTGGCCAACCAACTGCCTGTGGGAAACCCACAAGCAGGACATAAGAACATGAGTGCTTTCCCCACCTTCAGTTCCCAGCTGGTGTTAAAAGGTGTGCTGACTTTGCCAGTAGAGGTGAAACACAGCCATGGTGGCTACTAACTGTTGATAGTCTTATCCTCTATGAATTTATCTAATCCTCTTTTAGAGCTGTTCAACTTGGCAGCACTCACTGCATCTTTGTGGGAGCAAATTCTGAATCAAGCAACACAGAGAAGTGCTGCACACCCATGATTCTTTTTATTATCTCTTATCAAGGCTGTTTCTCCATCCATAAGGGAAAATGTGTTTATATAATACATTTGTATCCCAGCTTTGTTTCATTTTGGAAAACAAGGCAGCACCTTTGGGTTCCTAGGTGGTCTCCCATTCAGGCATTCGCCAATGGCTGACTTGCTTAGTTTTATCAAGGTGGCTGCATCAACAGCCATCAGACCAGGTACATCTGTGTGCTCATAGACCCCCTTTGACATTGATGCTAATCATGTGGCTGATGAGGGGGTGTAGCCAGGAGGCGCACTAGTATGCCACAGCTTGCAGGTGATCTTGCAAATGAGGGTGTTTGTCTGAACAGTGATATCGTTGCATTAATTAGGGACAATAGGGTTGGTCCATGCATGCATCTTCATGTACTGAAGGGGTTTAATATGATGCTTCAGGCATCAACAAGCCTAGGATTTGCATATGCAAAAAAGTTCTGGTTGTTTGTTACTTGAAAGGTACATTTAGTATTACAGCACTAAGTGATGTATCCAACTAAGTTCTACACCCATAAACCTAATTACAGGTAGGTAGCCGTGTTGGTCTGCCATAGTCAAAACAAAATAAAAAAATTCCTTCCAGTAGCACCTTAGAGACCAACTAAGTTTGTTATTGGTATGAGCTTGAAGATCTCAAGAAGTGTGCATGCACACGAAAGCTCATACCAATAACAAACTTAGTTGGTCTCTAAGGTGCTACTGGAATGATTTTTTTTTGTTTCCATAAACCTAAGTTAGCCATGTTTCAATGGGTCTACTCTGAGTAGAACTAGCATTGGCTGCAACCCTAAGTCTATTTCCCTCAGTCAGGATTTACTCTGAGGGCTTCTTGGAATCTTTTTGCAATAGCAGCTGGGGTACCTCAGTTGGCAGAGCATGAGACTCTTAATCTCAAGGTCATGGGTTTGAGCTCCTAC
This sequence comes from Podarcis muralis, assembly GCF_964188315.1. NCBI lineage: Eukaryota > Metazoa > Chordata > Lepidosauria > Squamata > Lacertidae > Podarcis > Podarcis muralis. The sequence continues at coordinate 4,558,187 of NC_135669.1, forward strand.
ACTGCAGGGGATTGGACTAGATGACCCTTGTGTTCCCTTCCAGCTCTACAATTCTATGAGTCTATGAGCAGGGCAGGCTCAGACCAGAAACATACAATGTAAAACAAGCCAAAAGCTTTTCCCTCACTACCCCTACCCACCTGTGTTTAAGACAAGGGTGGATAGACTCCCAGTTTGACACGTCTAACTTGCTTTTTTCTCTAGAACCTGAAACAATCAGAGCCAGATTTGGGGGGGGGGATGGGTTAGAATTAAAGAACAGGGTTCCACTGACCACATTATCAGCCTAGGTGGGATTTGTTTTCAGTGCCAGAAATGAGGTGAGTTCACAGTCCTTTTACACAGAAGTCCACTACTGGTTAGCTCCTCTCATTTCAAAAGGCTAATTTAGGTGGGAAAAGTAGTTTTTGTTGTTGTTGCCATTGTTCAACGACTGGGAGTTGGAAATGTACTGCAAAATGCCCAGCAATCTGCCTTCTGCCCACCTTATTTAGGGGGCAGAGTTGTAGGTCAGAGGACAGGGCTTGCCTTGAGCGCTCCAGCACCATGCTAGCTGGAAATTCACTGTTCTGAGTAGCATTCCTCTCTGATCATTAAAGAGCTGTTTTCCTGCAGTCCTATAAGCTCCATGGTCAAGCACTTGCATTGCGTGCAGAATGTCCCAGGCTCAATCCACAGGCTCTCATCTCCAGTTAAAAGGCTCACCAACAAAAGAGTTGGAAAAGACCTCTGTCTGAGGCCACAGGTCACTTCCAGTTGAGAGTGGCCACAGCTGATCTGATGGAATGATAGATTCTGTAGAAGGAAAGTCTGTCGTTCCAAAGCTGTATAATGTGGTAGCCTTTGACCAGAACTTGAAGTGACCAAGCAACTTGCAAAAATTGTGCTGTTCTTCATTGGGAAACTTAAAAGATGTGTGTTGGAATTGCAATATCCTCTCAATATAAAGTTGCTCTCCAACCAATGGCAACAAGCTACTGGTTAGCCACAGTAATGCACACAATGAGAGCCCTACCAGCAAAATCAAATTTCCTTCTTATGGGTTTGGATGTTGAAACCAAAATCTTCTGGATACCAGCCTTAACAGTGCAGTCTTTACAGTACTGAGAAGTAATTCCGAGATGTAATTCTAGCAAAATTCAGTAAGGCTCACTTCCAAGTAAGTGTGGAAAGGACTGCAGTCTTGTACTTCCCAAAACTAAATTAATTCTTAATTTTATACCAATCACCAGTAGGTTATTAGTGGCTTTTAAAGAGTTTGTCCCAGGCACTGAACACAAGGGGCTGTATCCAACGTTCTCCGTCCGCTAGCACAAGTGCTCATGCGCTAGCGGGTGGGTGGGTTTAATGCTGTGCAACCGAGGACTCCAGCACAATACTTGCACTAGCACAAACGTATTGCACAACAGATTGTACAATCATTTGTGCAACAAAGTTACCAGCAACCTGCTTATGCATTCTCATGCTCAACAATGTTCCTCTGGTGCAAAACATCTCACCGGTGGAACAAGTATACCGCCAAGCAGCTTTAATTTTCATTTCTTGCCAGCATGACAAACAGATTAAGAAATAAAGATGATAAGAAACTAAAAGAAGACTGGACATTATATATAGATTATAATACGGGAAAATATTATAACAAGAAAATAAGTGTAACAAACTGAAAAAATACTCAGCAGTAGACGTGACAAAGTGGAATAAGGTAAAGGTACCCCTGCCCATACGGGCCAGTCGTGTCCGACTCTAGGGTTGTGCGCCCATCTCTCTTAAGAGGCCGGGGGCCAGCGCTGTCCGCAGACACTTCCGGGTCACGTGGCCAGCGTGACAAGCTGCATCTGGCGAGCCAGCACAGCACACGGAAACATTGTTTACCTTCCCGCTAGTAAGCGGTTCCTATTTATCTACTTGCACTTTGAAGTGCTTTCGAACTGCTAGGTGGGCAGGAGCTGGGACCGAGCAACGGGAGCGCACCCCGCCGCGGGGATTCGAACCGCCGACCTTTCGATCGGCAAGCCCTAGGCGCAAAGTGGAATAGTGTGTGCTAATGAAAACAATTTAGTAGAGTAAGAAAACACAGTTTGAAAAGATATCAGATAGGAAACCAGGGAAAGAGTGGAAGGGGAGTTAAAGTCAAGGTATGTAAGACTGGAGGAATAAGTTATGTTATGATTACAGTATTATTATTAAGTTGTTTTTTTCTTATTAGCTTGTGCTTGACTGTAACACAGTATGAATTGATGATATAATTAAACAGAAAATCAAATAAATAAATATTTCATTTCTCTGTAAATGTGATGCCATGTTTCTTTATTATGTTTATATTTCACCTTTCTTCTTCCACCATGGAACTGACAATGGTGTATACAAAGGGTTTCCTGAGAGAGATCTCATAGTCAAGCCATGTCCTAGGACAGGGCTGGAGAACCTGCTGGACTCCAAATCCATCATGCCCACCTGCCATGGTGGCTGGGGTGGATGGGACCTGGAGTCCACCAACACCTGGAGAGCAACAGGATTGTCATCCTTGCCCTTGAACCCATCATCCCACCCTTCCATTTACTAATAGGGCACTTAGCTTAGGCTGCATTGACACAGCAGTTTATTCCATTTCCCTGACATTTCCCTACACATTTCCATTTCCCCATTATATCTGAGCTTTCACATGACGTAAAATCCACTTCTAGAAATCTAACAGAATATAGTGGAGTTTAGTGTTCATTTCCATGTTAATTGCATCCAGAAAAGAAAACATATGCAGACCCATTAACCCAGAAAATCACAGGAATAAAATGGAGCACTGTACTGGCATACAGTAAACTGAAGCGATATATCGGCATACAATTCTTTCCAGCCATTTTTATGGGTGAATCATTGGGAGCTGGGAGGCAAAAGCATACATATGTGGAAAGCATGGGGAATAGTGGCATCGGCCAATGATGTTTGTTGTTGTGTCACACCATGGACAAAACTTAACGAGACATGCCAGTATATTGGTAAATAAGTCACAGTTCAATGACACAACAGATACTGCAGCATGAAAGGAATCTCTAACATTATAATCTGGAAAACTAACACAATATTACCTATGTCTGAATGCACCATGAGTGCCAGTTCTTAGGCAGCTAATCAGCACTTCCCATGCTCAAGATCATAATATTTATAATAGTAATAAACAGAAGAAGACATGGGGAAACCCCAAGGTTTGTAGATATATATCTTAGAGGTTTTCCTTGTTAAGCGGGGGAGGGGGGGACGACCCAAAAAGCCCAGTGAGGACTCAGCTTGCTTGGGCAGAGGGGGATACAAAGCAGTGTGAGGAGAAATGGAAGGGAATATCGTGGAACCACAAATAGGAGCAGTCAATTTTGTAACATTTTGCTGCAGGTCCTCCTTGTATATACTAACAACATTCTCAGTTCTCCTAATACCAGTCACAGAACTATCCATAAACAAGATGAAGGAACTGAACAGGTCTCAATGAATCCTAGGGCTGTATCCAATGCTAACCCTTCTCAGAAATCAATGGACTTAAGTGACTCCTGTCCATTCATTTCAATGGATCTGTTCTTATTAGATCAGCCTTTGCCATCCTGGCACCCTCCAGATGTTGTTGAACTACAACTCCCACCAGCCCTGGTTCACACAGTGTGCTGGCTGGATTAGGCTTGCTGCTGGATATAACCTCAAAAAAAAATTCAGAAGTACACATCATCTTTAGATAATGTTGCTGTACTGTGCCTGTTTAAGAAAAACAATAAAGTAATTGTCTAACGTTTTGGTTGGTGTGTTCCAAGAGAACCCTACACTCTGTTCAACTCACTACTATTTGAATAGGTCTGACAGTGGAGCCCAGACTAAAAGCTGCCTATATTCACTGAAGGAACATGGTTTTGGTTTTGTTTTGTTTTGTTAAGGAAGAGCAAATTGAAAATACAGTGGTACCTCTGTTTAAGAACAGTCCAGTTTAAGAATGATTCGGTTTACAGACTCTGCAAAACCGGAGGTAGTGTCCCAGTTTGAGAACTTCACCTCGGTCTAAGAACGGAATCCGAACAGTGGAAGGGCACCGGTGCAGAAGGCCTCATTAGGGAAAGCGCACCTCGATTTAAGAATGGTTTTGGTTTAAGACCGGACTTCCGGAATGGATTAAGTTCATAAACCAAGGTACCACTGTAGTCTTGTTTTATGGTTTTCTATTAACATGGAGCATTGGGGGGGGGCAGGGAGGGAGAACAACAAGGGCATTTTGTCTGGTCAGTCAACAATCATATGTATACTAGGATTTGCTTTTTTTAGGTCTGCAGTGCACATTTTAAAGTTCCAGGAGATCTCTTCTGCTATAGGGGTGTGCATTTTCTCACAACAAAAGAAAAATTGAACCAAGTCTGAAGCTGAATGTTAGGAGATTCAGGGAAGACCAAAGGAAGTACTTCTCCACATGCTTAAAATGATGGAATTCACTTCCCCAAGATGGCCACCAACTCAGATGGCCTTAAAAAAGGGATTAGACAAATTCATGGAGAATAAGGCTACCAATGACTACTCGCCACAATGCCTATGTTCTACCTTCACTCTTGGAGGCAGCATGTCTCTGAATACAAGCTGTTGTCCACTGTGAGACCAGGATGATGGACTAGATAGGCCTTTGGCTAGATGCAGCAGAGCTCTTTTTATGGTCATATATATTTGACTCATTATTCACAATTTATGGAGCACATGGAAGGAGTAGCCAAATGTCATGAATAGGGTATATTTTAATGCCCCATTTGTCACTCACTTGGGAGTCAGAAGCAAGAGCAAAGGATCTCTTGGCAGGCTCCCTTGGCAGCTGCCATTTTATTTTTCCAGAATGGCTCAAATGTTTAGTCATTCTGGCTTATATGATGGTGGGGGAGGGGAATGATAACCACCAAACAAAAAACACTCTTCAACACTGCCAAAAGTTGAACAGAAATTAAAAGGAAATGACAATGAACCAATGCTAATGCAGGTTTGGGGAACCTTTGGCCTTCCAGAGTTGGATTTTTGAGCTACAATCCCTGGCCATTGGCCATGCTTGCCAGATTGCCAGTGTGGTGTAATCATCAGAGCACTAGGACCTGGGAGACCAGGGTTCAAATCCCCACCAGCCGTGAAACTCACTGGATGCCCTTGTTGGATTGCCTCTCAGTCTAAGATACCTCAAATGGCTGTTGTGGGGATTAATTGAGAAGGAGAACCATGAGCGACTTGGGAGGAAAGGGGGGGTATAAGTGCAATAAACAAACACAGAAATAAAATGATAGGAGTCTTGGTTTGACAAAATCTGGAGGGCCAAATTTGCCCCACCTCCATGCTATGCAGCAAAAAAAAGAGTAGTCTGCCATTTTAACAGATTGATAACAAAATGAATGCATTACTGAACAATGAAAACAAAAGGAATTGCAAGATCAAATGATATAGGTATAGGTTTTATCTAACACTCATCATGGAGCATACTAAGAAATTAACAAGTATGGCTAGTTTAGGGTGCATTAATTTCAGGGGCTCAGAAGAAGTTTGTTGGATACAGCCTAGATGTGTGTGTGGTTGTGTGTGTTTGTTGTACACACTCGCTCAATCATGTTCCAGTCCTGTGCCCACTGACTAGAGAGTAAGACTCACCGAACTTGACAGAATTCCCTTTTGAGAAAACATACATAGGCTGGGGCTACTAAGTGCCATATGTGAAAAGCCCTCCACAAAACTTTCCTCTGGAAAGAGAGCCCCCAGCAATGATTTGTAAGCGCCAAGCCTTGAGAAGGACACTCAGCTGGGTCGGTGCACAAGCAAACACACCCAGAGGAGGGGCCCTGGGTTCTTGGCACTGGCTTCCCTCCTGTCACCATCAGGAACACGATCACTAATCCAGTACAAATACCTCTCAAGGAAATGGATTCTGTTTCAAAGGAAGAGGGAACATTTCAGATATTTCTTTGGGGAGAAGAGAAAGTCTGCTAAGATTTATAGCTCTGCAAACTGAAGCCTCTTTTGTAGCCAAGGGGGTCTGGGAGAGTGGAGGTGACAGCAGAATGGAGTGGGACTCCACTGAAAAATATCCCCCCTCCCCACCCTCTCTAGGGATCAAGGCAGCAATTCATTATCCCTTACTCTTTCCACCTTGGGGCCTCCTCAACTGGAGGAGGTGACTGCCAATCACCCCCCAACCTGCAGATTTCAGTTTGGGTCTTAGCCATATGTGGATTCAGAGCAGGAGCTGAGGAGGCAATGTTAATTTCTCAAGTTCAGATCTATGCCTCCAAAGGTGAAAGGTCGTCCCTCATCCAACTCATCTCACCAGCGTCTTTTGGTTTCACCTCCCTGAACGCTCTCAGTTACTAATATGAGTCACATTCAAAAAGCGTCTTGAGAAAACAGCTGTAATCATCACTGCAAAAGGAAATCTGAAAAAATGGAGGGGGGATGCTTTTTAAAACAAAAACAAAAACGTATCCTGTTACAAGCCATGTGTGTGGAAATCAAACTTTTGTCACTTCGGAATTAAATAAATCCTGTAGATCTCAGTCAAATTACGTTGCCACACACAGATGAATCATTTCAATTTAGGAGTTAAGTGTACCTTACATGTGACTAGCACAATCCCACCAAATTTATTTAAACTGTTCCATTTTTATTTTTATATTTGTTAGTTATCTATTTTAAAGCATGTATGAACCACTTAATATTTGGGGGAATGGACTCTGAGCACTATACAACGTAAAGACAAGGAAAAATATTGTTGAAACAAAAGAACAACATAAAACCAGTAAAGTAGCATAAAAGCACATAAAACAAACAAATAAAAACAGGAATTTGGTGAATTCAAAAAAATAAAAGTAAGGGCTGATCTTATGGGTCAAGAAAGCCTGGGCAGAGAGACATGCGTTTACAAGGCTTGTGAAGCAACTGGCAGAGGGAAGGGGAATCCATAAAACAGAGCAATAGCAGAAAACGCCCATATTTGAGTCACCTCCCAATGATATTCTACAGGGTGTTGCACCACAGGTAGAATTTCCCCAGGTTATCTAAGTGAGCTTACAGGGCTACTACACAAGTGTAAAGCATATATACCGTACCTTCCCTGCAGCAAGCACAATCAACTAATAATATCACATTAGAATTATTTATCTCATTTGATGACAGAGCAGTGAAGCACCAATAAGTAAACTGCAATTCTAAGCATGTTTTCCTCAGAAGTAGGGACCAACAAATCTCAATTTGGTTTCTCTTAGTTTTGGCATTTTTCCAAATTTCATTTTAGCCCCTTTCTGTATCAGGTTGCAAGCTGTTCTTTTTTTAAAAAAATTGGGATTAAAATGCATTTTGGAGAGCATTTCTCCCTATATATGCATTTTTATAAACAACATTCCAAAATAATTTTTGTATAATGTTTTTACTAATATACATAGTATATTAGTAATATATGTTGCTGGTTTTGAACATAGTTTGGGGAAGTGTTATTTTGAAGGATCACTGCTTTTTGGCTCACATTTTGCTTCAGGAAGTATGACCTGTGTAGATTCACATTATAATGCAAATTGAATATACTTGTCTTCCCCCCCTGCCCCCCCCCCCCCAGAAGGAAGCCCCATTTCATTCAGCAGAGCTTTTTCCCAAGTGGGCATGTTTAGGACCACAGCCTAAAACAGCAGAGGGAGGAAAAGATTTAAAATATGAAGTATTACAAATAATTTAACCACTGCCACTAAAAACAACTTTACAAAGGGAGCAACTATTTATAGCCCAAAAGTCTTCCAAAAATGGGGATTTTGGCCATCCTACAAAGGACCGTCAGAGAGGGGTTGAGACAAGCTTCCCTTGGGAAAGAGTTCCAGAGCCTGTGCAGAGATCGGTGGAAACTAGTAAAGAAGCTGTTCGGGGAGTGATTTGGAGCGGAGAAACAGAGGGTTAAGCCTAGGCTAAGCAATCCCATAGGTTAAGCAATCTCAACTCCCCACTACTACGTCTCCACTTGAAACTTCCCTCTACCAAAGCTGCCTTCTTCTGTAGCACACATTTTGCATTTTACTTTTATTGCACTACGTAATCACATCATAAATTAAAAGTAATAAAGTAATAAATAGAATGTAGTTAGCCCCTGAAAGACTTAAAATTTTGTATTTTAAAATAATTTGTATTTAATCATTTCAGTTCATTATCTCATCCAACGATCTCAGGGTTGCCACGAACAGTGTCTTTCAGCCTTCAAATGTGAATTTCTGTTAGGAATTTTATCCTAGCTGTTATTAAATTCATTTGTTTAAAAAGCACACCAGATTTTTAATTGACATAATGGCATTCCTAGAGTTTGAATAGTTTGGTTTTTTTTAAATCAAAAGACAGATTTTCTCATACAAGTAAAAAATGCCACCCAATATGTTAAACCTGATGATGCAAGCATGTAATACAGAACTTTAACTTAACAAGGTTGAGCTGTAATTCAGAGGGGAGGAGGCTGGAGAGAGAGAGAGAGAGATGAAAGAACACAAAATCATGTCAAAACTCGAGCTGGCAAAACGGTTAAGGTCACTGCCTCTGAAGGACAGCCATGTCTCAAGCAAGTTATCATGCAGGACCACCACTCTGTTATGTTGCTTGGCTAAATAGTAAAAAAAAGAAAAAAAATCTGACAGTGATATTTTTGAAAGCACAGAAGTCAAGAGAGAGAAAATGAGAGAACCAGATGTCTTGAAGGGACACTGGGAAATGCTTAAAGATAAAGGACTTCCCTCCCTCCCTCCTCCTTAAACAAAAATGTCCCAAAGGATCCTTTCCAGGCACTCTTGTCAACAAGTGATGCTGACACGGCATTGTACATTTGCCTGACTTCTTGTTTAATGGAAGGCTTTTGACGGACCAAATAAGCAGGGCTCTTCTCCGACTTCCTTGGGTGTTTTATGGTGCAGGAATATTTTAATGTGTGTGGAGGGGAGAGCATGCTGCCTGCAATCCAGAGTATGTAACAAAACAAGGGAACAGCATAAGCATTCATATTTTTTTAAAGCAATTTTATAGGTTCACTTTACAGGTCATGTTTGCTCCATGGGAGGCAATTTTCCAAAAGATTCATCACCCCATAGTGCTGGTCTAACGTCTAAGAAGCAGAGGTGCCTAATCTATATCCCCCAAGATGTTTTTGGACTCCAACTGCCATCAGCCCCAACCAGGAAGGCCAATGGTCAGGGGTGATGGAAACTGTAGTCTTGCAACGTCTTGCCGGGGGGGGGGGTGGCACAGTCTTCCCACCCACGGCCTAAGGACCTCCAATCATGTGGGTGAAACCAATCACATGGACCTTAAACTCACATGATTTATTATTATTTATTGGGGGATTTTTGAAACTGCTTTCCAGCAAGCACTTCACAGCTGAGCATGATAAAATGAATAGCACTAAAATTAAACCAAAACATATATGTAATATATATTAATAAGCAAACCAGAAATATGATAAATCAGCAGATAACTAACAGCAGGGGGTTATCTCCAAAAGAAATCTCAAGGCGGCAAGTTTTGGACCCATCTCAAAAAGGATCAGAAGAAGGTTGCAAAGCACTTGAGCAGCCACTGAAAAGATCTTCCTTGTATGGACTGATCTGCAGGGGTGTTGCAAGGGGTGGCAACTACAGACATATTACACTCCAGATTCTCCACTCCTTTTTAAAACCAGCATTTTTACTTTGCTAACACCAGGGGTAGCTAAGAAGAATGTCATTAAGCTATCACTCCCATCATCTCAGACCATTGACCATGTTGGCTGGTACTGATGGACATCCAAACATATCACATCCCATGATGACATCCAAACATATCAGAAGGTCCACAGGTTTCCCACCCTTGGGCTTACAGGGGAGCCAGAGAACCCACCCACCACCTGAATTATTCCAGAGGCAAATCTGTTTCTAGACGCAAAGTCTTATAAAGCTCCTAGCACCACCCCTGCAGGCTGACCTCTCTGTACCTCTGGACTTGAAGCAGGCCTTCCCTGGCTTCTTGTAAATTGCAGGGAGGTCCATGGGCATGGTGAGTCATCCCCCCCTCCATAGATAAAAGGTAAAGGACCCCTGGACAGTTAAATCCAGTCAAAGGTGACTCTGGGGTTGTGGTGCTCATCTCACTTTCAGGCCGAGGGAGACGGCGTTTGTCCACAGACAGCTTTCTGGGTCATGTGGCCAGCATCATGGCTTTACTGCTTCTGGTGCAACAGAACACTGTGACGGAAACCAGAGTGCACAGAAATGATGTTTACCTTCCTACCATAGTGGTACCTACTTATCTACTTGCACTGGCGTGCTTTTGAACTGCTAGGCTGGCAAGAGCTGGGACAGAGCAATGGGAGCTCACTCCGTCACAGGGATTCAAACCGCTGACCTTCTGATCAGCAAGCCCAAGAGGCTCAGTGGTTTAGACCACAGTGCCACCCACATCCCCCCTCCACAGACCCTATATAAACATCACGGGTTTACTTGTGGGTCTTATGTGAGGCAAAACTTCAACACTTGGAGACTCAGGCAGAAGGTGAACTAATAAGAAAAGGTTTATTTTACAGAACAAAGTTTGCAAAACTTTGTGTCAGGAAAAAAAGTTCTTTTAGGACACACTTAACTAATTAATAAATACACTAAAACTAGTGGATGTTACACAGAGAAAAGCAACTCTTTCTGCTCTCTTAAACAATCTCCATATTTGAGGATTCTCTCAAAAACAGCTCCTTTTATTTTCCCTCCCAAAGTGCTGGCTCCACCCCCTCTGGCTAGCTGTCGGTAGCCAATCAGAGAGAGGCTTCAGCCGTCTGGTGGAATCCTTAGGCATCACTGGACTCTGGTCTCGCTCAGCTGTCCATCACACATGATCTGAAGGTACAAGATAATATAGGAGCCCTGATAAAGTTACAAAAGTTTTGATCTGGTCGATAACTGGACAGGAAATAACCAGTCTGTGGTTCATTATGAAAAACAGCCATGATAATCAAGGTAATCAATGCAGGTGTAAGGCTGGTTCCATGCATTCAGTTGCAAGCCTTTCAAAAATATAAGAGACTGCTGGGAAATGAGAAGAGGACCTCCTGAGTTGCTTCTGCAACTGTTTGAAGGGCACAGCATACACTAAAGAGAGGGAAACATTATTTTGCAAACACACCTCAATTTGCAGGTTATAATAATATGGCATAGACTAAAATCACACACACATATGCTGTGATCACTTCTTTCCCAGGAATGGCTGGGTGATTAAGTGATGAAAAAAGATGAATGAGATGTTAATTTCCTCTAACCTATGTCGCTTACATGCCCTCTGATGGCTGTTTAAACCTAGGCTGACATTATCAGTTACACCATCTATGGGTGTAGCTATGGTGTGATAATCCATACCATGCCAAAGTACTGCACACTGTTTTCTTCTTCTTCTTCTTCCCCTTTTAAACATATGTGCAGTGTTAGAAACTGAGATATGAAAGCTAGGGGCTAAAAGGCACCTTAAACCTGAGTTGTGGGTGCAACAACTGAGTGTCTAGGCCTGCTTTATTATAACAAGAATACAAAGCTGAAAATGAATGAACTGCAGCTAAAATATTATGTTTATTTTTCACATGGTCTAGTCCTTCCCCTGCCCACCCCCTAATATTCGTAAGAGGGTCTCTTTTCCAGTCTTCAGAGATTATCTAGAAGTGGGGAGGCAGAACACTCTGCAGTTTTAATCTGAAATCTTAGGCACAGTACTGCACGCAGAGCTCAGAAACTCCTCGCGCTAATCAAATTCCCTGTTGCAAAATGCACCTAGAACAATGGGAGTTTTGTATAATGGTTAAAACGTTTGACTAGACCAGTGGTTCCCAACCTTTTTTTGCCCATGCCCCACTTAAGCATCTCTAAAATCCTGATGCCCTCACCCCCTGTGACATACATATAACTCTTATCATTCAAAAAGTGAACTCTTATTCACGTGGAGGAAGCCTAAAAGGCCATTCACTGTTAATAACTCATTCTCAAATTGCCCCTCTTAAAAATCAAATTGCCCCCCTGTGGGACATGTGCCCCACGTTGGGAACCATGGGACTAGACCAAGGTTCAAATCCCACTCAGCTAGGAAGCTCAGTGCATGGTGTTGGGCTAGTCACTACCTCTCAGGCTGGTTTATCTCTCAAAGTTGTTGTGAGGACAAAAGATTGCATGAGGGAGAGAGAGAGAAATAGGTGTGCTCTCTGCTATCTTAAAATATTCAAGCTCCATCACTGAGAACAGCCACAGGGGCAGTGTGAGCTTCCCTCTGTGTTTCAGAAGCTCATCTGGCCTCAACTAGAAGCCAAGCATTGAGTGTTGCTGGGCCAGCCTAATACTGTGGAGCACTCGTCCAGCAGACATTCAGCAAGCATCTTCACTTTTGATGTTCAGGTTTTTCTGAAGACTTTTTATGTCAACAGGACTTGGTTGCTGTTTAATTTTTGTTTTTGGTTAACCAGTCATCTTAATAATAATAATAATAATAATAATAATAATAATAATAATAATATTTATTACGGCCATAGGCCCATACAGGTAAAAACAACACATAAGTGGCAGCTTGTGCCGTGGGGAAAAGAAAAAACAGTCGCTAAAACACCACTATAACGATAAAATACTATAAGATGGAAAGGCATGCTACGCCTTAATTAGCTTGTAGCGCTCCTTGGCGTCGCTTTTGGGAGAGGACAGCGACCAGGAACCTAGCCACTTTCAGGGTCGTGTGGGAATCCTTATCCTGCAAGATTTGGGCAAGGTGGAATTTTGGTGGGGTACCCTCTAGTTTCTGTATGATTGATCCCAACAAATTTGCCCGTGGCACATTGAACAGGGGGCAAGTGAACATAATGTGCTGGAGCGACTCCGGCGTCACCTTATCACATTCGCACGTGGCGGGGACTTGGCCCTTTGAGAATCTATGTCTCAGGACATTGGAGGGGAAAACGTTGAACCTCGCTTTGGTGAAGGCCAGTCTATGGGCAACAGTCGAAAGGGAGGAGAGGTATGATGGAACGCAATAAGTTAAAGTGATACCAATGTTCTGGGGCGAACAAACACCTCCCCCCAGCGTATAATTTTGCTGCAAGTCGATGTCATCCACTCTTTGACGGATCAGTCTTTGAGCAGTGATTTGATCTAGTTTTAGGGAATCTGAGGGAGAGATTCCATAGCTCAGGAGTTTGGGATGAATTTTACTCATCTTAATGATTATCGTGTGTGTGTGTGTGTGTGTGTGTGTGTGTGTGTGTGTGTGTGTGTAGAGTACATCTGAGCATGTGTAGAATTCTTTCTCTCAAACTTTTAAGGGTCATCTGCAGCCTATCCGCTCCACAAACACACTTGAAGGAGCAGAATTTATGTGTGCTGTAGTGAATCTCCTATGCAGATAAGCCCCAACTCTTCTCTCAGGAAATCAGATAAAATATCCATCTGAGATAATAAAAGATAAAAGCACAAAGTGTATGAATGCAACAGGAGTAGGATCATTCTAACCCATTTGCAATGTACAAAGGGCTGCTTTTAAGGTGATATGATTGCTCACAAAAAAACCCTTCTACTTTATCATTTCTAGAAACCATCACCCAATTAAAATTAGCCATTTACCCAGATAACATATTTCACCAACTATTTCTGCACAAGTCTGGAAGGAAAGCAACCTTTTTTGAACGTGCTCGCTTTATGCAAGTAATTGAACGAAACTTACTTAAAACAACACTTAACATTTTTATCTGGGTTCCTTAATTGTCTCCCTCTGAAAATAATTAAACATCTTCTCTGCTTCAAACCTACACACTGAAGCCATGCCTCATGTCTTTAGACAACATTAGCCAAATCTTACTTACCACTCTTTGAGCTCCAAGAAATTAACTCTTCCTATGCCACCTCTTACACAGAGAGAGGGGGGTGGGACTTGATTTTCTTCCAACAGCAATATTCTTTAAAATGATGAATGAAAATTGCTTCTGTTTGGCGCAAGCACACTTTACTCTGTGGCAGTGCTTTTTTTCTAGAAAAAATGTTTTTTTCTAGGTGCCGGTACCCAACATGAAGTTGTTCCAGTAAGTGCCACACTTTTTAACAACAACAAAAAGAGGCGCTGGTACTGCATACCCCTGAGTACTCCCTAAAAAAAGCCCTGCTCAGTGGGGCCTTTGCAATGCTGACCTCTAGCACAGCACCAGAAGAGCAAAGCAATTATTTCTTTCCTTTCTCACATGAACTTCTCATGAAGAGCATCAGAGATCAAGGCAGAACCCAAAGGAAGTGTGTGCGACTGAGGTGGAGGCGTGTCTGCCTTTCAAGCAACAGAAAGGCCACATCCACACGGCGGTTTGTTCTGTTTTCCCAGTTTCCCTAACTGTTCATTTCTGCATTACATGTGAGCTTTCACATGACATAAAAGCCTGGAGGGTCACATTTTATCCCTAAGCCTGGCTCCACCCCTTAGGTGATCTTACAGTTCTACACAGTGGCAGGCAGTCCTTCAGGTGTATCCATAGTTGCGCATCAAGGCCCAAAGCTCCCCCATTTGTTGAATAATAGGACACCAGTATTTTAGGTTAGTGGGTGAATTAAGGCCACAACTTTATTGGTTACAGAATGTGAGCGGTATCGGCTTAGGCATTGGAATTGAACCAACTATATCTGACTCCTGCCCACCATGCAGGGAGTCTAGTGAGGGTCAACCACCAGTAGGGGGAGCCCTGTTGATGTACATCAACTGAGAGCTCCCCCAGGGTCCCCGATGGGGTCGTGGCATGGCCCTAGCCCAGGCATAGGCAAACTCAGCCCTCCAGATGTTTTGGGACCACAACTCCCATCATCCCTAGCTAACAGGACCAGTGGTCAGGGATGATGAGAATTGTAGTCTCAAAACTGGAGGGCTGAGTTTGCCTATGCCTGCCCTAGCCCCTACCCGGGCTTTGGACGAGATCCACACCCCCAGACCCCTTTAATGGAATACCGTTAAAATGGAGGGGTAGGTGATGGCCACACCTCCCCTCCCCAGAACCAGGTTTTACCAATGCCTAATCACTAAACTTTACAAAGTTGTGACAATTGCTGTGAGGTAGGTGAAAACCAAGTGGCTGGTGCTAATTTGCCAAGTGGAAAAAATCCTACCAGGCCCCCTCAACCAGCGACCAGCCAAGGTCTATAGGAAGACCAATATAGTGAACACATGAAAAGAGGGCAGGAGGGCGGGAGATCCACGAAGCAGGAACCAAGAGGGTGATTTCCGGCCACGCGGCTGTTTGAATGCAGCAAGCCATGCCCCCCGGCCAACTAGATTGGTCAGCCAGGTGCGTGACCCGGCCAGGAATCCCCTCTAATGCTGTGCATGTGGAGAGCCCGTGGCCAGCGTGCAACACCGCCCTGCCGGGAAGCAGAGCAGCTTTATTACATGTGCATCCTGAAAAGGCAAAATATCACTCCCAGTTAATGTCATTGCCAAAATGTATAATTAAAAAAAGTAAAGGACCCCTAACAGTTAAGTCCAGTTGCAGACGACTCTGGGGTTGTAGCGCTCATCTTGTTTACAGGCCGAGGGAGCCGGCGTTTGTCTGCAGACAATTTTTCCAGGTCATGTGGCCAGCATGACTAAGCCATTTCTGGCGAACCAGAGCAGCGCACGGAAACGCCGTTTACCTTCCCGCCGGAGCGATACCTATTTATCTACTTGCACTTTTTGGTGTGCTTTTGAACTGCTAGGTTGGCAGGAGCAGGGACTGAACAACGGGAGCTCACCCTGTGGCAGGGATTTGAACCACCGACCTTCTGATCAACAAGCCCTAGGCTCAGTGGTTTAGACCACAGCGCCACCCATATAATTACCTGGTTTAGAATACAGATTTGTCCAGTTATAATGCTCTGAGGTGTTAGAAATCGAGAGTCATTGATCTTAGACAGAAGGGCCTACAAAGATACACATGTAAAAGAGCTGCTGCCTAAATGCAGCTCATTCAGATCAGGAAACGTCCCCAAGCTTTTCTTCCAAGGCTCAGGATCCTGATCTAACTCCTCTCTCAGTAGCTCAGGAAATGCACAGTTCTCGGGAGTCTTTTTAAAAATAGCCATTTTCCAGTGGTTTGCACAGCTCTAAGACTGTGTACACACTACGCCTGCAAAGTACACTTTTCCCCCTCAACAAATTCTGGACACTTTAGTTTACCCCTCACAAAGTTAATATTTCAAGCAACCATTAAGAAACTACAGTGCCCAGAATTCTGTGAGGGAAATAATGTGCTTTGAATAAGCTTTAAAGGTATAGTGTGTGTACACAGCCTGAGATTTGAATTAGGGATGGGAGGATTGTACCTGATTTGTACTTCCCAAACCAAAGAGTGAATTAAAACTCAGCTACTCTTTGAACTTCACCTTTCCCCAAATTTTGTGGTGCAGTTTTGTAAACAAAACAAGTGCACAAAAATGCATATTTAATGAAAATTAAGTACAAAATCACATTAGGTAAAACTGTGTAAAAATGCGTATATGAGGAGAAACACACACACAAAAATGCATACAAATTTCCATGCTGGCTTTTTTTAAAAAAGGGAGAGGGGTTAAAGTAAATTGAGGCAGAAATAAATTGAACGTAAGGCTGGAAAAAATAAGAAACTGAGAACACCAAAACTGACCAATTAATTCATCTCTAGCAGTGATTAATGTGAAGAACTTGGAGTGAAAATATATGAAATTTTGAGGGAGCAACTGAAAGTTTACTGGAAAATGGAGGGCTTTTGACAATAATAAAAATGAAGGCAAAACTAAAATCTTGACATTGTAAGCAGAGAGAAAAAGAGAGCATAAAAAGCAAACAAACTTTTTTCCAAATGCTTACTGAGAAATCCCATAAATACTGGGTTAATTCCAAATTAAGGTGAAGGGAATTTAGCCATCACTACTCCCCATCTGCCTCTTGAGGGGCTCTTTCAGGAAATACATTCATTCCTTAACACACAAACATGACACCATCCTTGGGTGGGCAACTTTGGTTTCTCATTTCACCAGTCTTAGTCCAAACCAAGGGTCCCCAGGATTAAGGAAGGGGTGTAGCTCATTTGAAACCTGCTATTTTAAACAAAGCAGTTAATGCAACATGTAGTTTAGACCTCAGAGGCTTCACTTCCAGAGAGACCTGGGAAAGGATTTGAACTCTGAAGAAAGAAGACTCTTAGCATCTCATTGGAAGATAGGAAGTTGCCTTGTACTGAACCAAACCTGTATCAGAAAGTCAGTATTGCCAGGGACTGGACTTGGACTCTTCTGTGTGCAAAGCAGATGTTCTACCACTAAGCTCCAACACCCTCACACTAGCTGAAAATTAGCAAGGCATGCCCAATATCCATTAAAAGGGACAAAATAGGGACAGTAAATTCACCAAGGACAGGGAACACACACACACACACACACACACACAGCCGGCTTTCATTTACTGGGGCAGTTGCAGCGTATGCATTTCAGAAAGAGGTGCTCTGCTGCATGAGAAACAGCAGCGACTCTCCTCATTTTACTCTTTGCCTAATTGGTTCACAGTCACCGAGACTCAAATAAGCCAAGTGTTTAAATAACAACTCCAAAGCCACAGTAAAGATAGAAAAAATTATTGCTTCCTGTCATGGCCAAATATTAAACACAGCACACACCTAATGACTCTATTACTCTCTGGGGAAGGCGCTTTATGAACAATAAAGTCCCAACAGACGTGCACTGTTTGGACTCGGAAGCCTCATTATGAGCTCACTGATCCAATACAATTTACAAGCTCGGTGGAGTCCTCTTGAAATTTAAACACACACATACGAAACACAAAAATACAACCAGCAACTGGAGTTCTAAATAGAATTCCGAGAAAGAAATTAGCTTCAGGACTCTCTATCTGGAAACAAAATAAACAGAGAGGGGAAAGGAGATGGGGCGGGGGATACAAGCACTAAAGGGTTGGGGGTTGAAGGGAAAGGCAGCAGGAGAGAAAGAGAATGAATGAATGAACCCTGTTCATATGCTTAGGATTTAATTTGTGTTGTGAGCAAGGAGGCATGATGAGCCAGTAAGAGAGTTTCTGCACTGCAGGGGCACAGCACTCTGCTATTCATGCCTACCCAAAAGTCAGTTCCATTAAAGCCAGTGGGCCATACACCCAGATAACTCTGCACTGACTGAACCTTAAAACCTGTTTTAGACTGCAGGGCGGATCTCATGCCAGGCAGCATTTTTGCAGCAGGCTGGCTACTTGTGCATCGTCAAAAAGAAGTAGACAAGAGGGTGGCACAAATAATATTTGCATCCGTTAATCTATAGGTCCTTATGCTGATTTACATTTCTTTCTGCAAATTTGGAAGTCATGCTTTAGTTTAAATAGAAATGCAATATATCTTGCCATAGTGGGGAAGGTAGTTCAGTCGGCTGCCCAGATGCTAAGAAACTAAGAAAAGCCCTGCTGGATCAGGCGAGTGGCCCATTCGTCCAGCATCCTGTTCTCACAGTGGCCAACCAGATGTCTATGAGAAGCCACAAGCAGGACCTGAACTTAACAGCACTCTCCCATCCTGTGGTTTCTAGCAACTGGTATTCAGAAGCATACTGCCTAGGACTGTGGTGGTATGATGGTGATGATGGACAACTTAAAGACTCCTCCCGCTCTCTATTTTTACAGTTCTTCATCTTAAATTGTACAGTCCTTCAAATAGAAGTCTCCACTAATTTAAAAGCAAGGGGTGGGTGTATTCCACCACCTTACCCTTAATTTTTCTAGTTAAGCTTGGGGTTTTATGCAGGGGGTGGGTGGCTTTCACATTGTGCATTCAGGTTCTTAGCCCTAGTTGCGTGAGATAAACGACTGGTGAGAGCATTCTTTAATCTTCTACCTTCTGAAGGTTTTTGAATCTCACATTTCTTGTGATTTTGCTATCTTATGGGCAGTCCTAACCCTGATGTGCTGGCAGGGTTGCGATTTGGCCTCTCTCCCCACCCCTGGCTAATCTGGACTTGTTGGCACTTTTCAATTCAAGAGACAATGGAGTGCACCTCTGGAGGTGAAGTCAAACCATTGGAGAATCACAGTGCCTGCTGTGACCGCAGAGACCGGTAACTTGTAACTACTCTCCCATGCTGGTTTTGCTACATTAACAGCACCAAAGTGACCTTTCTGGGGCACAAGCCTAAGCTGTGTGTTTAGAGCATGGGTAGGCAAACTAAGGCCCAGGGGCCGGATCCGGCCCAATCACCTACATCCAGCCCATGGACAGTCCAGGTATCAGCGTGTTTTCACATGAGTAGAACGTGTCCTTTTATTTAAAATGCATCTCTGGGTTATTTGTGGGGCATAGGAATTTCTTCATTATTATTTTTTCCAAAATATAGTCCGGCCCCCCACAAGGTCTGAGGGTCAGTGGACCGGCGCCCTGTTGAAAAAGTTTGCGGACCCCTGGTTTAGAGGTCCTGGGCTGCCCAGAAGACAAATTTCCCTCTCAGCCTCGCTGATGTGGTCCAAAGGAAAATAGAGGAATACATTTGGCACCAGCGTGGATGCAGGAGTTGCTGGAAAGAGGCATACAAGACGCCATCCGACTGTCGTAGGGACTCGACTCAGGATTTGTGTAGTGTTTACATAGCCTTTCCTTCTCCTGAAGACGTCCTGCAAGGCAGCAGGCACAGATTTTTCCTTGGGGTTTACTCGTGAATGAGTATAGCTGGAAGGCAGCAGAGGCTTAGAATCAGAGTTTTCCTTCTAAAAAGCCAGCATAAATGCTTTCCCCTGGCATTTCTACATACAGTGGCTGATGTAATGCCCTGCTGGGGGAAGCTAAGCTGGTGGAAGTTAAACTGGTGTAAAGGGCAAAACTGGGTGAGTCAAGGCCAGAGAATGGGTGGGGAGAGGAATAAACTTAGTTGCATTGCATCCCAAATCCCTTCATTCACTGGTCCCTCTCCCACAGAGCTCAGTGCAACTTAAAAACTACAGTTCTCAGAGTTCCCCAGGAAAAGGGGATTGGCTGTTAAGCCACTCTGGAAATTGTAGCGCATGGCGGGGAATAGGGGATCTCCTAACAATACTCAGCACCCTTAAACTACCGTTCCCAGGATTCTTTAGGGGAAGCCATGACTGTTAAAGTGGCATAAGACAGCTTCAAAGTTATGGTGCAGATGAGGCCTAATATGGCAGTAGATGGGGAGGCTTTGCAAACAAACCCCTTTAACTTGTCAAAAAAAAACCCCAACCCATATTTATATTATTTTGATTAGCTTTTTAAAAATCCCTGTTATGAATTCTGTTGGAGTTAGCAGCTCAGAATAGAAGAAAAGAAAGTGTCAGAATCCTATGCTCAACTCACTGAATTCTCTAAGTTTCTGTAAACTATCCCTAAACACTTTGAGTTAAAAAGTATCTCTCTAAGTCGAAAGGTTAAGTGCAGGATATCAATACATGGTGTAAGTTCTATATACTTCTCTTCAATTTATTAATCTTTATGCCCATGTTTCTAATGTTACCAACAATCTTCATAAAACATATACATATATTTGTTTCTGCTGTTCATATTTTAGAAACAAATTAGCCCAACTAATTCTCTCAGCCAGTGCATCCCCTCCATGCAAATAATTTCCTTAATAAACGTATCAGTTTTGCTCATCTTATAAACTTGTCTCTAATGGTAGTTTTAATTCCATGTCTATTCTTGAAGAACAAAGCTGCTGGGTTTCAGTAGGGTACATTGGTTTATTTTGGCAACAGAGTTTAAAGGTGGTATAGTGAAGACAGAATTCTCTAAGTGTGAGCAGGGGTGAGAGGGAAATTGACTCAATTTGCATATGCATGTGCACTTCCCCTAATCACAATTCCCAAACCAATAAGCAAACTGAAACACAAAGCTATCCTTCAAAATTTGCACCTCTCTGAATTTTGTGATGCAATTCTCCAACTTTAAAACATGACCCCAAAATGCATATATTAGTGGGGGAAATATACAGAATGACATATGATGGACAATTCATTGCAAAAATGCATATATGTTTTAAATTGTTTTATCCCTTGTTATGTAATAGAATAACAGTAATAATAATAAGAAACAAATAATTAAAAAACATAAAATAATAATTAAAACAATAGGCAACATTGCATACAAAAATTGCATATGTTAGGAGAAATGTGCATAAAAATGCATATATATTTTCCTGCAGACTTTTCATAAAAGAAAACATCACAAACTGATATAGAAACGGGGTGAAGGGAATTTAAGGTTGTCAAAATGTGAAGCCAGGACAACCTGGAATTGACAGATTTCTCCATCCAAAACTATCTGAGAACTTTTGTAGACACCAGCTGACATCACACTGTGATGTTCTGCTTCTTCAAATGACTTGTGCAAGTGAGACTTACTCTTCCCATCTGCAGTCCCCTACATACTCCCCAAATTTGCTCCAGAGGTTTGGAAGATCACATGAAGAAGAGTGAGGTGGGGCTGCAAGGAGAGGAGAGGAAAGGAGAAGTCCTGTTGGATCCTGTGGCACAATGGCAGGTCTTGCCCATACCTCATGGAACCACACCTCAAAAGGTTTTTAAAACAGGGAAAGAGAGAAGATATCCATATTGGGATATCCATACAGTGGTACCTTGGTTGTCGAACTTAATCTGTCCGTTCAACTCCCGGAACCGTTCGAAAACTAAAGTGTGGCTTCCGATTGGCTGTAGGAGCTTTCTGCACTCAACCGGAAGCTGCAGAAGCCACGTCAGATGTTCGGCTTCCAAAAAATGTTCGCAAACCAGAATACTTATTTCCAGGTTTGAGGCGTTCAGGACCTGATTTGTTTGGGAGCCAAGCCGTTCAACAACCAAGGTACCACTGTATTGTTTCATCCCCAAGCCCCTGAAAGAATAAAACTATTCCTGGAGGGAAAAGATCTCTCTCTCTCTCTCTCTCTCTCTCTCTCTCTCTCTCTCTCTCTCTCTCTCTCAGCCCCCAGGGACTTCTGAGGAATCATATTGCCTTGAGGGGAAGGGAGGAGAGACAGCCTACAGCCTCTTCAAGATAAGCAGTTGCTTGTCTTTTCTGTTTCATTGTATAATTCATACTGGTACTTAGAATTGTGTTCAGCTAATTTACAGTAGGCACACTGAAGTTAATGGATCTAGGTGAGTCATGTTCATTCTTTCCAGTGGGTGTATTCTGAACAGGAACAACATTTTAATTTAATTGAATTTAAATATATATTTTTACGGAAACAACTTTGTGATATCCTCACACACAGAAAATAGAAAAGTTTTTCTTCTCACAGGCTCCTGGTCTTCTTATTTGTCCTCCCTTTTTACTACTTGTTCTTTTCCCTATTTGTGAGCACCTTGGGAAATACAGTAAGAAACAGACCATACTCACAAGGGACAAATATCCAGCACACAAGGGAATCAGCTGTATGTATTAAGATTTGACAACGTCCTTTGTAATATGTTCTTGACAGCAGCTGCTCAAGAAGGAAGAATGCCTGTCCTCGTGGAGACTGGTCCATTACAGCGAAGGGGAGACTGCCTTTCTTCTGCCTTGCAACCAGCCCAGGGTGTGGCTCTGCCTGCCAGCTTAGACTCAATGCTGCCCCTTGTAGAACTGAGCAGGGAGGAGGGTGGGAACAAAACTAGAAATAATTGGCTCTAGCTCAAACTTATTCTTGGTCTCTCTGCCTTCCATCCTGTCAATTCTGAAGGCCAACTACCATCGCTTGCCGGTCTCCTGTAGATGTGCCAGACTTAAAGCAACTAGCAGGCTCATTGTTAACCTGGATTTCAGGCCTGACATTTGATGCCTGAGGTTAAGCTGTTGCTGAGAGAAACATCTAGTCCAATCCCATGCAATGCAGTAATCCTGCCCACAACTGTTCCTGGGCAGGTTTGAACCACCAACCTTCTGGGTTGCAAGACACATTGTTCCATTGTGCCATACTTGATCAGATGCATGAGCATTTGGGATGCGGCTTCATGCTTCTAGCTTTCTGTTTCCCAGAACCTACCTTTAGTCTTCCTAATAAGAGAGGACATCTTCCAAAATAAATCATTGTGAAGTCTCGGAACCTGCTTGGCTGCAGCAGAGAAGTCCAAGGTGACTGTTTCAGCTCCAAATTACTAGATTCTGTATGTAGAGTCATCTTTTTATTTTTTATGTTTTCACCCTGTGCTTCTTCAGGGAACAATGGGCATTTGGTCCTAGCCTAACACGCTCTAACCACTATACAACACTACTGCTAGGGAAAGGATGGTTTTCTCCAGCAGGCCCCTGCTAGTGATCTAGAAGGCCTCAGAGTCAAGGCACAGTTGCTTCAGTTCCTTTTAACAAAGCTCTTCTCTGACCCAGGTCTGCCCCTCCCCTCCTGAGTCACCAACTCCCCAGAAGGGCTGACCATGTGAAAAGCTTTCTCCTTCAGCAAGATGCTGGGAAAAGAAGCGACCAGCTTGCTGCATGCAGAAGTGGACTTCTCCCCCGCCTGCTGTGGCCATTGCTGACAGTTTTTTGCTTTCAATGTTATCTGGTTAGAACTCAGAGTGCTTTCGCTTCAGGACGGAGGCAGTGTGGTGAGGAGAGAAGAAATCCAGTGTTCTTTAAAAGGGACCAAGGCAGCCATTTGTCAAGTGACAGGGCAAAAGCACACCAAGTTACTGATTCCTCACAAACATCCCCAGCTACTAAAAAATTAATCAGCAGCAGATGGCACAACAGCAGTTCGTCGCAGGAGAGCCAGGCTAGAGCAGCAAACAAAAGCATTTGGACTCGGCAGGACAAGTGGGGAGATCACTGCAAGCTCAGGAGGGGAGAGGCGTGTGTGCAGAGGGGCTTTTGGCTGGCTCCCGTGGAGAGGCCTGGGAAGAGAGAGATGTGTCCTGCACCACAGTAGGTAACAAGCAGCCTGGCCTTGACAACCATGCAGCCAACAGGGAAAAGAAGACTTGGGAACAGTTCCAAAACATGCCATGGCTGGGTCAACTTCCTTGGTTCGCATGGGGACATGAAAGGTGTCTGCTTGCTTCCATAGGAGTGGTATCCACATTTTTACTCTTCAGGCTGTGTTTCTCAAACTTGAGACTTCAGCTGCTGGTTGGACTACAACTCTTGCCATCCCTAACCACCGGCCCTGCTAGCTAGGGATGATGGGAGTTGTAGTCCAACAACACTTGGGGACCAAAGTTTGAGAAACATTGCTCCCAGGGAACACTTTTATCAGAGGTTTGTCGGCCATGGATTCCCAGAACAACTGGGCGATCCATGAGGCAGACTGAGGCAGCTGTGGTTGTGGTGGTTTCTGGGTTCTAGTGAGATCTCACAAGAGCCCTGTGGAATCTTGCAAGAGCCCCACAAGATCTAGCAGAGGCCTCCAGTGGCCTTGAATGACCTTCCTGAGATGCCTTGCTTACTTGGTTCCCAGGAAGATTGTGTGGGGCTTCTGGGCGATATTGCAAGGTCCTTGCCAGAAGTCATAGCTATGTCACACTGGTAAGAAAGACTTAGGTGGGCAGTAAGAGGGGTGGTGGGTGGCACAAATGCAAGGTGGCACCTTCCCATTTTGCCTTAAGTGGCAAAGCAGGATGAACCACCCCTGGAAGAAGGCAGGCAGGTGGGGGCTGGCTGAAGGCAAACTGAGGTTGGTGGGCCAGTGCCCTATTTGCCCTGATGGACTAACCTGATGGACTGTAACTTCCTGACTTCCTGGGTAGAGTTCTAGGGCATGGGCAGGCCAAAAGCAGATTGGGATCTAGTGGTACGTCTGAGGGCAATTTGAAGTAGATCAGCAAAGTTTCATATTCCCTATAGTTTGACAGCAAGTGGAGTTGGCAACAAAGTGTTGCAGAGTCAAGTGCTCCCTGATCAGAATTCCAGCTAATCAAGTCTACATATACACATAATTTTCCATCCCGCACCGCACTCCAGTAGCCATGCCCACTGAATATGCTCAGTCTCTATTGGACAATTTGGGGGAGGTCTCTCCTTAGGTTTTTTTCCTTAACAGGGGTGCCAACTATAAGGGGTGAAAGGGGCTTTGGCCCCCTCAATATTTGTGGACAGGGAGCCCCCAAAGAGATTGGCCTCTTGCCTGCAAACACGCCCTCTGCGCTCCCCATCCCCCACCACCAACATGGAGGGTGATTTTTCCACGCTCTCCTCTCCAGCTCCTGCCACTGGCAGGAAGATCTCTGCGGGGGTGTCTGGTTCTCCCCCCCAAAAAAAAAATGTGCATGATGTGCATATGATGTCACACAATGCCAGGCCCCTTCATTGGGGGGGGGGCAAGTCAGCACCCCTGTTCCTTAAGAATTCTTTTTGCACTTCTTCAAACCTCAAGGTCCCCACCCCTGAATTTGCTAATACTTGTGTGAGACTGATGCTATCTTGATCACATAAACAATGGCCCTGGCAGCCTAAACATTACAAATGAATTGAACAATTATAGCAAGTGAAAGTTCTCAGCCACAGTGGGCCTTTTGCTAATTGCTCTTTTCTCAGACTCTGTGTTCCTCACCTTTAAAACAGGAGCATTCATTGGTTGATTTGAGAAGAGACATTTGCAATTCTGCTGGTCAGTTTTAACCTCTTTTTCACAGGTTGCCATCCACATGTACTAGTCCCACCCCTCTCGCGTCATGTGCCCAGGCCCTAATGTCCACATGTCAAGTGAGAGGTCAGCAAAGCAATACCAATCTGTGTACTGTTGTACATGGGGAGGTGCTGCATGCGCTCAGGGCTCCTATGTGTTCAGCTACATGTGCTCAGGTGCCCTTTGCAAATGGCCAAATCACTGTGTGGACTTTCAGGCCACATGGCCAGCTGGCTAGCATGCTCCAGATCCCACTCCAGGTCCTTGAATTTTCAGCTTTCATTCATGATAAAAAAATAAGTCTCTAGCCCTAAGGAAGTTAGATTGGCTTCAACCAGAGCCAGGGCCTTTTCAACTCTGGCCCCGGCCTGGTGGAACGCTCTGCCTCATGAGACCAGGGTCCTGCAAGATCTGATTTCTTTCCGCAGGGCCTGTAAGACAGAGCTGTTCCGCCTGGCCTTTGGCTTGGAGCCAATTTGATTCCCTCCCCCTATTTCTTTTTTCTTTTCCTTCTCCTCCTGCAATGAGGCTACATTTTAATATTTTAATGTTCCATTATTTTAATGTTGTATTTTATTTTTGTTTTTAAGTTGTAATCATTCTTCTTGTTTTTATTATTGCTTGTAAGCCGCTCTGAGCCCGGCCTTGGCTGGGGAGGGCGGGGTATAAATAAAAAATTATTATTATTAGTTCTCTTACTTGTGGAGATGTTCCAGGTTCTCTAGTTTTCTTACATTTTATTTTATTAATATTTAATACAATCAAATATATTTAACCTTTTTGAGCTACTGGTAATTATGATCTGGCTGTTCCAGAAAGAATCCTTCTACTACATCCACTCACTGTGAAATTTCTAGCCATGAGCCTGCCCTTGTAGACTTCCAAGGGTTATTTTATCCTGGGGGGTACTTTAGCCTGGGAAACAAGGACTTGAAACCTGGTGCTCCCGAGTCCAACAATCCACTTGTGACTGGGGGCTTGTTGCTGTCAAAGCCTTTTCATCCTTGCTCTACAACAACAATAATCCTCAGATTCCTACAAACCAAAACTTTCACATTCTTTAAAAAAAAAAAAAGCAACCCAAGTTTCTAGCCCTCATTTATGCTCCACAGCAATGAGGGCTGGAAAACCACATGTATTTATTTTTAAAGATCTAAAACACTTAAAAATCGAAGCTTTTCACAAATATAGTAGATACAATGACAATTTCTGGACCTACCAAACCATTTGGAGATATTGGAAATGGAAAGTTGTGTAGAAAAATGAATGAAACATTAACAGAGATGTAGTTATGTTCACTTTTGAATTATAGAGGGGGGTGTATGCTAAGACTTTTGATTTGGCTTGGGAAACTCAATTTTCTCACATATTTTATTTCAAAGTGTATTAAAGCTACAATCTTATGCACTCCTATATGGGAGCAACCATCTCATAAGTATGCAGTAGACCAGTGTTTCCCAAACGTTTTTGGGCAACGGCACACCTGTTTACCGGAAAAAAATCTCGCGGCACACCACCATTAAAGCCCCGCCCCGTGACGTCAGCGCGCAGCGTCACGCCGGGAGGGACGCACAAAAGTGAAAGTTTTTTCCCTCCCCCTTGCCGGGGTGGGAGGAGGCAGCAGAGCGAGGGACTGAGGGACGGCGGCAGCTGAGGCGGCCACCCCTCGACGCCGTCCCAAAAGCCGCCAAAAAGCCCTAAAAAAAGAGGAGCAGCACAAAAAACACACCACACACGGGGGGCGTGTTCTAATTTGCTTCTAACTCCGGGTTAGAGCGCAGCACGTGGAGGATGGGTGGGGAAAGAGAGAGGAGGCGCACTGATAGAACGCCAGGCACGGGGGCCGCCAGGGAGAGCCAGCGCGCGCCCCACCCCGGACGCTCGCGGCCACCGCCATCCCTCCCTCCCAGGGAAGGCGGGATTAGAGCAAGCGCCCGGGCAGCAAGAAGCGCGCGCGCGCCGGCCCTGCCCTGGATCCCTCAGAACCGCCAGTCTCTGGGAAAGTGGGCTTGGCTTCAGAACTCTCAGGCAGCAGCACCCGCCGCCCGGCAAGGCTTCCCATTGGGAGGCGCGAATGCTTTAGTGGGCGGGGATTGGTGCAAATATAGGCAGGGCGGGCTGAGAGGAGGAGCCGCCGCCGAGGAGCAGCGACACCAGCAGCGTTTCCTCTCCCCCCTCCCCTCCCGTGTCAACAAGCGGGGCGCCTGCGCCGGGGGTTTGCGCGTCAGGCAGGCAGCCAGGCAGGCAGACGGCGAGAGCCCCGCGCTGGGCAGCCGCTGCTCGCCGCCGCCGCCCCGCGTCTCGCCGCCCGACTCGCCCGCCTCCCTCCCACGGCACACCAGCCGATGTCTCACGGCACAGTAGTGTGCCGCGGAACACCGGTTGGGAAACACTGCAGTAGACATACTTAGGCCTT
This sequence comes from Podarcis muralis, assembly GCF_964188315.1. Taxonomy (NCBI): domain Eukaryota; kingdom Metazoa; phylum Chordata; class Lepidosauria; order Squamata; family Lacertidae; genus Podarcis; species Podarcis muralis. Next base: position 4,586,183 of record NC_135669.1, read on the forward strand.
TGCTATAAACCTGGAAATTTTGCTTGATAAATCAGAGGCAAACAGCATAAAATGCACACTAGGGTTATATTTGTTATGGCCTTGGCTTTTACAAGAATAACTCTTACCAATGAAAATTAAGAGGGAGATAAAGCAAATGGGTGTTTGCATCATTGGAACGAAGGCTGCAGCAGAAACATCTTGTGCTGTGAAGAAATTTTTGGAGAGTATTCAAGGTTAAAAAATGTTGACAAGAGGAGTTTATGTTCTCCAACCACAGATTCCCACTCCCCTTCTTCCAACTCATTTATAAAGCTGAAGAAGAAAGATACTATCCATTCTGGAAGCTGTTGTCACTGCTTTACAGAACTGGACAGCTCTCTGTAGTGGGATTTGGCAAGTGAAGTGGGGGCAAACTAAAAGAAGCAGGAGATATGTCACTCCTTCTTTTTAAAAAGAGAGACTCTGGAAAGAAGCTTTGTTCAGTACAAGAGATATAGGAAGCTGCCTTATACAAAGTCAGATCTTTTAAAGCACATGACTCCCCCAAAGACTCCTGGGAACTGTAGTTTACCCCTCACAGGCCTACAATTCCTAGCGCCCTTAAAAAACTACAATTCCCAGAGTTCTTTGGGGAAAGTCATGTGCTTTAAATGTATGGAATGAGTGTGACCAAAGACTATAGAGAACATTTCTCCAGTCTTGAAACAGTCTGACCTACCTCACAGGAACATTGTGAGAAACTTATTACTGTGAACTCTTTGGAAGGAGGACTGGAACAAACTGATATGTTTTAAGAACCATGTTGACAGGATACCTCATCACTATCTTGGTACCCATTCATTTCCCCCCGTTTCCTTTACTTCATTTAAATCAAACAAACATACAAATACTTAATGAACAAGAAGTGACAGAATTGAGATCTCTCACTCAGAGAGATCACAGAGGGAGAGGGAGAGTTTAGAGTTTCTTTCAAAGTCTTCCACTGATTTATAAGTATAAATTCTTATAACAAAGTTAACCATGCCATTTCTTCTAGTTTAGTTCTGTTCCATCGCGTAAGAAAGGCTTCCCAAACTCAATTTTGCTTGTTTCATCACACACAAGTACATTTCCTTAAAAGCCATTATCTTACACTTCAACTCAGTGTGGACCTTTCTACAACGATCTCACACAAATGGCTTTTTGTCATTTTCCCCAATATTTTTAAAGCAATAATCATCCCACGCCCTGTCAGCAAATTCTACCAAGTTCTACCAAGTTTTATTTCCAACAAAACTTTTCATGTCAGTTAATAAAATAACTTGTGCTGGCATTTTGTTTACCAACATCCATTCACTATCCTTTTATATCTGCAGCCCTGACCTACGCAAATTAACTCAGAGGTAAACCTTGCTGAGTTCAAAGGGACTTGCTTCCAAGTAAATATGGGTAAGATTGAAGCCTTGATCAGTAGTGCAATGGCTACTCAAAAATAAGTCTGATTGTTTTAAATGGAGCTTGTTGTTGATTCCACATGAACTGGATTGCAGACTTAAAATAAAAATTTTAAAGCGCACACTGATTGGAATGCTCCGGTTAATTTAAGGAGCATGTGGTTTTTAATACAGGAGTCACTTTAAAAGAGGCATGCACCCTTGAAATTAGGTGGAATGCCTCTTCTCTGTAAATAAATACATACTGTTAAGTAATGGTGTCAAGTAGCAACTCCTGGGTGCATCATCTAAATACAAAGGCTGTGTGCACACTATACCTGAGCTGGAAAAGGGATCTTTTTGTGGGAAGGGGGGCAGCTCAAAGAAAATGTGGAAAGGGCAGATGCCACATGCGAGGGATCATTAGGAAAGGGGCTGAATATAAATGTGCCAGCAGCACAGTGCTGAACCACAATGCCCTAAATTGTTGGAACAGCTGAAAGCTGGGAAGGAGGCACATAACACCCACCCAGCTCCTCCTGCAACTGTCACCACAGCCAGGACTATGAGACACATCAGTAGCAGTCACCCAGGGAGGGCATCCTGGCCTGTGTGGGACTAACATCTAGCCTCTGCAATGGCCAGGAAACTCAGCTGCAGAAGGGCATTTGCTGGGATGCCGAAGAACAAAAGGAGTGAGGACTTACCTACATTGTTGCTCTGCTGCAGTGACTATTGCATCACCATTTATTTTAACTGTTATCTGAATATATACTGTAAGCTGCCTCGAGAACTTTGGTTGGTAGGTAGGTATAGATAAGTTTAGAGCCCATGGCTTCCCCCAGAGAATCCTGGGAACTGTAGTTGGGAATTGTAGCTCTGTGAGGGATATACTACAGTTCCCATGATTCTTTGGGGAAATCTGTGTACTTTAAATGTATGGTGTGTATGCAGCCAAAGTAAGAGTCTTTTTTTCTTCAGAACTATGAAAATGTATGCGTGATTAGTCCATCACTGAAACGTCATATGCTGAATAGATAGCCATTTATTTTAATAAATTCTTAATAATTTTATATTTCTATAATTTTTGTAAAAATTGCCATTTTGCCCCCAAAGCACAGTTTGGCATACATATGAGTGGTGAGATGAGCTCCATTGGAAGGGATGTCTAGGGAAGTGAGTTGCTTATGTCTCTGGCAGAACTATGTCAAAATGCAACAATTTTGTGGGAATTGCATGAGACCAGTTTGTACAAATTGCAAAATTTGAGCTATATATTAAACTCTTAACTATCCTACTGGAATGGTGGAGACCTAGGCTGTTTCTGTAAGAAATTAACCCAAAATCCCTTGACACTTAGATGCAATTGACGTGGGCTGATGAACTGATGGAAAGAGATTGGATACAAAGCATGTGAGATCTTCTGATCACACAACAAATCTGGACCATGCAAGAGAGAGATGAAAACTGGATCACTTCAGAAAAGACTGGTGGAAAGCAGACCAGTGCATGGAAGACAGGTGGCCAGACCAGGACTGTTGTGTGTGGGAAGAATAGGACTGACCCTTTTCTTTTACGTATCATCTTCCCAGTGCAAATCATACTCCACCCCTCTCATTTCTGTTGTCATTGGAAGGTGCTGATTAATGAAAATCTGACATCTTCAGGGACAAACAGATGCTGGAGGAAGAAGCCGTTTCTGGCAGGAAAAAGGCACAGAGAGGAAATTATTAACCCCTTCCTCCACACGTGCCACACTTTCAATCTGCATAGGAGCTCTGCACAGTTGCTTTTTGCAGAATAATAATAATAATATAATTCTGCATTAAACATGCTTTAGAGAAACCTCTGGAAGTAGCATGATGCATTGCCCCAAATGCTATCATTTCACAGAATTCCTGAAGCAATTCCAGATATGATTTTCACATTCTGTTGATCAAACCTCTTGACAGATTTTATTTTTTTTACTAAAATGCACCTCCCAAAATAATAATAATAACCAGGCACCATAAAGTTAATTTTTTTATTTTACTTTTTAAAAGTAGCAGATGAAAAGCACTATCCTTAACTCTCTCACAGGAGGAAATGCTTCTGAGACAGTTCCTAATGCAACTAACATTTATCGTCCAGAAACAAATCAAACAAATTTTCTTTTCCCCCTTCAAAATTATTTCCTTATTAATGAGCAAAATTCATGCCAACTTAAACAATTAATAAATCTCATACAATTAATAGACGAGGGCTGCAATTCTATAGCCAGCTACCTGGGAGTAAGGTCCGTTGAGTTCAGTGGGACTTACTTATTAATAGACTTGTATAGGGCTGTGCTATACGATTTATTTAAAAGTCTTAAGTCATGCCCAACCATTCCCTTTACTGGGGCCCTTGAGGCAGAGTGAAGGAGCCTGCCTCAGGTGGCAGAATCTTGCAGGAAGTGCCTCTGCAGGCATACTGCCCACCCCTGCTGCCGCCAGGTTTGTGCAGTGGCAATGGCTTCCAGTGAGAGCTCATGAGACTTCCACAAGTTCTTTCAAGAGATCCATGAGATCTCGCCATAAGCTGCAGCCATGTGACTGTGGTAAGACACTGAAACAGAACAGGCCGCCCTTGCCCTCCACCTTGCAGAACAGAACTTTGCAATCGTGTAATTTTGTTCACCAGTATGTCTGAAGGAAATGGAACTGTATCCTTTTAACTTATCACATACATACATACTGTACATGTAAAAACACACACATACCTGCTTCCAACTCTTGTATTGTTTCAGAGGAGAAAGAGAAGTAATAGAGAAGTAATAGAGATGTTCCAGATCACATTGTGAACCATCAGTCTACTCACAACAACAAACAACAACAACAACTAATAGTAATAATAATAATAATAATAATAATAATAATAATAATAATAATAATACATGACATTTGCTGTACTTAAGTAGCCCAACAACAGATGGGAACTTGAAGGTCATAGGGCACGCCCTGCACAGGGCAGGACTCTTACTTTCGCAGCATGTTTCACAGGTAGCTAACCTCTGCTTAACCTCTGCTTAAACTCCAGAACAGGTCCAATACATTGTTCTGCCTGAGGCAGAGGACAAGATGGCAGCCCCTTCCTATTTCATGCACAGAAGCCAACCGGACTAGCAGCTGAATCTAACTTCAGCACTAGTAACAGAGGACATTGATGAGCATCATCCATTGCATCTGAGGCAGCAGATTAGTTTACACAGAGGCAGGTGACTGGCGGCGTGAGGTTTATGAGGAACAGCCAGGATGCTGCCACTGCTGCCCTCCAGCAACTGCCGCCTGATGCAGTTGCCTCACTTTGTCTAATGGCAGGGCTAGCTGCATTATATACCTTCAGAAAAGGAGAAGCCACCACCTCCTGAAGCAGTCTGTTTTATTGCCAAATAGCCCTTAACTCAACATGTAGCTGAATCCTGCTTCCTTGCAATTTCCAAACATTGTCCTCTGGAGCAACATGAGTAATTTCAGGGAAATTACAATAAATGCATTCATGTGGGTGATTGTCTGTGTTGTGTTGAGGGGTTCAGTCCACGACACACACATACACTTCTAACAGCTTCCACCTACAGTGGTCATATTCAACTTAATGATCTATATTGATGCACAGTGTCTCTTTCAACCATATACAAGACCTCCAAAGCAACAGGCACCACCAGACACACACACACAAAAGCTTATCAAACTTCATGAGCTCATTCTCTTCCCAAAAAGTGACTGTTAATTTCACCACCAATATATCAGCCAACTTCAAACCCTGTTTGCTACCAATTTTTCATTAGAGGCCCCAAATTGCAATCAGGATACAAAAGGGAACACTTTTTGACTCTGGCTCAGAAAGAAACAACTCTTGAGACAAAGCAAATGTGGAAATGCAACGATCTGCAGAAAAGTTTATAGTAATTCCAATGCCAGGCATTTCAAACTTGGCTAATGCTTTTTCCACAAGAATGTGCCTGCAACATCATTATTTTATAAAGGAATGTTAATGAAGCAGCAAGCGGGACCTGAAATGCTATCTCTGTTCTACATATCCAGCAGGAGCCCATCCCTCACCAAACAGACAACATCAAGCATGCTGCCACACAATAAAGACTTAGCCAAGCTTAGATAAGCAAACAGAAGACATTATATTTTTTTTAAAAAAGACATTCCATCAAAGAAGGCCAATAAATTTTGAGAGCCTCCCCCCCCAAAAAAAATAGTACAGTACTAACATCAACTGTTAAGCAGATACTTGCATCAAGATTCTCCACCTCATCCAGTTGCACATGATAAAAAAAACCTTGCTCTTTGTTTTTGTTGCTTTTTTAAAACTTAACTTTTATTTCCTACCTGTCGATGATCACAGGGTCTGAAGGAGTCTCATTGCGGTTTCCACAGCTTTTCTTTTCACAACAACGGCTGGAGATTGAAGGAAACAAACAAAAAAGGATCATAATTCACTAAGTATAACCAAGGTGGGCACCAGAGGCAGGTATCATTGGGCCCCACCTTCTGTCGGGGGCCCCACTGCCATGCTCCTACCTCCCCTTGGTCCTCCTCCTCCTTCTCCTTAGAATCATAGAATCATAGAGTTGGAAGAGACCACAAGGGCCATCGTGTCCAACCCCCTGCCAAGCAGGAAACACCATCAGAGCACTCCTGACATATGGTTGTCAAGCCTCTGCTTAAAGACCTCCAAAGAAGGAGACTCCACCACACTCCTTGGCAGCAAATTCCACTGTCGAACAGCTCTTGCTGTCAGGAAGTTCTTCCTAATGTTTAGGTGGAATCTTCTTTCTTGTAGTTTGAATCCATTGCTCCGTGTCCGCTTCTCTGGAGCAGCAGAAAACAACCTTTCTCCCTCCTTGTCTTCATCATACACTGCCCTGCCTTCTCCAAACATCTGAGCCCAGAGTGGGAAACCTTTCACAGCATGATGTTTCCAATCCTTTCAGGACAACATTCTGGGAGTCACATGCCAATGACAGACAGGACCAAAAGCAAATGTGGGTGAAATAACAAATGTCAAAATTACCTCTGCACAGGAGGCTATAGGAGGCTAGTTTCTACATTCCCTCACATGTCTTGCTTTGTCCTCCTTCCAGGCAAGCAAGAGGCATTATCAGAGTTCAACGACACATTCCAGTCAGGCAGAAACAGCCACTGTTTCTAGGTCATTGTGGGAAATGGCTGCCCACCGTCTCCAGTCCACACCAGAGCCCCTCTCAAACCCGGGGCCAGCCTTGCAATTGCACCTTCCCAATTTTTTAATAATGTCATGATAAATACAGAACAGCCCAGGCCTTCAAGTAATTTTTAATGTCACTGAGTGGCTGGCTCATTTCCCACTGGTAAAATATTATAACTTTATATGTCTGCTGAATGTGCAATAAAATTTTGATCCACTTTCAAGGATATAAATAGTTAGGTTGCATGTATATTTTTAGGGTCTCAGATGAAATCAAGCACAATGTAACTAAATTGCAGCCACAAAGTGGCATGCAAGATGTACCCCACAGGGCAGCTTGCACAAGGGTAGCCCAGCAAGCTGGACACAACTGTGAAGCATGAATGGTGGCCTAACTGAAGCCTGAAGATCCTTTTTGTTTTCTGCCTGAAACTGCAAAAAACAGGATGGGAATATCAAGAACCTGACACAGAAGCTTTAAGAATATATCACTGAATTCTGGAATATATCACTGAATTCTGACAAAGCTTCTTGCTCATCTGGGCTTAAGACAGAGAAGAGAATGTGTGCGAACAAACCTACTGTAAAAAGGTAAAATTTATTTAGTTATTGCTATCTGCCACCTTTCCTCCAAGGAGCTCAAGGTGGAGTGATATAGTTCTCTCCTCCCCATTATATCCTCACAACAGCTTTGTGACATGGGTTAAGCTAAGAGTGAGTGAGTGAGGTCATGGCTGAGTGGGGATTTGAACCCTGGTCTCCCAAATCCTAGTCTAATGCTCTAACCGCTACACCACACTGGCTCTCATGAATTTAATGGCCCCAGCCACTGCTACCTTTGGCCCTGCTCATCCCTGGCCCCTCAAAGCTTCCCCAGAACAGAATGCAGCCCTCAGGCTGTAGGCAGTGCTGAAATACTGAATGATCTCAATTGATATGACAGCTTTCTGTGTTCCTGTGCTAGCATAAGACATACTTTAATATTTTGGGGTCGGCAGTCAATAGGATCAGTTGGGGCTAAAAGCGGGTGAAGGTGTATGTAAGTTCCTGATCTATGATCCGCTACCCCTTGTGGTAAACCACATGATCAAGCAAAGCACGCTAAGAGAATCCAGATGCAAAGTGAAAGCCATCTGTCTCATCTGCTTGCAGTGGGAACTTTTGGAAGGAAGAAAGCTTGCTGGCATCAGTGCACCATACTCAGAAGGAGTATTCTGAAAAGCAAAAATGCCTCTCATTCCAATAAGCCTGAGAAAGGGTTACTGCAAGCTGAAACTCAGTGCTGGGGAAGTTTCACCAACTCTTTTCTTGAACAAGCAAAACAATTGGGGGTAGAGCAGGGCAGTAGGAAAGCCCTGCCACTGCTTCTCCACTCTAAATGGCTCCCCCACCACACACTGTAGGTTTCCATATGCATAGTGGTAAAGCAGTGGAGGCTAGTCCATTGGGGCAAGTGGGACACTGCCTTCCCAACTCAGGGTGTCCTCAGCCAGGCCCCACCTGCCCACCTCATTCTTCACAACGAGTTTAGCGAGTAGCAATGTCCATCAGTTTCCTCTTTCTCCTCAATCTTGACATTGCCATTCTAGAATGCAGTAGGAAAGTTTGTTGGCTCCACCTATCATTGGCTTGATATTCATGAACCCTTTGCTCTGACCCCCTACTGTTGGCCTCCTTGCTTTCTGCCCCACCTATTCCAATGAGCTGCCACTGTGTATGTGACAAGAAAGAACTGTAAGGGGCTCAAAATGCAGGGGTGGAATGAGAAGTGAAACCTTTCTGCAGCATGGAAAGCTGACCTACGATTGTTGGGTGGGGTGGACAGAAGCAGGAAGTTAGGAGGAAGAGGAATGGAATTGTAAAAGGTAAAGGTAAAGGGACCCCTGACCATTAGGTCCAGTCGTGGCCAACTCTGGGGTTGCGGTGCTCATCTCGCTTTATTGGCTGTGGGAGCCGGCGTACAGCTTCTGGGTCATGTGGCCAGCAGGACTAAGCCGCTTCTTGCAAACCAGAGCAGCACACGGAAACGCCGTTTACCTTCCCGCCGGAGCGGTACCTATTTATCTACTTGCACTTTGATGTGCTTTCGAACTGCTAGGTTGGCAGGAGCTGGGACTGAGCAATGGGAGCTCACCCCGTCGCGGGGATTCGAACCGCCGACCTTCTGATTGGCAAGCCCTAGGCTCTGTGGTTTAACCCACAGCGCCACCCACGTCTCTAATGGAATTGGAAGGGACCACAAACGCCATTTGGTCCAACCCCCTGCAATGCAAGAATCGTTTGCCCAAGTTGGGGCTTGAAGCCACCACCCTGAGATTACTGTAAGAGTCTTAGGCTCTACCAACTGAGCTATCCACACATGAATGACAACAAGTAGGTGTGGGGAACTTTGGCCCTCCAGATGTTTCTGAACTGCAACTCTCATCATCTATTGCTTGCTGGGGCTGATAGGAGTTATATTTGAAGGGTCAATGGCTCCCCACACCTTGCAAAGAGCAGAACTGGCTGGCTGGAACCCTGAACAGTAGCACTCTTTCACACTGCAACATTTTGTTCCACGTCCTACTTGGAGACTCATATTTCTAAGCCAAGAAATGGAAAACTGGGCAGCATAACTGTTGATTTTTAAAAGGCATTAACATCACTTGTGGAACTTCTACTTGCAAAATCAGGCAAAATCAATTTGGGCCAGCAAGTAGCCATAAGTTGTTTGGGGTGCAAGAGTCCCCATATTGCAAAATACCTCCTGTTTTAAAAAGATGAGTGGTTCCAATGGGAGCTTTCCTGTCAATGCAACCGGGGTGTGTGTCCTACTTTACAGTGGACAGTCCTCTCTTTGGAGGAGTCTTTTATTTGAAAGCATGTCAGGCCCAATCCCAGTTGAGAGATAAAGAACAATAAGAGAGCAGAATTTGAGCATGAAAGTTGTCCGCCCATAGTTATCACCCAGAAAACACACTAGGTCACTGTCTGAGGTGTATTGCGTTTTGGTTTTAAATTGCAGAAAGCTTTCTAAATGCATGCCTATACATATAAATCAATACATTAATGTCTGTTTCCCTGTTGCCTCCTTTTTGGGGTGTGTGGGTTGATGCATTTTTCCTTTTATAGTGATGCACATGCAGCCACCCTAATGCAAACAGCTGGCATGGGAGGGCTGCTTGCAACTGGTACTGAGGCAAAGGAAAAATAGTCCTATTCCACCAGGGTCCCAATCCAGATGCAACACTCTCATTCTCTCTCACACACACAAAACACCTTCTATTTACTTCTAAAATTTATATTCTTCTTAACTATAGGACTAGTGTGACACCTAGTTTAGCACATCAATAGCGAGGATAGTTGCATGCTGGGGATATACACACAAACAGCGCTCTAGATGAAACATAGCCTTGGAAGAAACTGGATGCCCCAGAAAGCTGCCCATTTCAAAGAAGGGCTTATGTCTTTCCCCTCCCCCTTCCAAAATGGTTTTAAAATTCAGCCCTCAACTTTCACCAAAAAGAGGGGGAAAAATCTGTCTCTAATTTCAAACTCAAATAAGCACCCAGCATGGTGGCCTTTGTTTTGTTTTCTTCTCCCCAACTCCTCCCTGGCATTGCATAACAAAAGTGTCTAAATTCACACCATCTGGCCGATAAAGACCTAGGCTCACTGGCCGCCTGGCTCAGCTGATTATGTCTGCTGCTGTCTAGTCTGGGCCTTGTGGCGAAAGTCACAGCTGTGGGTCTCGCTTGCGCTCAATGCAACTCTGTTATTAGCCAGCTGTAGGCCCCGAGACTACTTCTGTTCACATTATAATACCTTTTCACCCCCCTGAGCATCAAGGGCACTGGGGCTTTCTGGCAACAGCAAAACAAAACAGTTTTCCTCTTAGTGAATAGTTGGCAAGACTGGGGAGTGGGGAGGCAGAATTATTCCAGGAGGGGAAATGCCTTATTTTTATCCATCATATGAGCAAAGATTTTGCATACGTTTGTATTCAGCTAAGAGGATCGATGGCTTCTGTGTCTAACTTCTCCCATCGGAACTATCTTCTGTAGAAGTTTCATTTAAATCGATGAAGCTTCACAGAGCACACTTTAAAGATTTTAAGGTGTCAACACCAACAGCTTGACTCCACCCTCCAAGTACTAAACAAGTACACTAATTATTGTGAAACAGAGATTTCCCCTTCTTCTACCAGTGACACATCATTGCATCTGCATAAATATTTAGACAACATCCCTGCTAAGCTCGCATCTGTCACTCGGAGAAAGATGTAGGGGATGCTGGATACACTTGTCTGCATTTGAGCTGAATAGTCGTGCAGTTCCATATGACAAACCAGAAAGATGTTTATCTTCTGACTGAGGCTGAAAAGCAAGGCCTGTCACTCAAAGACAATGGGCATCCACTTGAACGGCAAGGCTAGTACAGTACATTAAATTTTGATATACTGTTACTAATGCAGGCTAAACTAGGAGCTTTAAAAATTGATGCTGCTTCTTAAGCAGCTCACAGTGAGATCTGATTATTGGGCTTAAAATAAAAGTGTCAAAATTAACTAAGCTTCAATAGGTTATATCAAACCTTATTCCACGTGAAATACATCCTTATGCTCATTTTGTTGTTTTCTTTTTTAAAAAATCCAATTTATAAAAGTTATGTCTACATAAAGACTTCTGCTCAAATTACCCGATTAAGGTTTTTATAGAGAGCTCTTGATTTGGTTCACTAATCCACGCATTACATTGAAAGGACATCAGAGAATTCTCATTCTTCCTCAGCAAACATGTTAACAAATAATTATTTTATAACCAGAGAACCTTTTTTGCCATCACAATTAATGCAAAGCATTTGGTGTATAAGCCAAGGCATAAGAGCCCAAGAGTTCTGCCTGCATATTCATGTAATATATGAGCAGTGATATGGCAATGTGGGGAACACACTAGCCTCCATTTGTGATATGTTATAGCCCTTGCGAGAAGAATCTATACAATGTCAGATCACCCCCTTTTTCTTACGTAATCATGCTTATGTTAAAGCATTTCACAGGAAATGCTTTCCTATTTGTAAAACTTCTTTTGAAGTCCAAAAGTAAAGTACACACTGAACATCTCATTCCCAACTGAGGACCAGAATACAGTGTTATTCTCTGATAAGGAAAAAGATTTCACACAGAAAGATGCTATGTTTACCCGCACAGTCACACAAATTAAGCATGAGTTTTGTCTCACAAAATGGAACACTGTGCTTGAGACAATCAACAATTAATTATAACGTCATATTAATGTCAAGTTGTACTCTGTCACTAAATTTTGTATAAAATTACCTCCCCCTCCCATATTTGTGATGACCAAGCATATTTAGCTAATGAAACTTGGCTTACTTTTACTTGGTATGACCTAGCAAAAGTTAATTGCCTTTAAATCCAATTTATTTCAGTAGAAGGGATTTAAACACATGCTTAACTCTTCCCTTAAAATCAATGTGAGTTAAATGTGCTCCATTGTGGCTGGATTGTGTCAACTGTATTTAGCACATATAAAGTTGATGCACTTTGGGTTGTACTCAATGTAGCACTAAAGTGAACATTTTGTCAGTGCGAGGATTTCTCCTTGCACAAAGGAACATTCTCGTACTGCTATCCTAAGAATTTTATGTGCACTGGTCATGCTCAGATATTAATACCATGCCATGAACACAATCCTGGCACAGTTTTAAACCTCAAAACCAAAGTTAGGAAATACTTTCATTAGGATCAACCAAAGTGGCACCAGACTGTGGCAAGCTTTTAAAGTTTCCAAAGTCTTTGCCAAGCAAGATAGTACACAATGTGGTGTGTGTGTGTGTGTGTGTGTGTGTGTGTGTGTGTGTGTGTGAGAGAGAGAGAGAGAGAGAGAGAGAGAGAGAGAGAGAAGACAAGAACAATTACACCTGTCTTCTGCTTGGAGGATTTTAGATTGTAAACTTCTTTCAGTTAAGATCCGCCCTTCTGTACTTTGTAAAACATTTATCAATGGCATAAGACTGCCAAAAATACAACCTTCATATTCAGACTTGCTTACAGCCACATGGTCTGATAAAGAACACAGAGACTTAGAGACGTAAGTGTCAGACCATTTGCCTATGTATCTCTAAACCACCTACTGTTTACTGACTAACTGGCTTTCCAGGGTTTTAGACAGGGGACCTCCCTAACCCTACCTAGAGATGCCAGGAACTGAACCTGGGATTTTCTGCTTGCAAAGTAATGTTCCACCACTGAGCTATGGCACTTTCCAAAATAAACATGCTTGTGCATGTCCATAATGAAAAATATTTGAAGACCAACATGGAGAAAACGCATGCAACAATTCCTATTGTTTTCACGCATACAAAGCCACTGGTATCCTTTTGGATGCATTTTTTCCACAATTTCACTGATATACCAGCTTTCTGATTATGAAGAACATGAACACAACTTTCAACAGAATTCATGTGATTTGGGGGGGGGGGGCTTAAATAGAAAGAAAAAACATGTCAGCATTTGAAATAACATATACGTATTGAGATCAATTGTGATCTCTTTAGAATCTAGAGAAAAATTGTAAGGGCCCTCTTTAATTTTAATTTTTGCACAACACCTAGCAGTTTTAAGTACTAGAGAAAACACATATGGTCAAGCACTGCTAGACTAAAAAAAACCTGAAACCCTTGGACAATGGAGTCAGACTAAGATCAAGATTGGTCTCATGTTTCTCAGCTGAAGAAAATACCATCTACCAACTTCACTCTAAGAATATGCATTTTTACTCAGAAGTTTCATTGGGATGTATCCAGCTAAGTTCCACTTGGAATAAACTGACTTAATTTGATGAACCCAAGTTAGCTAGGTCCATCAATTACATCAGGTCTTCTCTGAGCAAGACTAACACTGGGTACAGCCATTGTACTTTTACTAACAGGGAAGTGTGCATAGGATTGCAGCTTTAACTTAAAGATCACTGCCAATTTGCACTGTCATGTGCCAACTAGGACTTTCACCCAGTTAAAGAAATCATATGCTGCCATCTTAAATGCACATAGTATGGAATAAGCCCCAATGAACACAGTGAGTTTAATGTCCAAGTATGTACAAATAAGATTGTGCTATGTGTCAATTCATCATATTTGCTGTATTAAAGCTGCATACATTTGCATATGAATAAACAAACTCATGCTTGAAGAAGAAATTGATTTTAGATCACGAAAATACCTGTGTTACAATGTAAACCTGCTTAGAAGATGCAATCTCCCTACCCCACCCAAGTGTGTAGCAGAAGGATGGAATGTTTCTTCTGATATGGTGCCTCCAACCCTCAGATTTCATTAAGTAATTGTATTGCAAAAATTTTATTAAAAAATTAAATACCTACTACCCAGTTAATCTGCTGGCGTGCGCACGTACACACACACACACCAGAAGATTGTCAATTTAATTTAATCAAAGCTAATTGATGAATTGGTTAAAAGTTGCAGCAAAAATGAAAAGGGCGACTAGAAAGCAGTTTAAAAGTTACCAGATAGGTAAGATATACATACTCATTTGTCTGTAAGTGTGCATCCAGGAATATCCACACTTTTAATGCATGAAGTGGGGCATGCTAACCATGGGCATAGCCAAGGGGGCAGGAGGCAGTTGCCCCCCCCTAGATCAAGTAAACAGTAGAAATACTTAACTACCTGACCAATCACATTGGTCCTGCCCCCCCCCCCAAGTCCTGCCCACCATAAAAATCCTGGTTACGTCCGTGATGCTAACCTATACACAGGAGCAAGGGGCAAGGGAGGGGGAAGCCCAGGAAGAACATTTCAGTCCAATCCTAAATGTAAGTCCCATTGAGCTCAATGGGGCTTAGTCCCAGGTAAGTGGGTATAGGGTTGCAACCTTTAGGGGCTGAATTCAGTGTTCTCTGCTTGCTAACAAAAGGGCAAGTTTTAATGTGGTATAACAGAGGAATCCAGTGCAACAGCAGCACTAGCAGAAGCATGTCACACCACAGATTGCACAATCCATCGTGCAACTAAGTTACTAGCAACCTGCTTATGCATTTACTTGTGCAACAACGTTCCGCTGGCATGAACCATTTCACCAGCAGAACCAATATACCACTAAATGTCATTAACACAGCACTACATTGGAAACAGCCCACTGTGTGTGTGTGTGTACACCCATGCAGAACTTTGCAGTGGTAATCTGACAGATTTTCCAGGAAAAATAACAAAAAGTGTCAACTAAAGGAATCTATCGATCGAATTTTCCACTCAGCAAGCCTGAAACTGGTTGTGTCTAATAGATGCACAGCTGGATGCTAAAGCACACTTCCACAACTTTCCTACGTAAGTTTATTTCCATAGAGTCCACAGCACAGTCCATGGATGCTGAATGGTAAAGAACACGTTTTCATGGAAAAGATTCTACATTCAGATCCCACTATCTTCAGATAAGGCTGAGTGGGTTGGAGCTGGAGAACCTGCCTGAAGCCCAGGAAGAGGGAACCTGAGGTCTCCCAGGTGGACTACAGCTCCTATCATCCCATCAGCCCCAGCCAGCAGGGCCAAGAAGTCGGGGTGATAGGAGCTGTTGTTCTATAGCAACTGGAGGATCACAGGTTAAAAAATTATTTTGGACTTTTATGATCAGGATCTTTCTACAAATAATGCAAACTTTTCACCCCTTTCATTGTGCAAATCGCACATCGCACCAATGAAAAGGGGTTGCTTTATTTTAATACATTGATATTCTGCCTTTCTTCCATTATAGAGTTTAAAGTAGAATACATGGGGTTCAGGGGTTCTGTCACTGAGCAGACCCAGACCTGCTTAGCTTCTGCAAGGTGGCTGCAGACACATAAATAACGGAAGCTGTCTTACCTGCACATAACTTCATGGGTGAGTAAAACTCTGCACATTTCTGGATTCTTGTTTTGTCCTTCATAGGCGATAGGCTATAGAAATGTGAACAAGCATTGAGAGATGGGAATTAGCAGTAGTAGTAGCAGCAGCAGCATGTATTATTAGTAGTATTATGTTAATTGATTTTTTAAAAAGAAAGGGAGAAAAGCAGGTCTGATTATTGAAAGTATTATTAATTTTTTTCACATAGCAGGCAATCTATGCATTTAAAAAATCTCACTAGAAATAGTTTGGATATGAGAAACACCAACACTTGATTAGAATGCTACAGACATAGCTTTGATTAGGAAGAAATTCAAGTAGGTAGGGAAATTAAAGGGCAGGAGACAGACAATTTGCTTGATCTTACCTGTTTTGTGACTGAGTCAATGAGCCGAACGAAGAGATCTTGTTCAGTTCTGACACCTACAGGGAACATCGAAGAACATGATAGAATAAAAATAAGACAATTCCAAAGGATCAGTTCCCCAAGTCATTAAATCAGGCATGGGGAATGATGGCGGCCTACAATGCCCAGCATCCCTGGCCATTGGCCATGCTAGCAAATGAGAGTTCAAGTCCCCAACAACATCTGGAGGGCCACCAATTCCCCACTCCTGCTCTAAAGTCATTCCTGCTCCATCCTCACTTGATCCCTCTTCTGATCCAAACAGATCCAGATCGATATATTCATTGGTGCTGAGTTGAAAATTGCTCTTACATTTTCCTCCACCCCCTGGCCATTCCCTTTCTATTAATGAGAAATGAAATTGCATTTGAAAATTATCCAAGGGGAGAGAAAATTTCAGTGACATTCTAATGAGTGGAATGCCTACTTCCCTTTTTAAGTGTCCAAGGTGTGTTTGCATTGTTAAAACCGTGTTTAGGGAAGACAATCTTACTCGGCTACGAGTGATCGCCGAAGAAGAAGAAGAAGCAGAAGCAAGAGTACTGTATCTTTTCTTTCACACTACAAATCATCTCACCAGTGGTCTATACCCTGTAGCTTTCCTATGCTTCAATTAAAGGCCAGAGCAAGAAATCATGTGGCAACTCCTCCCATGAGCCTGCAAGTCTGCAAACTGCTGGGGGTGTGGGGAAGGTTTAGTGGAAAGGAATATATGTGAAGGTTGCCATATTTCAAACAAATTTGCAAAACAAAAAAAACTGAAGTTTTGGAGCTATTTTTAAGGAAAATCACTCCGAACAACACTGCCAACATGGGTTGCCATACGTCCAGATTTTCCCAGATATTTTAGAGATTTCTGCCCAGACACCACTTCCAACTGCAGTATTCTGCATATGTTTGGGAAATTCCAGACGTATGGGTGTGCCACCTCTGGCCACCTCACAACAATAAGGTAACATAAAAATGCTGACCCAACCAAAATTTGAACGTTCCCTGAAAATGAGGCAAAAAATAAAAAATGGAAGCCATTTTTGCAAAGGAAGAAAACTTTCAAGAAACTGAAGGTACAGGACTAGTGTTCATTCTCTTCTCTCTTATCTAGTAAAGCTGCCGAAATGAGTGGTGTGGCGGGGGCTGCTGGTGCCCAGGAACAGGCAAGTGTTGCACACACACACACACACACGTACACACCAGTGGACTGGGCGACCTACGCTGTGAACGGAGTGGTGGCCTAACATGAACATTTCTTTGCAACCTCAAAAGGAGTTAATTAAACAGCTTATCACACTTATTCACAACACCAGCCCAATGTACTTTTTGCAACGGCCAGTCTTTTAAAGAATTGTGGAGTTGGAAGGGACCCCCGAGGGTCATCTACTCCACCCCCTGCTATGGAGGAATTCTCAACACGCAGTCCCCCACCCAATTTGAAACCATACCAGATCCTGCTTAATTTTACAAATGTGCTAGCCATTTTATTTCACTATCTATTGAGAGCCAGTGTGGTCTAGTGGCTGGAGTGCTGGACACTCCCCCACCTCGGCCATGAAGAATTCTGGGGATTTGTTTTGGTGAAGGAAGCTTCAAAACTGGATTGAAATAGACACTAGTCTCAAGGAGCACGTGCATCTCTATTTCGCCCTGCTGCTACTCCAGATTAAACAGGCTTCAGTAGTTTAAAAAAAGAAATGAAATGAAATGAGACCTACCAAACCTATTTACTGGAGGTGATTTTTTTTTCAATTTTTTAACAAATGAATTAAAAGAAGCAGTTTCCCATTGAATACGTGCATCGGGTTTTGGTCCCTTGTTGCCTTTTCTGGTCATATGAGTTTGTGAGGTTTTTGAAACCATTACCGACCTGTCAATCGTATTTACCTGTGGCAGAACTGGGACCAGCATCCATACCAGGGTCAGTTATTTCTCTTTCGGACTGACTTCAACATGGAGGTGGGGGTAAAATTTCTGATTTTAGCTTTAATCGAGACATTATCCCTTTAGAACACGAGCTTCCCAAATACTCTGATCGCTCTTTCTGAACCCCAGAGGGAGGAGACTCACCGTTACTGTAAAGAAGCTGCAGTTTGTAGTGGGTCCCGTTATTGGTTTTTTCGTTGCCTTGTTCCTGCCGAGAAGGGAAAGAGAGAACTGATTCAAACAGGGTTGCCGGCGCAATATCCCATTTATTTTTATTCAGGAACAAGTCCCACGTAGTTCAAGTAAGTGTGCATAGGGGTCAGGTCTGGGTTAGCAGGAAAGTGTTTTACTGGCGCAAATGAGCCTTTTCTTGAGCTGGTCGAGCTGATCCGTGGTTTACTCGCAAGTCAGTCCCGTTGTCCTTCCAAGTAAGAGTGCCCAAGATTTGCCCCCCACTCCACCCCACTCCACCCCTTCTCCTTAAGTGCTACAGAAAAAGAGAATTTGATGCGGAGGACTTTTGCACTCCGGAGAGCTGCTCGGACATTTCCGACTTGCCTTGACCCGGGACGGAATTTTTGCCTCTAAAATCTGACGCCGATAGCCTGTGTAGTTTAGTTTCGCTAAAATAAGTGTGTTTGTGTGTTTTAAACCGCGACTGATGGAGACGTGATGTTGCCTCCTGGACCGGCGATCCGGGATGATGGGGCTTTGGAGACAGAAATTTCAGCCGAGGGTTCATTTCAGTCTTTCCAGCACTTGACCTGGAAATTCCCCGGAAAAAGACGGGAGGGGGAGAAGGGCCCAGAGAGAAGTGCTGGGAAGGAAGGGGGGAGGAGGACTTAACATCTTATTTTAAAATTACGTCAGCAGTCACCTACTGGACCAGAGAAGATCCCATCGGTTAATAATATGCAGTATAACTCGACAAACAAAACGCAGGGCGCTAGTTTTAAACGTATATGCCCAGTAGCCGCGGGGACCATCAGCTTCGCCAAAGTTAAGGACTTCTTAGTCCTGTTAGGAATCGCGCAAAGAGTGCAGTTCTTAAGCAAGCTTACGAGAGAGTAAACCCAACGGCGCACTTTTGAACGAACAAGGTTAGGCGCCTGCTGCAGAAGTGCTTAACTCTGGCGGAATCGCGGGTCGCTTTGCAGGAAGGCTTCCAAGACTTGCAGGAAGCCAAACTGACAAGCCTCTGAGCCCAGATGAAACCAGCCAGCAAGGCCAGCTCAGAGGAAGTTCTCTTGAGCTGGTAGCAATGAACGGGAGCTGCACTTGCGGGGCTCAGGTGTATTTCGATCGGCGCTTTGTGCAGGAGAACCTCCTGGCAGTGGGTTGCGCCTTTTTAACTCCAGGGAGAAACTGATAAATCAATCCTTGCCAAGAAGATTCAGTTCCTAGAAATTAGCAGGAGCTGCTTTTGCTGCTGATTTTTAAAGGGCAATCCGAGGGTGCTTGAGCTGAGTGCTATTTCATAAGCCCCAATTCTAGCGATCGTTTTCTTAGAAGTCGGTAGCATCTCAGCTTGATTTATCTCTTTAAAAAATTGCGCTAACACTAAGGGGCGAGACACAAGTTGGGTGACGTGGAGGGGGTTTTGGGATGGGATGGGGTGGGTCAGAGAGAGCCATCCGGCCTAATAAAAGCCTTACTTTGTCGTTTTCCACGAAGTCCACAAACGCCGTCCGCTCGATCTCCACGGGCTGCCCTTGCCGGTCGTAAAGCGCCAAGACGAAGTGGAAAAAATTTGACTTTCTCAAGTTGGAGGGCGGCTGCTTTTCGAAGTGGGCTCGCGACAAAGCCACGCCGCTGTGGAAGAAAGGAAAGGGGGGAAAGGAGGGAGAGAAGTGGAATGAATGAGCAAATGTGAACGGACGTAAAATAGGCGCCGTGGCTGAGCGCGATCCTAAGCCTGCGCCCGGTGGGCCTCCCAACGCAGCGCGCATCCGAGTTCAACGTTGGTTTGCAGTCCTCGATACACGCTTCCTAGGAGCAAGCCCCGCGGAATTCAGTGGGACTTCCTTCCAACAGTAAGCATGCACAGAATTGCCACTGAGAGTTCCCGAGTCAAACACGGATAGGATCCGGCCGTTACTTTCATTTCCGCATACTATACTCAGTCACACACGCAGAGCGAGCGAGAGAGAGACAAGTTTTGTGACACTTTAAAAACCAACAGGTTTCTTCGGCCAGAAAGCTAAAGTTCTTTTCATCAAATGCAAGAACTCTTTCCTCCTTCTCTTCTATTTCCAAATTATTTTATCCCGGTTGCTAACCGTTAATATGTGCCCGACAGAAAGAAAGCAAACACTGCAGGCGCCTGACGGATCGGGGACTCTAAGTTTCTGCCTCAAGAGATATTTGACAGGGCCTTTAAGGTGTCACAATGTGGTTGTTGTTATTTATTTATTTACTTTTGGTAGTGGGCATAGAGGGGACCGGGGGCGGGGAGCAGCACAGCGGAAAGAGCCCCAATAGACGATTCACCTGCAAGAAGCCGGCCTCAGATTCTAGCACGCTTGGCTTGAGGTGGCCCAACCAATATTCCGCTTCCCGCGCCTGGGAGGCAGAATATCTTCCACATTTTATCATTTTATTATATGTAAGACAAAATTCAAATAAATCAGAATTAAAATAAAGCAAGCTATTTTCCTTTTGCTAATCTTTAACGCTGCAACCAACCCCCCCCCAAAAAAAAACCACCTCAAAACAACTCTTGCACGGACCGGGCCGCCTCCCCCCTGTCTAACAGTAAGGCCGGCTCCGTCTGATGACTTTCATTCTCATCTTCTTCGCCAACATTTTCTATCATTAATTTGGGGAAAGCTGAAGGATAATGATCCTTGGGGTACTTGGGGGGGGGGGAGTTGTGGTGTTTGTGTTTTTAAAAGATATCCTGGTGATTTACCAGTACTAAACAGAAGCTCCGGAGCTGGAGGTCAGAGAAGAACCGGGAAATCTCCGAATCCGTTTCGTTTCTTGGGTGCCAGCAGCCTTCAAACATACGCAAATCCGTTCATTTCTCCCTCTCAACAGCTTGGTCTTGTTAGGAAGCAAGGTCCATTGAGAAATAGCCCAGGGCAAAAGAGCTGGGTCTAAGCATTCCCAACCACCAAAGGTCCCCGTTCGCTTTAGACCCGATCCAGCTCGCCAACCCACGGCGCCTGAAGCTCAGTGGACTACTTTCAAGTTGCTGGTCCCGGGAGGAGGTGAGGAAAGGGTCTGTCTTGTTAAACAGCAGCGAAGCGACTTCTGTGCGCTTCCCGTTAAGAACCCAATTCGGATCAATGGATGGTGATCAATGCGAGAGGGTTCCCCTCCCCTTCTATATGGCTGCCCCGTTTCGAAACGCGTCGCTTAGGGGCGGTGCGGCGGGAGGAGGACAGCGTAGCGCTGAACCGGGAAAGTTCATCGATTTCGGAGAAACTGCGAAAGGAAGTGCTCGCTTAAGCCCGGGGCGTCGATAGTGTCAATGGCACGATTTGCAATTTCCTAATTGCCAATGCAATCCGGCGCAGGGTCATTCGGAAATTTAGTCCTGGAGGCTTGCAAGCCAGGTAAGCGCTTTGCTCTCTAAAACTGCCCTCTTGGCAGCCCCGATCCTCTCAACGAATTTAGTGAAAAGCAAGTCGCAAAGCTTTCAGCGGACTCTGAACTCTTTCAGGGAGAGTCGCGCGGCGAAGGGCGGGTGGCGGGGAGAGCAGCAAGTGGATTGTATCTGAGACAAGGCGCATACCTGTCGCCTTCACAACCTCCCCGCTTTCGGAGGAGGGACCGCTGAACAGGACCAAACTTCCAAGACAAGGCAGGCCCATCCAGCTGGCTTCAAAGTCAAGGCGTTTAGGATTGGTGGCTCACTGACCAGTGAACAAGCGAAGATAAATACTGCCGGGCCCTGCGCGTGTTCAGCAGATGTAGGCTAGGCGCCTTCACTGGAATAGATTCTTACTTGATCCAATCCGCTTCTTCGCTTACATTTAAGTTCCTCGGAGTTAAGTTTGCATAGGATCGTATATTTGACTCCCCCTCCTCCCTCCAAATCCCTTTCTTCTTGCACGGATTTTATGCATATCTTCCAGAGTAAACCCTACCGCTTTAAATAGCCCCCGCTGCCGTTGTTAACTGTGCAAAACAATAGGAGTTGAGCGCTGACTTTTGACTACGGCCTGCTGCCTGCTTCGCTCTCCCGCCCTGTTTTATGAAGGTTTACTCTAAATCTCACGGATCCCACTGGGACTTCCTCCCATGTTAACTTCGCAATCCTAGACATGCCTGCTCAGAAGTAAGTCCCATTGGTTTAATGGGATTCGCTCACAGGTAAATGTATTGCAGTCTGAGGGTGCAGGCAGTCTTACCGGTTCATGATTACCTCTTCCAGGCCCGTTTACGTTGGGGAGAAGCCCCATTAGATTCCGTGGGGCTTATTTCCCAGTAAATATGCAAAAGGTCGGGTCTGAAGAAGGGTCAACGCTACAGCGTTTTAAAAACATAATTCTGATAATTCCCACTAAAAGCAAAAGGATTTATTTCCAGGAAAAAATGCTCAGGCAACACCCTTTGACCTAGGAAGTTTGTTCAGGATTGGGGCAGCCTGTTTATTCATTGGCAGGAAATGGCGGGACACAACTTTCCAAGCATGTACTGAAGACCAAGAATTAATTTTGGCTTACCCCGCTTTAAATCCCCGAATTAACCCCGGATTGCTCTATCGCAAGGCTGAGGAAAATGGGGAGACGCGACTGTTTGAAGATCCAAAAATCCTACTTTATTTTCTAGGAAAGTCTAATTGCCTAACCTCACTTCCTCGAATAAATCCCAGAAAGTTTAATGGGACTTCTTGCTAATTTAAACATGCGTCTAAGAGCATTGGAAAGGCATTTAAAATTCTATTTCCCTTTTTAAAAAAACACCTTTCCATTGAATTTAGTTAACTCCGTCTGGACAAGAAGAGTTTTATTTCCTCATTTCATTACGGCAGAGTTTTATTTCCTCAACGGAGTTTGAAAAGTTTGGGGCGGTTGTTTGTTTTTGCGCCTCCAGGTGGGAAGACCTGTTAGAACAATCAGAGGGGGGAAACCTCCCCCAGCGAAAGCCGATCTTCACAGGAGGAGGGAGGCGACGGCCCTGGAGAGAAGATGGATGTTTATTTTCGCTCTCTTGCAGGGTAGACTTAATTCTCCCTGCCTTCCAGTTCAGCCCGGAAAATCCTGGCATCTGCCTAGGAACAGAAACTTTTCCTACTTCTAGAGCCCAGTACCGTTCTGACCCGTCTCCGGTTTTCTCCTCTGCAGATTCCAGATCTATTGGGAAATTGATTTAGGAAGGAAATCCACTTAGCAAAGCTGTGATCCTGCAGACTGGCGCTGATGCGCGTTAGGTAAAAGGTCCCGTCAAACTCGAGAGGCGGCCGCCCTGCGAAGAAGCGCGCGCGGGTTTGCCGCGTTAAAAAGTCTTCGGAACACACGCGCAAGTTCTACCTAGGTGGATCTAAACGGATCGGTGTCAGTGGAAGCTGCTCCCGGCAATCACCTTTTGCATGAGAGTCTTGTCAGGCCACGACTTCAACCTCACGAAAAATCCTCAATGCAACAAAAAAGTCTCGGCTTACTTCAAGCCTGAGCCTTCCTTGTCGGGCAGGTGTTGCTGGAACCGCTGGAACTTATTTGCAAGGACGTGTTTCCAGGATCGGCGCGCTGGTTTTCATTCTCTCCCGCTTTTCTTAGAAAGCAAACCTATCGCAAGGAGTTAGCAGCTGGTGGTGTCTCGGTTCCTAACGCCAAAAGCCGCCAGAAGGAGCCGCGGGGTTGATCTCTGTCTTTGGAGAGGAGTTTTAGACCTTCCTCGGGCTGCGATCCTCCTCCAGCCCTCTTTTCGAGAAGTCTCGGAGTTCAACGGAAATTACTTCTGTGTAAGCACCCGTTAGGTTTGGGCTAGGATATTTGCCTGGCGCAGCTGGCCGATTAAAGCGCGGCGGAGTCTGGGCGCAGATGGAGTTTGCTCCTGCGCTGGTGACTTTCCTTTTCAGAAACTGAGCTTTAAAGCTCCGGATTCTCTCGGCTTTAGTCAGCTTCCCTTCCTGAAGGCCGTGGCTTAAAGCCACGAAAGATCCGAGGCTCTTTTAAAGCCTGGGATCCATAGTGATCTCTCTCCTGTCACCCTTCCTCCACGTTTCCTTCTGTGGATCTTCTTTTCGGGTCAAGAGCATTTGGGACCGCTCGGTCTTAAAACCCATTTGTTACATGACTCGGAATTAAGTTGGTCGGCCTTGCACAGAGTGTGCGGGTTGCTAAGTGAGATCAATGGTCCGTTTTAGGACACAGATTTCTTTGAAACTCCCGTCGGTATATATGCATTGTTATTATTTAGCGGAGTTTACTTTCAGTAGAGCTTCAGCCGACTTCAGATCTTTACACCCCATCACAATTCCATTGTCGCTCCATTGACCGGAATGTCATTTCCTGCCTAGTTATATATTATATATTTATGGCGCCTCATCTTAAGCTTGCTTGCTCCAAAGTAAATCCCATCGACTTCAATTAGATTTACAGTGCAACCCTAACCATACCTACTCAGAAGTTAAGTACTAGTGAATTCAAAGAGGGTTTACTCTCGGGTAAATGGAGTTAGGATTGCACCCTTAAAAATGTGTGTTTAGGATCGCAGCCCCGCCCGCTTTAAATCCGCTTCACTTTGGCTCAACTACACTGTAGCTATCAGATTATTGTTAGCTTTTCCAGATTGGGTCATTAGATTTGCCTCCAACCCTGTCGCCCGCCCCCGACATTTTAAGGCTGCAATCCTGCCCCAAATTACTTCAGAGCAAGCCCCACTGAAATCTGCTTTTGAGTAGACATGGTTAAAATTGCGCTGTAAAGTGGGATGCATAGTGCCCCTCTCCCCCACCCCCGTAACATTTTAGCATCCGGGCTTTGAAGTGTGGCATAAATTTAAAAGGCGGTGTTGTTGTTTTTTACTTAAACTGAGTCATGCAGCTCCAGGCTGGGAGAACCTGGAGAAGATACTCTGCATTAACATCTGCAAGTTCCTCCATCCTTCAGGGGCTTATGCTGAAAGGTGATTTCAGACGAACCTCCTGAGTGTATGAACTGCGATGGCGACAGGGCAAGGTTTTGGGGGCAGAGGTCTAGGGGCCCCACTCCGCCGATTAAGCGTGGGGCTAGCTCACCTCACTGAAGTAAAGGAAGCAATGCACATTCTCACCTAAAGTTGGGGTGGTGCATAATGAGCGCCCTAAGTCCAGCAGCGCTATCTGAATTGGGGCCAGGGAAGATCAGAACGGTGGATTCACCGCCTGCATCATTGGTCCTCCTGTTGCTGGCGGAAAAGCATCCTGGCGGTGGCAGGATTGCAGCCTAAAATCACCTAACAGTATTTAAACTGCAGAAGAACAGAACAGCATCCCTATAAGTGTCTGCAAACATGTCCCATGGTGCCTGTTCCTTAAGCGGGGGGTGGCTAACAGCACGATCCTTGGGATGTAAGTAAGCCGCTAAAGTACTCGGAAGTAAAGCCCTGAAGCTCAATTCATCTTCCTTTCGGAGGAGCCGAAGACTTCCTTGGAACAAAGTCTCCAAAACTCAATGGCACTTGCTTTCCGGTAAGACATCGCTGGGATTTCACAGTTGAAGCGACTCCCACCCTCGCAAAAAAGGTATTACACTGATTCTGCCCCCACCAGGGGAAAGGCCGTAGCATTGGAGCATGCGGGATCTCCCCAGCTGGTCCTGGTTATCACGAGTGCATTAAAACGTAAATAAATAAACTGGAATCGCCGGGATCACAGCAAGAGCCTCCCGCGGTTCCCGAGTCACTGCGGATCGTTACCGGGTTATTTGGAGAGAACTACGAGGAGCAAAGGAAATAATCGTCGCGATCATCATCACTTATTTTTTCTTTTTCAAGACTCAGGGTTTGGTCCACTTACCTTTGAGCGGCGACGTTCGCGTCCACCACGCCGACATTCCTGACCCAGGACCGGACAGGATCCATCTCCGAGCCCAGCACCTTGTCTTTCAGGATGGGTCCTCTTCCTAAAGTATCTTGGATCCCAAACATTGGAAAAGTTTATTCCAAAACACAAACCAAAACAACGGTCCCCCCCCACCCCCGCAACGCGCGCTCCCCTTTCCGGACGAAGCTGAAACTTCAAAACAAGGAGACGCAGAAATCCCAAGAAGTTGGCCTGAGCGGGCTCCTTCCGTCTTTCAGGAGGACCTGGGCTGCTGCTGCTGCTGCTGCTGCTCTGACACTTTAAGAGGAGAAAGGGAAGAAAGGAGTGATGGCGCGAGTTTCCCGTCCCTCTCTCGCTTCTCGCAGATCGAAGTTGTTGCTGCTGCTGCGCTGATCAGCCCCTTCCGAGGCCGGCGATCATCTTCCGAAGAAGCCCCGCCGGAGAGGAGAAGGCGGGACAGCGCGGTCCTTGCTCAGCCTCAGGGATCACCTGCTCGGCGGAGACACCCGGCTCCCTAATCCACGAGGAAAAAGAGGAAGGGGAAGGAAAGTGGGCGGGGAGGGAGGAAAAAAAGAAAAGAAAAGCAGCCGGGGATCAATGGGGAAAGAAAAGGAGCTAAGGAGAGTCTGATGATTACAGCCTCTGAACCCGCCAAGCGCGGCTGGTTTTCGGTGCCCAGTTCCCCATGAATGGGTTACAGCGCCGGGAGAGAACGTCCTAGGGAAAGGGGCGGAGCGCGCTGCCAAATAAGGCGCCGCTATTTGCATAGTGTCGCCCCATTGGACGAGAAGGGGAGACTCGGTCTCCAAACTGATACACGCGGCAGCGGCGGCGGCGGCTGACAAGGAGCGGGGAATTAAAACAACAACAACTGGTGGGCGGGGCGCGGGAAGAGGGCAAGGCGCCTTTCCGAGGAAGGCGAGGAAGTTGCTTACCAAATACTTTGTATGCGGCTTGTTAACCTCTGGTTCTGGAAGAAGAGGACCGAGTCAGCTTCCTTCGCGGCCGCAAATGTTACTCTTCCTCCACCGAGCGCCGTCCCATTTTTCCCCCGTGTTCCATTTTATAGTGTAGTAGTAGTAATAAATAAATTAATTAATTAAGAATGTGTTGCTGTTGCTGTGTCATATATATCGTTTCACGCGTCTGGTGGGAAACAGGAAGGACTTTGAAGAGGGAAAGAGATCCCAGCAATGTGCTATCTGTGAGTAGGGATAGGACTCCCAGTCTGACACGCTTACTCGGTAGCAAGTCCCTTTGAAAGCAGCGGCTTATTTCTGAGTAGATATGCATAGGATGGGGCAGAAAAATACTTCTTTTAAATTCTCAGTTTGTTGGGGGGTGCTTGGGGTGGGGATGAAGAGGGGATCCAGCCATACATCTCGATCCATCTTCCAAACGTTTCACAGCTCGCGGGATCTGGATATAGGCACCCCCCGCTTCTTCACACACATCGGGCTCCCACTTCTCAGAAAAAACCCGAGGTTGGTTGTTGTTCTTTAGCCCTTTGCAGTCCGATCCTATGCATATGTACTCAGAAATAAGCCACAGCTTCCAGAAGGACTTACTCTCAAGTAAGCGTGCAGAGGATTGTACTCCTCTTGTCATATATGTCGTAGGTGTGTGTGTGTGTGTCCCCACACATGGAGACACAAAACTTCTTTGTAATGAATCATGCAAAACATACTGACCCAACGTTGCAGCCTCGCCATCCACCCACGCTCATTTTACTGGAAATAATAGCATCTCTATATAAATTAAGCTGGCTTGGTGTCATTTACCTCCCACCCACCCCCCTGTTCCTTTTGTACTGCGATCTGGGGTATAGATCTGCCCCTGAAATCTATATAACACCAACGCGAAAACAGATTTCAAGACAATGAATGCAAATCTGGACTCAGAGACCATCTGCCAGATGAGGGAATCAGATGTCCCCCAGTTAAAGCGACAGAGCCTAGGCTGCCTTGCCTCATTATGCACAGCTCCCCTCTTAAACTCCTCTCGCTCTTAAAGGTAACGTGGAACTCCGCTTTCAAACCAAATCCTAGGGTTAGCCTAGACTTTTAAAACTTACGTTTATATTTCTGTCGCAAGAGTGGTTTTTTAAATCAACCCTTTACAATACATAAAGGTTTACAATTCTTTTTAAGGAATAGACTTGGGAAGTATGTATTTGTGTGATAGGGTGTTTTTTTCTCAGGATTAGGAGGGGTTGGGAAAAGAAAGGGTGATTTCTAAATTATTCTGTCCATATTCATGACAGCTCTGGCGTTAGATGACCTAATAAATCTAAAGCCACCGCGGTGCACAAATACTTAACATTTACCTCCCTCTCTCCATCCACCAATGAATATTATCCTAGGAATTTAGATATCTCAATATAAGGCTTTGCTTCTATTTTTAAGGGAATTTCGAAAGGTTGTTATTGTTTTTTAAGCAAATTTTAAAATAAAATCCTAGCACAATTTGTCCTTTCTGTCATGCTAGAGACAACCCTGGGGGAAATCCCAGCGGGATTTTCTCCTGCGCAAAGTCGCCTGAATCAATGGGAGCAGGATGTGGCTGTTGCGCGGCTCTCTTGCTTTTCGTTGGAGCTTCCGCAGGAGAACTTCCCTGGCCTGTCGGGCAAGGAACAGGAAAAGTCTCCAAGCCGTTGGTCCTCTATAAATGTTCTTAAGCAATACCTTAAATCCCTGAAAGGATTTGCCTGCATTGAGCAGTCCTTACTTTCTAACGCAATGACACTAATTTCGTTTTCAACGCGGCGCGATCCTGTATCACGTTTGAATGGTACCCATCACATTTATTGCGCCCTAAAGCTGCACTGAAATGAATGGGGTTTTTGAGTAAATCGCACATGGGAGGATAACGCGCTCTCCGCCAACGGCCAACCCCGTGGATAACAAAGCCGTTTACTCCAACTCAGCAGGTCTACTCTGGAGGAAATGGAGGCCGGTGAGTAAATTACGGTGGCCTCCGTGGCTGCACTATTACCATCGCTTTTTCCGTGGATTTCAACGAAGCTACCTCTAGAATAAGCAGTTAAAGGGCTGCAACTTCCATCGCACGAAGACAGTTTTCAGCTTTATTTCCAAAATCTTGGCTCTCTGGTCAAGCACAAGAAGGGGTTAATGAAACATCACTGATACTCTCTGTGTACTGTGTCTGTGTACAAACACACACTTCCTCCCTAAATGGAACTGCAAACCGTACACACGCTTACCTAGGAGCAATTCCCAGTGAACTCAACCGGACTTACTTCTGAGTAGACATGCCTAGGATTGAGCTGTAAAGGATGCGATCCTAAAACTCATATACATTTAAAGCACATTTCACACGGCTTCTTCCAAAGAACTCTGAGAACTGTAGCTTGTGAAGGATGCTTGGAACTGTGGCTCTGTAGTGGGAACTACAGTTCCCCTGATACTTTTGGGGGGACCACGTGCTTTAAATGCCTGGCGTGGAGGTCAGTCAGACTTGCGGAGGGTCGTTCTACAAGCTTGTAGTCCTGTGCATGCTTCAAAGGAATCCGGTTGAACTCAGCGGGATTACTTCTGTGCTAACACGTTGAGGATTGCGAAAAGCGAAGTGACTGGCTTTGCTCACGCAGATTTGTGCCGGGGTGTAAACGTGCTCTCTTCCCGGGCAAGGGAAAACAGGAACAGACAGTGTCCTGTGTGTCCCGAAGCTCCTGGGGGATTCTGGCTTTTAGGGAAGGGGGAGAGAAGGTCAGGGGACGCGGTCAGGAACTGGGCTGCCTTCTCGCCTCTAACAGCTGCCACCAAAATTTCGCACTTCAGGGAAAACGAGCGAAGCCTGCCTGCCTGCCTCCCCATCTTTCTCCCCCATAGCCCCAACTCAAGGTGAACCTTCCCCGGGTCCAAGGCCAAGTTAAAGGCCCGCCGCGGATGCCGCGCAGCGCATTGGAAACTGCGCAAACTAATCCAAACCTGGGACTTCAGTGCGGACCGCTGAGGCAGGTTGAAGGCGCGTCAACGCCTTTCTCGAGCACACCCGAAAGTGGCGCAAAAGAGGAGCGGGAAGAGGAGCGTGACCCTCCTAGTTCATCTCTGGAAACCTTTCCCTTCATGGGTGTAGCTAGGATTTTTTGGGGGGGGGCAGGCTTTTGTTAGAGGGGCAGAACCCCAGATTTGTATTGATTTGTATTGATGGGGGCAGCTGCCCCCCTTGGCCACGCCCATGTTTCCCTCTCTTGCCTCAGTTTACCATCTCGCTCTTGTTGTTTTTAAAGCCTCAAGCCTTCCTTCTTCTGGGAGGATTTCAGAACCAGGTACCGGAACTGGGATGTTTTCATTGTAGCAAGTGCAACCTGGGCTTTGTACACATCATGAATTTAAGCAGACAGGCACGCAGCTCCACCGCCATCACTACACACACAGGCACACGACCTTGGTTTACTTATCAGAGCTACAGTTCCCAGCACCCTTAATAAACTACAGTTCCCAGCACCCTTTGTGGGGGGGGGGCAAGGGAGCAGAAGAAAGCTTTTTGATTTAAACGTTATCTGAGCCACCCAAAAGGTCCAACAAGTCAATTTCCGTGCAGTTAGTAGTAGTAGCAATAGGAATAGCAGCAGCCTATGCAGATTTAATTAGAGTGCTGTACTAGAACCTGGGAGACGAGGGTTCAAATCCTCTCTCAGCCGTGAATTCAGCATGCACTACCTCATAGGGTTGTTGTGCATATATGTAGGTCACGTTGAGTTCATTGGAGGAAATGTGGGGTATTATAAATTATAAATGTTAATAATAATAATGCTGATGGTGATGGTGATGATGATGGAAAGGAAGAAGACCATCCACTTTAGCATTATAATTGCTATTAATTCTATTGTCAAGGGAAACTGCCCCCTCCCACCAGAAGAAAACACCCCTTTGTTACATGTTCTAGGATACAGCTATTGCTTCTATGAAAAGAAAGCAAACGTCAGACAATCGCTTTGGCTTGGTAGGTTTGGCGATTCGGAAGTCTTTTTAAACCAGAGACGTATAAGCATGCCAGAAGCTCTGTGCTGGGTGAGATCAAGAGTCCTCTAACCCGGCATCCTGTTCCCTGCAAAGGCCAATCCGATGCTCTGGGGAATCCGGCAAGCAAAGCCCAGTCCTTCCCTCTCCGAAACTGATACTGACTCTGAAGCTGGAGGTCCCGTTTAGCCCTGGATAAAAGCGATGACAGACCTTTCCTCCTCCACGAATGGGAGGAATCCCCTTTCAAAGCCGTGTAAACCAAGGATCCTGTGGCGGAGGGTTCCACAAATTAACGACGCCGGAAGGGAGCGTTTCTTGCTCAGAGTTACCAGCAGCCGAAAGAGAAGAGCTTGCCGGCTGCCACTTCTTGGCCATGAACCCATCTCCCTACCCGCCACGTAATTCGGCTTAAGCAACCCACACCGACTCCACTTTATCTCCAAGTATTATTCCACTCCTGCGCGGCCTTTGGGGCGCTTTAAGGCGCCATCCTATCCAAACACAAGTCGTGCTGAGCTTGTGCATCGCCTCCCTTAGGAGTTGTTTCCTTAACGTTTTTTGGAGCAAAAGAAATCAGTAAATGATGTAGAAAGTTTCGTTTCGCTTTGTTTTTGGACTTCCGCAATTGCGAAGGCGCTGCGCGCGCCACACATCCGTACAGCTGGGCGACTCTTAGGAGTAAGCGCCTTGGGGGCGGGTTCCCAAGCGGGGCTCATTGTATACAATGCTAGTTTGACTCAGAGTAGACGCGCTGAAATGAATAGACAGGCTATCATGATGTCAGTGGGTCTGCTCTGAGCAGGATTTGAGGTGGTGCCCAACTAACGTCTACTCAGAGTAGACCTGCTGAACGGAACAGGCTTAAGTTAGTAAGGTCTATTGACTGCAAGGGGTCGAACTCTGAGTATGACTAGTGCTGCTTACAACCCTCCATTAGTTGAACTTCCTTCCCACTCTGAAAGCAACAGGACTTCAGTAAAGTCAGAACCAAGGATGCAGTAATAAATTCTTAAGGTCAGGGACAACAACAGCGAATTTTTGACCAATGCAAACGTTATGGTGTTGATACCAAGGCAACTTTTCTCTCGTTCCTCTCCTTAACATCCAGCCTGACTGATGAAGAACTCTGACTGGTGGATCTGAAAGCTTGCTCCCTCTTTTGTTACTCCCTCTTTTTGTTGGCCATAATAAGGGACTTTCGTATTTTTCAGATTAAAAATGGCAGCTTGACCCTTAGCCATGTGTGCTAATGGGACAAACCCCACTTTAGCTTATTTTAAAGATTTATCTCAGAGAAAACTTACTTCTTTGGCCTGCAGGAAACAGGTGAAGATGCCCCAGGATGTGACATCATCATCCCTGCTGTGAAATAAGTGCTGGTGCTTCTCCCAGCTTCACTGCATCACTGGTCATCATCATCACTAACATGTCCCCTCAATTTCAGTGGGATCTATGCTCAACTAACTTCAGCTACAACCAAGCAAAACATACCTGGGAGCAAGCCCCCAAGGAATTCTGTAGGATTTACTTCTGAGTAGACATGTTTAGGTGTACACTGCCAGTCTGGATCCAACCTCTAGTGGTTAGCTTTGCCAGTCGGTCTTTTCTAGGAAGATCTCTGGCCAAGGATGATAGATTTAATTTTACATTTTAAAGCTCCTTTGCTAGCGGAGGGGCTTCTGATGGTCCCAGATTGAATCCCCAGCATCTCCAGGGAGGGCTGGGAGAGACCTTGGACTGCCTCTGCCTGTCAGTGAGTAAATGGACCAATGGTCTGGCTCAATACATGTTCCTGTGTTCAGGTGTTGCCTCTTAGGGAATGAGGGCATCACACTTCACATCACCATATCCTTTCCTGGAATGATGTGCTCCTTCCTCCTGGAGCTCCAGGCTCCAGCCCACCCACATTTAGAGAAGCACAATTTTCATTATGATCCTTGTCTCTGAAATCATGTAGGCACCTAAGGATGAGATGCAACCTGATTCACAAACCACCTGTATCCGAGCCTTTTAATTAAATTGGGGAAACTGTCGCCTTCTGGTTCATTTAAGCCAGCTTACATTGACACCCAGCCCCCTTTGGTTGAAGCTGGCAGAAGAGTCACCAGGGACAGTCAGGTGACAAGAAGCATTTTTGGAAATACAAAGCGTTAGTTATACTCAGAATATACCCATTGAAACCAAAATACATGACTAATTTAGGGCCCAATAATCTCAGTAGGTTTACTCTGAGTAGAATTTAGTTGGATGCAATGCATTCACCCAGGAGTCAATC
Source organism: Podarcis muralis (assembly GCF_964188315.1). Lineage (NCBI taxonomy): Eukaryota > Metazoa > Chordata > Lepidosauria > Squamata > Lacertidae > Podarcis > Podarcis muralis. The sequence continues at coordinate 4,619,235 of NC_135669.1, forward strand.
CCAGGGAACTCAACTGGGCTTACTTCCATAAGAAAAATCCTGCTGTATCTGATCAAAGACACATCTTCCTTTGCGGAAGCAGAGGGGGAGCTAGCTGCTCTGTGCACCCGGGGGTGGGGCTAGCCGCCTGGGGGGGCAGGGTGAGCATTCCAGGGGGGCAGCACAGTTATGTCACCCCCTCAGGGATGACACCTGGGGCGGATCATCCCCACCTCACCCTCTTCCTCTGCCAGTTTGTGGAAGAGTCATAGTTCAGTGGCAAAGTCCCCTGTCTGAAACCCTGCAGAGGTGTTTCCAGTGACGACAAGACTGTTATAGAGCACCATAATCTGTTAGTGAATGGTAAAAATTAATAAACTGTAGTATATAGATAATATTTGGGATATGAAGAGAAAATACAAGCTGCAGAACTGTGCCAGACAATAAATTCCTGGGTTAGGTAGCTAAGTGCAGCTACTTGCAAAGCCAGCTAAATACTGCTCAAAAAAGATAGTGGATGATGTTTTGGAGGATTTGGATGGGTCTCCATCTTTCAGTATTTTGTAAAGTTGATATATACACTGTAGCTGTTATTGTTGTAAGCTGCTTAGGCATTTGTCCAGAAAAATGGCAAAGAAAATCATTATTGTCATCATCATGAAGTCTTTTGCCACCTTGAGTATTTTTAAAGGCCTATTTGAAACAAAAAAAAAATGAGATATCTTTTCAGCCCAATTGGTGGTGATGTTTTGACTGCTGCTGCTTAAAAAAAGAATTCACCTTCATTTATAGCTCTGACTTCATATTTTATTATTAGTCTGCTTTATCATGGGCAGAGAAAAGTGGCACATGGGTAAATAATTAAAGAAATATGTGTGAACAATTGCATTCATTTTGGTTAATTTGTACACTGTTACAGGGTGGTCTGTAAATAGTATTAATCAGTGTATTAAAACATTTTAATGCTGATTTCCAACCCCATAAAGGGAGCCTTATATTACCTCAGGAACATAATAATAGGGCAACTCTATGGGGTGAGCTCCCGTTGCTCGGTCTCTGCTCCTGCCAACCTAGCAGTTCGAAAGCACGTCAAAGTGCAAGTAGATAAATAGGTACTGCTCTGGCGGGAAGGTAAATGGCATTTCCGTGCGCTGCTCTGGTTCGCCAGAAGTGGCTTAGTCATGCTGGCCACATGACCTGGAAGCTGTCTGCGGACAAACGCCGGCTCCCTCGGCCAGTAAAGCGAGATGAGCGCCGCAGCCCCAGAATCATCCACGACTGGACTTAACGGTCGGGGTCCCTATACCTTTATCTTTATGCATTTAAATCCAATTGGGTTCAGTGGAATTTACTGCACCTTAGTGGCCATGGAATTACAGCAGGGAATCTCAGGCCCCGGGGCCAAATCTGGTGCTTTAGCCCTCTCCCTCTAGCCCTCAGAACTCTCACTCTCACCACATCCCAAACTGATCCTGATCTGCAGCCTTCTGTCAGGAACAAGACAGCAGTAAATCACACTGCGTATGTGAAGTTAACTCTTTACGAGAAGAACCAAGGTCTGCTCAGGAGGGCCAGGACTAATGAGCACAGCAACCCCTCTCACTAGGTCCTGCCCCTATGAGGCAGTTGTGGAGACTGAAGGTCCCCACCTTCCCACAGCTGCTTAAGTCTCCTCCTCTCCCAGGTCACTCCCAAGCAATCTGAGACTGTGCCTCTCCTGGTTCTGGAAGACCAGGTGGGAGGGGAACAGCAGGAGGGAGAGACACCCGCGACTCTTCACCAGCCTGACTCATATCTGCCTCTTAGCCTCCCTCCTCTCCTGCTTCTGCTTCTGGACTTTTCTCTGCCACAGACTCCCCCCGTTCACTAAGCCCCATTTCCTCTTCAGCTTCTGACATCGCCTCCTCCTAGTCTCCTCCCTCTGACCACTCATTGTTGTCCCACCAGCAATCCCTGGGCTCTCAGCCTTCTTCCCTTGGGTGTTCCTCAGCTGGTGCCTCCCACCATTCCTCTGTGTCCAGTCCATGACACTTACATGGGTGTTTCTGCCTGGCTGGAATTTGTCCTTGAACTCTCTGACAGTGCCTCTTGCTTGACCAGATGGAGGACAGTGAGGAGTTAGGATAGAGGGTACAGAATTGTTGTTGTTTAGTCGTTTAGTCGTGTCCGACTCTTCATGACCCCCTGGACCAGAGCACGCCAGGCACTCCTGTCTTCCACCGCCTCCCGCAGTTTGGTCAGGCTCATGTTGGTAGCTTCGAGAACACCATCCAACCATCTCGTCCTCTGTCGTCCCCTTCTCCTTGTGCCCTCCATCTTTCCCAACACCAGGGTCTTTTCCAGGGAGTCTTCTCTTCTCATGAGGTGGCCAAAGTACTGGAGCCTCAGCTTCACGATCTGTCCTTTCAGTGAGCACTCAGGGCTGATTTCCTTCAGAATGGATAGGTTTGATCTTCTTGCAGTCCATGGGACTCTCAAGAGTCTCCTCCAGCACCATAATTCAAAAGCATCCATTCTTCGGCGATCAGCCTTCTTGATGGTCCATGGACAAAACTCCATGGATAAAGACAACAGAACAGAGAGGTTGTATAGAAACTAGCCTACTGTACAAAGGTAAGATTTGCATTTGATGCCTGCCCACTTTCGTCTCTGATCCTACCCGCCTATGGCCCCTGCAAGGGTCCCCAGAGGGTAATATGGCTCTCAGGTTGAAAGAGCTTAGCCATTCCTGCATCACAAGCTAAAAGAATAACTTCATCAATCCTATTCTCTCACTGGGAGTTACTTCTAGGTAGACATCTAGAGGACCCAACTGTTAACATGACTAAAAAGGCTACAAAACCCAGCCGCATCATAAACAATGTTTGGGGGGATCAGATAGCCAAAGAAGTATACATCTAAACAGGCCCATCCTGACAGTCTTAACACACATCCTGAAGGAGGGAATTCCAGAGCCATAGGCATTAGAACCTGTTGCTCAAATCCACCCCAAGACAGTGTGTCTTATAGTGATTAAAGTGTAGGACCTGGGAGATCTTGGCCAAGTCATTGCCTCTCAGCTGAACCTCCCTCCCAGGATAAAATGAGGGGGCAAGAGAGAACAGTTTATGTCACACCTTGAGCCCCTTGGAGGAAAGGTAGAGTAGAAATGCAGAAATAAATAAATAAACCACAATGGTAGTTCTTTTTCTTTTCTTTTTTTTGTGTGGACAAAATGCAGGAGGGAAATCTTTTAATAAATTGAAAGCCGCAAAGAATGATGACACAAAACAGAAGGATGAGATGGGTTTCTGCAGCAAACATGCAGGAGTTCCTTAGCAGACATGGAATGAATTTCCCCAAGGTAGAAAGTTTGAAAACGACCAGTCTAATTATAAGATCTCGATGGATTTGTACGTCTAGTCTTCCAGACCAGGACACACCACTGAGAGTCAGCCTTGTGGGAAACATGGGCTTACTTATGGCTGCAAAGAACAGGTGAGCCCAATATTTCAAGTGAAGAAGGAATGCAGTCATTTGGAGGATGAACTCGCATATGGTCACCTACTACCAGGGGAGGAAAGCCATCTAATTTTAGACACACGTTCACAAGGAACCACAATTTTGTAAAGCAATTTCCCCATACATAATGCATTTTTGTATGTTATAATATTTTGTATGTTTTGTATATAACATACGCATTTTAATGCACACTTCAGTAAATGCATTTTTGCACACATTACTCAGCTGAAGAACTGCATCATAAAATTTGGAGAAGTGCAAATTTCAAAGAATGGGTATGTTCACAGGTTGTTTCAGAAAGTGAGAATTAGCTAGATTTGCTTTTAAATGTGAGCTGAATGTATTTCTCCTCCATTCCTACTTAAAGGTTACATGTAGGTATCTGGAATTCCTCCCTACAGAACAAACAGTAATCTTGTGAGGACAAGGAGCTAAGTTAGGTCCCCTACCACCAGCACTGTGATCCCTATTCATTCATTTATATCAAAATTTATATCCTACTTTAAATATCAAAATCTAATCCAACGGCTGCTATTAAATTTAAAAAGAAAAACACAAAGGGGAGGAAAGGAACCAATGCTAAATGAAAGAGCACATCCTTTCAATTATAGAATCACAGAACTGTAGAGCTGGAAGGGAGGGATCCCTGAGGATCATCTTGACTCTGCTGTCGTAGCAGATGAATCTCATGGGGTGTCCAGAGCGCAGTCTAGTCCTCTTGTGTTGGATGAGTTTCAGTTGCTAAGGCTTGAGGATGTGGACAAGGTGCTCGGATCAGTCAAGGCGACTACTTGCTCTCTAGACCCTTGCCCCTCTTGGCTGATGAAAATCAGCAGGGAGAGAATAGCTGGCTGGACCAGGGAGGGGATCAATGCCTCTTTACGAGAGGGGGTGGTCCCTGCCTGTTTGAAGGAGGCAGTGGTAAAACCCCTCCTTAAGAAACCTTCCCTGGATCTGGAAAATCTAATTACCAGCCAGTTGCTAATCTCCCTTTCCTGAGCAAGGTTCTGGAGTGAGTGGGCATGGTCCAGATCCAGGTGCTTTTGGAAGAAACAAATTTTCTAGATCCATTTCAATCAGGGTTTAGGCCCAGTTTTGGCACAGAAACTGCTTTGGTCACCCTCTGTTAAGAGAGAGACAAGAGAAACATATCCCTGTTAATTCTCCTTGACCTGTCTGTCAATTAAAAATAATAAGTGAGGAATTATGGTTTTTAATAATAATGATAAAAATAGTAATAATTAAAAATTAACTGATATATGTGTATAGAAGTGGAGAAAAAAGAAAAGGGGGGTAGGGTGTGTGTGTGTAAAAATTACTTTTGATTTTTAACATAGATTTGACCCAACATATATGTTAAACCTAGGTTAAAAGTCAAAAGGTTTTTCCCCCAATCAAGAATTATACAATACAATAGAATTAATGTTAAAGATCAAAGGTAAAGAAAATATGTATTTCAAAAAATAGGCATAACATTTAAAGGTGAGGGTGGTTCAAGTTGCAACAGCAGGCTCGTGGGGCTCAGCCGTGTTGGGTTGGGTTGGGCTTCTTTCCTGGGGGCCGTGATTTCTGTCTCATCCTCTGCTCTTGCGCAAACAGGCCACCAGGGCGCTCACTTCCTTCACAGCTCTTCCCTATGGTCCCTGGGAGCCTGTTCTCCCCACTAGTGGCTGGCGAGCAAAGCGGGGCGAGGAGGGAAGGCCTCTCCAGCCCCTCCACATGTTGCTCAGAGGCCACAGCTATGTGGAGGCCTCCCTTTCAGCATCGCCCCACTCCCCAATGCTCACCCCGGTTGAGAAAGTTGCCAGGCTCCCTCTTGTCAAATCTATGCTTGGCCACTGGGGGAGAAGGAAGAGGGGGAGGAAGAGGGGGGCTTGCGAGGCAGGCTCCTTGTCCCAGCAGCCTCCTTCTCCAGTGAATGGTTTGTGTGTGTGTGGTCTTTTTAAAGAAACAACTTGGGCATGGCAGGGATCAGAAGGGAGACCTTTCCATTTGCAAAGCAGGTGCTCTGCCACAGAGCTATGGGCTCTTTCTACCTTGTTTGGCCCTTGGACATTCTACTGCACAGCCTTGCCGTGTGCCTTTGAGTTAATATTCATGCGTTGTGGTTGCTGCACAACTTTGTTCCATGTTATTTTCTGTTTCTCATTATCCTGCTTTCACCTTCAAATCAGAAACAGGGGAAGTATTCAACAGACAGGAGCTTTGGAGAGAGAAAGAAAATCTTCACGCCAGGGCTAGAGCTGCCAGACCGGAGGGGATTCTATGTGCTTAAGGCTGCAACCCTAGATCCCTTGTATAGGAAGAGCCTGGATGCTGGATCAGGCCAAAGGGGGCCCACCAGATCCCTATGGGAAGCCTGTAAGCAGCAGTGGAGGAACCTGCTCAGGCATCTGGGGCGGTGCACCCAGGGGCAGGGTGCACTGCGGGGCCTCTGGAGTCTGCCTGTCTCCTCCCACTCAGCTGCCCTACAGCTGGGGTAGAGGAGGCGGGTGGACCATTTGGGCAGCGTGGAGCCTGTGTGCGCCCAAGCCAAGTCACTCCCAGGAGACACGCGTGGCTGGGCATGCTGCAGGCCCCACGGTGAGTGCCACCCGGCATTTTGTCACCCCCCTCAGTGGTGACACCCAGGGTGGCCTGCACCCACCACACCCCCTTCCTCCCCCCCTGCCCGTAAGCAGGACCTGAGAGCGCCAGCAACTGGTACGTGGAGGTATACTACTTCCAATAGTGAAGGAAGAAAATAGCCATTTGGGCTCATTGCTAGCCTTATTCCCCACGAATTTCTCTGATCCTTAAAGCCATCCAAGTTGGTCCACCTCTGAATGCCAATTGCCACAGAAAGGGAAGTAGGAGGTGGAAACTATCCTAGATCTAGCCTTCTTCTGAGTTCCCAGGAGGCATCTGGCTGACCTGGTAGAATCAGGATGGACCTTTGAACTGATCCAGAATGATGCGGAAGGAGGACAGCTGCTCAGATGCTCCTATGAAGATTTAAATGCCAGTTCTTGTACTATCTTGGAGAGAACTGGGCAAGAACATTGCAAATGGCTGATCGCCACCCAACTGCTTGCCAGCATCTTAAGAAGCCAGCCTAATAAAAAAACATCCTGTGGCCTTAACAAAGATGTTGAAATCTGCCGCAAATGAACTTGCACTGACAGCCTTCCAAGACAGTAGGCTGCAATTCCTTGGTTTATACCAACATAACAAAAGCACATTGTTGCCTCCTTTTGCAAACATTAATTAAAACCATATTTGAGGCTTGTTGTTGGAGATTTTAATGATTTTCATTGCTGTTTCATCTTCTGTCATGCTACTCAGCCTTGTGGAATGGATGAATATATTTGCTAATATTCACCAGAAAGAAAATCTAGTAGCCCACAACAACCAGATGCTGTTGGACTCCATGAACAGGACAGTGCTCAAATACCTCCCCCCTCCTACTTCTGTGTTGGGGGCCAAGCATTCCCACCCAAAAGCTCCCCAAGTCACATCCACACCATACATTTAAAGCACATTTAACCCAGATAGCTCCTCCCAAAGAATCCTGAGGAAATGAATCAAGGGTACTGGGAATTATAGCTCTGTTGGGGGTAAACTACAGTTCCCAGGATTCTTTGGCCTTTCCCCGGGGCTACAACAGTTTAACACAAAGGTACAGCAACCTGGGCTGTCAATGGAACTTCTGCGTTCAATGTCCCTACCATCTGCCAAGGCTATAATCAAAACTAGGTTGTGGGACACTGAATGCCAGGAACTAACAGTAGCAGCAGAAAAAAACATGCTCCCCTCTTTCAACTTTCTTGGGCACATGAAACTAACCACAACTATCTCGAATTTTTGTTTAATTTTTTTTTTTTAAAAAGGGAGAGGGTCAGTAGGGATGGGGGAGAAAATTGATTTTTTTTCACATTTTAATGAGAAACTACCTAATCCACACTTCTCAAACCAATAAAAAATTGGAAACACAGCTATCCTTTGAAATTCACATTTTCCTGAATTTTGCTATTCAGCTATCCAACCAAACATATGTTAAAAATGCATATTACTTGAAATTACTTGGAAAAAAATGTATATTGGTCAAAACTGCATATAAAAATTAGGAAAATTTTGCATTAAAAGGCTGACCAATTTTCATGAAGATTTTAAAAAAAATCTGGAGGAGGTACTCAGGAGAAATGCAACCCAATTCTCTTAACCCCACATGAGGAAAAAATGAAGCCCATCTATCATTCTGCTTGATCCCAGGGCAAGGAGGAACTGTAGCTGAGAATTCTCACATACAGTACATGCATGCAATATGTTTTACATGTGGCCCCCAGCCTTGTGGCCTGTGGCCCTTCAAAGCTGACCAGAAGAGGTCAGCCGGGGCACTACTTAGCCTAGGGCTGGCCTGCTTACAGCTGTGGTGGGCAATTGTGCTCTCTGGTCTTTCAAGGACTAATCTGGAGTAGGGGGGATGCATGCAATTGATGGTCAGGGCTGAAGGCAGTGGTGGGAGAGGCCAGGGTCAGTGGGCTACCAAGGAAAATACGTTGTCATTGGTCTGAATTGGTGGCTTGCAGAGAACATTTATTACTAGCCAATGGATCACATTTACCCTAGCCTTTGAAATCTGAGATGTTTTCAGGACCCACCATATTCCCATGACTGATTTGTTTGAACTACTGAATTTTAAATTGCTGTCACTCATGCTGGGACCTGATGGTGAAGCATAGGTAATAAATTGAAATAATAATAATGGTTGGCACCTGTCTGTCTCGGGAGACAATGGAGGAGTGCACCTTTGGGGTCAAGCTGTTGGAAGGTTGCAGCGTCTGCTGTGGCTGTAGAGACAGATGCTGGAGAGACATGTTTTGTTGCAGCTGGGGCAGATGAAGGCATCCGGTTGTGCTGCTGCAGATGCACCACGATATTTCTTTTCCTGCGCTCTTCCCAGCAGTTATTTTTCCTCTGGTCACTGCTATTGAACACCTCCACAGCCTCCTCTTGCAGTGCTGGGAACAAGGATCGGTGCCACAAGACAACAACAACAAATAATGAATAATTTGGGTGTTTCCCACTCATAGTTTACACAGCAATGTTTACAAAGGCTCATCTCAGAGGCTGGGTTAAGTGACTTTCAAGTTCTTTCAATTTCTATGCATCTATAACATGTCTGGCTTTTATAGGGCATGTAAAGTTAAAACTGTATTACATGAACATTTTACATACAGACTACTTTTTGTTTAATATATAAGCTATGGCTTTGTTCACCACCATAATGTGACTTAATTTCAAAACCTGTTCTATTAAATATAATTTTTAAAGATTCCAACTGTTAAATGAACATTTGCATGCTTTAAAAAAATGAGTTAGCACGTCTTAAAACTGAGCCAATTCACACCTGGCTGGCCTTGTAAATAGGAACCAAATCAGTAGTGTTTCCACTGTTGAGCACAACCCTTTCACCTAACCTAGAAGAGGTGGGCTATACAAGTTAGGAATCTTCTCAGGCTGCATCTAAGCCTCTCGGATAGCACTGCATAAAGTGGAAATTATGTTTTTCAAACTGATGGGACTGGTCTTACATAGGGTTTGGAGTCCCAGGAGGAAGGGTCACACCATTCCAAAGTGGGATAGGATTGTGGGAAACATGGTTCCTTCATTACCCAAGAATCAGCATCTGAGCATAGGAACGTATAGAGCCAGACCAGTGGCCCATCTACTGTCTAAAATCCCCAGTGCTATTTGGGGAGTTCCAAAAAGAGCTGCTGATTTGTTATTTCCCAGTGCATGACAGATTCGCCCATCCCTGGTAGAAATGTGTATCTTGTGAGAAGATACATACATAGTCAACACAATTATGTGTGTGGATGTTTAAAATTTACTTATGGATGCTGAAATTTTATGAATGAAATTACAAATGAATGCATGCCACCGAAAACAGCCACCAGCCAGAAGCAGACCCATTTTAGGGCAGTGTACATGGCGCTCCCTTCCCCCTTCCATCTTACCCTCACACCAACCCTATGAAGTAGGCTGAGAGATGGTAACTAACTGGCCCCAAACCATCCAGAAAATGACATGGATGCATTTGGATTGAAAAAGAGCCTTCTCAGCCCTAGGCTGGTGCAGTAACCACTCGATGGGGTTTTTCATATTCATTTGAGGGCATTTCCAGACCCTCACTTTCGGGGGCGGGGGGGGAGTCAATCTCATAGCAGCAAATTTGTGTTGTGCAATTAAAGTAGAGTGGGTGGTCTTGCACAACAAACCTGATTCTTCAAAAGATAAAAACTTTTTGCAGTAAAGAAAGTGACTGGAAAATGCACCAAGCAGTGTCAGTCAGTTAGTTTTATTGCACACAGCCAAAGGCTGCCACAATGTACGTAGAATCACTCAACAATTAAAAGAAAATATGCTAGATTAATACAAAAAACTTAAAACATTTATATTATCAAGACATTGCCCACTCTGAACAGTGATATAAAAGTACCTTGATATACAGGTTAAGACATTAAACAATAAAATTTATAGGCTAAAATCGTCACATGGCCACTAATATATTAAAAAATAATGTTAACTAATACAATGTGCAATTATATTCAGAGTTTGGTGATAAAGATAGAATATAGCTTGATGTAGATAGGGTCAAATAAATCCATCTCCTTTACAGTTGGGGGCTATCTTGGCTATATGTTTAGACGTTTAGTTGTGTCCGACTCTTCGTGACCCCATGGACTAGAGCACGCCAGGCACTCCTGTCTTCCACCGCCTCCCGCAGTTTGGTCAGGCTCATGTTTGTAGCTTCGAGAACACTGTCCCACCATCTCGTCCTCTGTCGTCCCCTTCTCCTTGTGCCCTCCATCTTTCCCAACATCAGGGTCTTTTCCAGGGAGTCTTCTCTTCTCATGAGGTGGCCAAAGTATTGGTGCCTCAACTTCATGATCTGTCCTTCCAGTGAGCACTCAGGGCTGATTTCCTTAAGAATGGATAGGTTTGATCTTCTTGCAGTCCATGGGACTCTCAAGAGTCTCCTCCAGCACCATAATTCAAAAGCATCAATTCTTCGGCGATCAGCCTTCTTTATGGTCTTGGCTATATAATTTGCTCTAATTCCTAGCGGCGGTTGCAAAGAGTGCTACACGCCAGGGCCAAGCAATGTGGGATAACACTTGCTTTGATGCATCATCATCTAACCTCCCCGCAAACAAATCAGAATGAATGCTTAATAAACAGGTAATCTGGTCTCACTTTATTTAAAAAGGATTAAAACCCACCATTTCCCACTTTTTCTCTGTGCTCAGTAAATATGTACCTGATGAAATGAAACCACACACACAAAAGCTTTTGCCAGAGTCCATCTGTTAGTCCTTAAGTGGCCATGAGGCTGTTTTGGTGTTGCTCCTCTCACCAGGCACCCATAGTGCTTCTCAAGAGTGCACCATAGAGAGCAGAGGGAAGGAACTGGCAAAGTATCGGAGGTGCCTGCGCAACAGGAAGCAAGCAAAATAAATCCAGATGGTGAAAGCAACTAAGGTGTACAACATACTATGTGTGTCCTAGGAAAGAATTTCCTTCCCTGGGTCTAGCAGAGAAGGATCTGCAGGTGGCTACAGAAAACTGCAGGCATCCCACAGTGGCTATGAAAAAATAATATATATATCTTTAAAAGAGTATAGAAAATAAGCTGCTTGCTTTGGAATGAAGCATCACACAGCTCACCAACTTTCCATGTCCCCCCCCCCCCCAGTGCCTCCAGAGTGCAGGTATTTTGCAGGAGTGATTCAACTGCATCCCCAAACTTGAAGTTTGCACATTTAAAGTGGATGAAAGTGTCCTGTGGCCCTAGCACAACAAGTCCATTTGAAAAAAAAATGACTTTTTGTGTGGCCAGCGCTCATACACTGGGGAGTGCAGATCTGAGGACCACCCTTGGCCTCCTTCTGCCCACAGAATCGGGGGGGGGGGGGCAGGACCACAGGATTTTTGGGCAGGGGGCAGCCGCCTCCTTGAAAAATTTTGGAGGGCTGAAAACATCTCAGCTCCCACTACTCAGCATGCCTGGCAACAGTGTTGAACTGCCCCAAAACTAATGGAAAACATTCAATGAGTAGATAAGAACAGTCAAAATATCAATATATATTTCCAGTCTGGCTTACAAATGTCGCTAGTATAACTTCTCACAGAAAACTCTTTATGAATTTTTTTTGGGGGGGGGAATACCCCCCTTCCAAAAAAAGATAGCTTGTATCTGTTTTAGGAGTTCTTCGTGTACTTCACTTGAAAGCAACACATCATAATAATACATAATTGCAGTAACTCCAAAGAGCTGAAAGGGAAGAGTAGCATGCAGAGGCTGCCTTTTAAAATAACCCAATTTTTGCATTAGAAAAGTCAATTTTCCCCTGCCTGCATAACAAAGGAGTCATTTTAGCAGATTTGGCAACAGTCAAGCAAAGCTATTCCACTCGAGTCTCAAACTATCCCCCACGACCAAGGCCACCTCCATGGCCTTCTGTGATGTCGCCAGGAAACACCTTTGTTGTCCTGCAGATTAGGAGATGACACTGAGACTGGGGACTTTGGGTCACACAGACTTCGTTTACCTGTGTCATACCACCACCTACTGGTCACTTTATTTACAAGCAACTCAAAACTAAAACAGACTAAACTGTGTGTATTTAATAGACATATCCTCCTTTTTGGCAAGTAATAGGTGTGCCATTCCTCTGAATACTGGTAACTTCACAAGCCTCATCATTTCTCTGTCATGGGGTGGCTGTTCAGAAAAGAAACAGAGAGTGTAACTTCACTTTTGGCTAAGATAACTGCTCCAGCAACAGCTTCTTCACTACCCTCTGGCTCATTTCTTTTTCTTTTCTTTTTTTAAAAAGCAAAACCAAACAATAATGATCAAAATGAACAAGATACAAGTATGGAGAAAGCAGGTTGCCCCACCCATGATTTATAATTTCTGTTTTGTTGTGTGTGAACCAATAAATACATAAATAAATTTCATAATATTTTGGGTGGTGGGTTTTTCTTAGCATACAGAATAGGAAAATAAGAAAAGGCATGCTGTGAAGAAAGTGGATGAAGTTCCCTGTTTCTTTCTGAAAGTATTAGAACTCTGAGTCAGCTCAGCCGATGAGACTCAGGGTCCCTTCCAATCTATGATTCCATGTAGCTGAATGGTGGGAGATTCAGGGTTAGCAGGCAAAGGGAATGACTTCTTTACACAGTTCACAGTTCAGGTATGGGATTCACACCCACAAGATGTGGTGAGGGCCACCAACCTTGATGGTTTCAAAAGGGGATTGGACAAATTCATGGAGAACAAGTCTGTCAGTGGCTGCTAGTCCTTCCACTGTTGGAGGCAGTAGGCCTTTGAATGCCAGTTGCTGGAAGTCCCAAGTGGAGAGTGCGCTCTCGCACTCAGGTCCCACGTGGGGACTTCCCAGAGTTATCTGGTTGGGCAGCACTATGAGGACAGAATGGTGGAGTGGATGGGCCATTGGCTCAGTCCAGCCTGGTTCTTATATTCTTACCTTTTTAAGAAGCGGAAATCACAGAACCAAAGAGTTGCAAGATATCCCAAATGGCATCTAGTCCAATGCCCCATTGTAGAAAATCTGCTGCTACAGCATCCCTGATAAGCAGGCATCCAGCCTCTGCTTAAAAACGCCTAACAAGGCAGCCTGTTCCACTCTTATACAGTGGTGCCTCGCAAGACGAAATTAATTCGTTCCACGAGTTTTTTTTGTCTAGCGAATTTTTCGTCTTGCGAAGCACGGTTTCCCATAGGAATGCATTGAAAATCAATTAATGCGTTCCTATGGTCAAAAAAAGTTCAAACAAAGCCAAATTTGGTACAACAAGAGTTTATTAAGTGCTCTTTAAAGTCACACATACTATAAAGAGCATTTCAAAATTCAAACCCAGATGATTTTTTTTAAAAAAACAGCAGAGTGGCCCAATGGTCACAGAAAATCATAAAAATTCAGAAAAAAACACACAAGTTTCCAGATTCTTGCAAACCCCTCCCCAACTGTTCCCCCAGCCACCCAGCACACAGAAATTCAAACCCAGAATTTTTTTTAAAAAAACACACAGCAGAGTGGCCCAATGGTCACAAAAAATCATAAAGCTTCCAGATTCTTGCAAACCCCTTCCCAACACCAAGTCCTTGAATTCCAAACACTGCCAGTCAGTGTAGACAATATGGAGATATATTTTTATGTACACTTTACCCTTCTATATGTTTTATTATTGTTATTATTATTATGCTAAATAGTGTGTACCAAAAAAACATATGCCAGGGTAAAGTGTGCATAAAAATACATCTCCGTATTGTCTACACGGACTGGCAGTGGCTCTCCAGGATTTTAGAGCAGGGGCATTCCCAGACCCACCAGGGATTAAGGGATTAAATTGGCAACTGTGTGCAAGGCAAATGCTGAGCCACTGCCCTGTGACCCATCATCCATAGTTAGGTCAGTGTTAGGGATGGAAAAGAAATTTGATTCCCTTCACATTTAAAGGCAAGTTTTTAATTCATACTTTCTGAAACAACATGCAAACAGATACAAAGCCATCCTTCAAAATTTGCCCTTCTTTGAATTCTACAGTTTCTTCAGCTATGTAACATGCACAATAATGCATACATTTGGAAGAATAGCATGTGAAATTAAATATATTAGGTAAAATTGCATACAAGAATGAAATGCTGATGAATTTTCAAGATGACATTCTTTTTTTAAAAAAATGCAAATTAATATGGGAACATGGAGATCTGAATTTAAGATTGGAAAAGTGAGAAACTTAAAGAAACCAAAACTGATGGATCCTTCCATCTCTAGTCCTTGCTCGCTGGTAAGATCACTGGCACTTGCCAATAGCTGCCAGTGGCAGTTTGATGGAAGTGCTAGCCAAAGGTGGTCATTTATTTATATATATATTCATGTTATTTAACAGAAATTATATGCTGCTTAATTGTAAATGCCTCTAAACGGTTTACATAAAATATACATTACAATTACCCATAACAGTTGGAAAATAAAAACAAGCTGACCTAAGAAAAACATTCAGAATATAAATAAAATCATCAGTTAAAAATATACATTATAAAATAAAGTCACGTATTAAAATGTGCATCAACTTGACATATATTGGCCCAGTATTGGAATTTAATTTGCTGCATTGGGTTGAGTGCTGGGTTCCCACCACCACCACTTTTGAGGGAAAACATCTGCATCCCCCACAATAAAATGGCTCCATAAAACAACATCTGGGCAGACTCAAAAAGAGTCCTATGGCTCCTATTTGTTGTGCCAGAAGAACTTTCATAGGAAAGGACACATTCCATTCAAATGCATAAAAATGGTCTCAGGTGGCAGCCCAACCGCACAGATTAGGCAGCTGCTGAGGAGAACCACAATTCAGAGGGAGTGGCTGTGCTGAAACCTGCTTGAGGTAAACTGGCCAGTAAGGCTGTCAGTGGCTCCTGGCCCCAATGGCTGACTGTTGTCTCCAGGGTCACTGGGGAGCAGGAGGGGGCTACTGCATTCATGCACAGCACCTGGACTTCCCTTGGTCAGTCACAGTGGGAGCAGGATGCTGGGCTAGGAGAGATGAGGGAGAAATCTGAGTCAGTTTGCATTCAAAGCTAAACTTACCTGATGCACATTTTCCAAGGCAACATGCAAACTGAAACACAGCCACCCTTTGAAATTCCACACTTCTCTGAATTTTTCAGTGCAGCTCTCCATCTGAGTGTGGTGCATCAGTTAGTGTTGGGAAAGGACCCTGGGAGGCCAGAGTTTAAATCCCCACTTGGCCATGAAGCTCACTGGTGACGTTGGGCCAGTTCAGGGGTAGGCAACCTAAGGCCCAGGGGCCAGATCCAGCCCAACCGCCTTCTAAATCCAGCCCACAGACGGTCCAGGAATCAGCGTGTTTTTACATGAGTAGAGTGTGTCCTTTTATTTAAAAAGCATCTCTGGGTTATTTGTGGGGCATAGGAATTCATTCATTCCCCCCCCCCAAAAAAAAATATAGTCCGGACCACCACATGGTCTGATGGACAATGGACCAGCCCATGGCTGAAAAAGGTTGCTGACCCCTGGGCCAGTCACTCACTCTCAAGCCAACCCACCTCACAGAGTTGTTGTGGGGATTAAATGAGGAGGGTGAGTTTTTTGGGGAGAAAAGTAATGTGTCCCTGTACAATAGTGAAAATAGCATATGGAAATGTCTTATATTAGGGGAAATGCTTTGCAGAAATGTATCTATCAAGACAAAAGCATATTAAAAATGTGCATATTAGGAAAAAATGTGTTGTAAAATACTGATGACTTTTAATATATGGATTATTTTTATTTTTATTTTTAAAAGGTGTTACAAAAGTTTCTGCCAAAATATAGTGTTATCAAACAGGAACTAATGACAATATACATAGTCCATATATACAATTATAGATAACTGTTGAACAAATACAGACATAAATAAAACCAAAATAAATAAACCACAGGTATGTGAATGTGTGGAAGACAAACTGGAACGTGTCCAGAGGAGGGCAACCAAAATGGTCAAAGGCCTGGAAATGATGCCTTATGAGGAACGGCTAAGGGAGCTGGGCATGTTTAGCCTGGAGAAGAGGAGGTTAAGGGGTGATATGATAGCCATGTTCAAATATATAAAAGGATGTCACATAGAGGAGGGAGAAAGGTTGTTTTCTGCTGCTCCAGAGAAGCGGACACAGAGCAATGGATCCAAACTACAAGAAAGAAGATTCCACCTAAACATTAGGAAGAACTTCCTGACAGTAAGAGCTGTTCGACAGTGGAATTTGCTGCCAAGGAGTGCGGTGGAGTCTCCTTCTTTGGAGGTCTTTAAGCAGAGGCTTGACAACCATATGTCAGGAGTGCTCTGATGGTGTTTCCTGCTTGGCAGGGGGTTGGACTCGATGGCCCTTGTGGTCTCTTCCAACTCTATGATTCTATGATTCTAAGGTAGTGGCTATAAGTATTTATAACATAAAAGGTAAAGGGACCCCTGACAGTTAAGCCCAGTCGCGAATGACTCTGGGGTTGCAGTGCTCATCTCGCTTTACAGGCCGAGGATGCCGGCGTTTGTCCACAGACAGTTTTTCTGGGTCATGGGGCCAGCATGACTAAGCCACTTCTGGCGAAACCAGAGCAGCGCACAGAAATGCCGTTTACCTTCCCGCTGGAGCGATACCCATTTATCTACTTGCACTTTGACGTGCTTTCGAACTGCTAGCTTGGCAGGAGAAGGGACTGAGCAATGGGAGCTCACCCCGTTGCGGGGATTCGAACTACTGACCTTTTGATAGGCAAGCCCAAGGCTCAGTGGTTTAGACCACAGCGCCACCTGCATCATTTATAACATACACAATGGTTAAACAACACAAGGCTGCAAAACATAAACCCTGTTACACCAAGGAAAAATATTTAATGTTTTCAAATGTCCCGAGTCACTGTTTCAGCCACATTCATTTGCTTATTAGTCTTTTCAGCAGGGCAATATCCCACACTTTCATGTACCAAGTAGCAAGACTGGCATCATCCAATTTTTTCCAAAGCTGTGCAAGGCTGGTGTGTCTGGGGAGGTATGAACTTCTCCACGTGAAATGTGTCTGCTGTCATCATTGGAGAGAATGCTGAGATCTTGGTGACAGGACATGGCTCCTTCCTCTTGCTCCTCCTCCTCCTCCTTGAGCTGTCCAGCCTCCCCTTCCAGCTGGTTGGCACATTCCCCCATTGAAGACCCGGGCACAGCTTGGCTTGCCTCCTCGTGGCTCTGGCCTTTATGAGGGAGCCTGTCATGGGGGTGCCTGGTTATGCCCCCTCGTGTCCCTTAAAAAAGCTGCGCATGGGACTTTGGCTCCCCTGCCCCCCATGCTACGCCCCTAAATATTTATTTGTGTATTTGTTTATTTCAAATCTTGCTCTCTCATTCCTTTGGAACTGGCAGCTGGGGTGTTTATTTCCACATTTTGCATCCAATCTTTGCATAAGCTTACATCTAACAAAAAAGTGTCTTTTAAAAGTTGCAAAATGACACTGGTATTCGAATGCAAACTGCCTCCAAGCAGTTGCCAAATGTTTCAAACTACCAGTACCCTGGAGTTATGATTTGTGTTCTTCCAAGCGTTCAAAGCAAGCTTCATTCTAACTGCCTCGGAACTCCATAGAGTTGGCAGCAGGTGCTTGTGTACTGATTTCCATTGCATGGAATCTTCATTCTGTATTAACAAACGAAGGAATTCCGCTTCCGGAGGTTTTGGGAGTGCCTCCGATTCCCACAGGACAACGTGCTGGAATGGCCATCTATATTGGGTTTCTTGCTGCAGCTTCGCAGCTTTTAAGTGGAACTCTGGTTCTGGGTGAAAAATATTTTTGGAAAATGAGTGGAATAAACATTTCCAAGCCAAAAATTTTAAACAACCCAGAAAGTGTTACAGACACTGAAAACCCAAAGCTGAGGATGAAATACAGACAGTACTTCTCTTCTGTGACACTGGAATGTGAAGAAGAAAAACCCACTATCTGGCGGAGATGTCAAAGTCATATTAAAACGGAAACCATGCCAGGCTCGCTAGCAATATGGCTGAGGAATGGTTCCTGTCCTGTGACTGGCTTTTTTAAAATTGTTGCAGGGGACGTTGTGTATATTTATTTTCTTATGCATATTCTGTTTTTTTTTTTTAACTGAATGCTTCTGGGATGCTTACAACATAGGATTAACGATAAATAGGGGGAATAAATGGAAAGTATAAAACTGTTATAGCATAAAATATATATCTACAGGTAAATATATCTCTTTTAGCAATAAAAAGAATGATATCTCATCGCAAACTTATGCTGGAGTGCTTATTTTGCTGCAGACTCTACTGTCTATGGTGCTTTCCAAATTTTCTGCATTTCAGAAACACTGCATTTCTGCAGAGGACACTGGATTCAGACAAACTTCTCATACTCTGCCTTAGCAAGCTTTTATCACTGGAAAGGTCTGGCAACCTCCAAGTATTACCAAGAATATAACCAATTAATTTCTGCCTCACATCATGTGTAGGTGGTGATGACACAAATATACTGGCCACTTGCCTTGAATATTGGGAAAGCTTTCTGGCTTCCGATAGGTGGCAGCAAAGCAGAGCCTTCTTGTAAAAATAGATTGCATTCCCAAGAATCAGAGCAGGAAGCAGCTTAGAATACCTGTTTATATGCTTTTTGAGGCAATCCAAAAGCATGCAAAACCCTTAATGGAAACTAAGGATTGTAGCTGCCAAGACTGCGCAAGTGGGTGACCTTGGACTAGTCACACTTCTTTGAAGCCTCTCAGCCCCACACACCTCACAGAGTGTTTGTTGTGGAAGGGAAAGGAGAATGTTAGCTACTTTGAGACTCCTTCGGGTAGTGATAAAGAGGGATATCAAATCCAAACTCTCCTCTTCATCTTCTAGAGCAGAGCTTGGGAGCAGAAATGGAGAGGAAGGGCCCTCTGTGTGAATGGAACACCCAGCAGCTGCTTGTGGAGGAGCAGAGACACGAACCCGGTTCACCAGATTACGAGTCTACCGCTCTTAACCAGTACACCACGCTGGCTCTCTAGAGGGTTCCCAGTGCTCTGGAGCAATTGTGAGGTTGCATAGTATGCTGGAGAGGGCTGGGAAGTTTTGCTGTGCAAGCAGAAGCCTGTTGTGCGAATTGAAAGGCCGTATTGGATACACTCCTAAATTACTTGGCAGCATCCAATTTGTGGCCAGAATGAATGCAGTTCAGATCTGTAAAATCATTCCAAGATTTGCACTTCAAAGGCATCCCATTAAACTGTGCTTCATTGCTAGAGGAAGTCCGATATGAGGCCATGAGGGGGCCTTTTCTGTGGCCGTGTCCCATTTATGGAATGGCCTCCAGAAAAGGGGTACAATTGGCACCAACACTGCAATAATTTGAGTGCCAGCCAGGCTAAAACTTATTTGCCATGGGCATTATAAGATTTTGAGTTGACACCCATTCTGTCTGTTCCACTCATTTTGACCTATACCTGTTTGCTCTATGGCTGATGATAATGGTGGTGGTGGTGTTAATTTATTGTTTCAGCAGGATTATTGTTTATCTCATGCTTTTCATACCTGTCTGATTATCTGTAGCAATCAGATGTGGGAAAGCTTAGATGCCAAATGTGGCCTTCCAGACCTTCTCTCTGGCCCTTGGGACGCTCCCCAAGCCACGCTCTGGTACCTAAAGGCAACAACAGAACATGTAAATGGTTCCCAAGCTGTTTAGGGCTTTATATATCAAGAGTGGCAGCATGAATTTGGTCTAATAGTAAATAGGCAACCAGTGCCTATTTATGCTGAAAGGGTCCCACTCCAGTCAGCAACCGTGATGCAGCATTCTGTGCTAAGTGTAGCCTCCAGGTTAGACACCAGGGAAGCCTCAAATAGAATTCTTTTGCTCTTGCATGACAAGGTTCATCCTTGCAACTAGGGTTGGGTGGTATCTGGTTTTCAGTATCACAATATACCATCAGCTAAACATCAATATATCACGATATCTGAAATAAGTAAGGAACTACACAGAGGCGAACAGGACAACGTCCTGGCAACTGCTACTACTTAAGGTGTTATGTACTGAAGTTCTCACCCTGGGCCAGCAGGGGGATACTGTAGATAGTTATGCAAATGAAGGATCAAAAGTGCCTGACGTGAACTGCGGTCCGTTGTCAGAGACAAGAACATCAGGACACCCATGCGTCGCAAAGAGGCCTCGCAGCACCCAGATGACGGCCTCGGTAGTGGGGGAGGGCATCAGGGCCACCTCCAGCCATTTGGAATAGGCATCCACCACTACTATAAAAGTCCGGCCGGGAAAGGGGCCAGCTAGATTGATGTGCACCCTCGACCATGGTGTCTTGGGCATCTCCCAGGTGTGTCCCTTAGCTGCCGGTGGTGCAGGCCTTGATTCCTGGCATGCTTGACAGGCGGAAACCTACACCATAGGGCAGGACCTAAACCAATGGATTCAAATTACAAGAAGGGAGATTCTGACTAAACATTAGGAAGAACTTTCTTAAGGTAAGAGCAGTTTCCTCAGATGGTGGTGGACTCTCCTCACTGGAGATTTTCAAGCAGTAGCTGGATAGCTGTCTGTCAGGGGGCATTTAGCTGTGGTTCCTGCATTGCGGGGCGTGGACTAGATTACCATTGGGGTCTCTTCCAACTCAACTATTCTATGATTCTATCACTCTGCTAGCAACCCTTTTTAGTGCTCTCAGATTTTTCAGTGCTGGTTGTTATTTGAAAAGTTGTTTGTTCACTGTAAACTATTCCTCATTCTTGGTGACTGATATTGGACCCAGAAACATTACATTCTCTATGAAGTTGCAGCTTGAGATACCATAGATAAATTTGGCTTGATGGTTCCTGAGATTGAGCAAGTTCCTGTCTATATTTGCATGTATTGGATGCCATTTTGAATCAAGATGGCAGACAGGAGGTTTCAAAACGGCACTGATTTTAACCTAGCCCTGACTCCTGCTCCACACAGGAGATATCAGATACCCGGGCGCGTGTCATTTGTTGGATCAACATTTTAGCTTCCTCCAACATGTACTGAACCTGCTGTGCCTTTGACTTTTTTCTTGCTTATGTACTGTACTGATTTGGCTGTGCGTGTTTTTTGTTGTTGCAGAAACTGTAATCCTGTAGCTGTTATCCAGCTTGGAGTTCTTCATCCAGTAGGAGCCAGGAGTGCTCTGAGTTTACCCACTGATTTAAAAACCACACTGACTTTTGTTCCCCCCCCCCCCCCCATTCCTGAGCAATGCTGGTTACAAGGCTGCCAGTTATTTGCCTACAGTACAAATAGGAACCCTCCTCCAGAATACTCCATTCAGACACACAACATTTTGTAGTCACTGAGCATACTCAGTTTTTGTGTGGCTGTTTAGGTTTCAATCTCTGTAGATTTTCTGTAGTTCTGAAGAGGTACAAACGATTTGCTTGGAACTGCACAGAACAACACAGGCAAAAACAAACAAACCAGTATCTGCCCTGAGGAGCTTACAATCTAAATTTCAACAATCTAAATGTGTCCTCAGGAAAGACAAAAGTGGGGAGAGACAAGTGAAAAGTGTTGGTGAACAGGTTATGCTTGCAAGAAAAAGGTAGTTGAGAGAGCAGGTTCTGACCCCATTTATATTTCTGGGCCATTTTCTGCTGTGCACTGAATCTGCATCTAAAATAGCAGCTTACCTCCTTCTCTGTTTATTTGGCTGGCATAGCAGTCTCTGCTTCACGGAGAAACCAGAGCTCACAACACCATCCTTCACAAAAAAGGTGAATTGTTTTAGCACTGGGGAAGAAAGGGATAAAGAAATGTACAAATGAATGGCTCCTGAATATGAAAGTCAGTTTGCTGGAATTTTTTGAAAATCTTCACTTCAAACCAAACATTTTAAAAAGTCACTGGCTGTCTATTATCTATTTCTAAAAGTACTACAAGAACAGCAACAGCAGCCAAGTTTGATTATTTATTATTTACATGCTGCCCACCTGACTGGGTTGCCCCAGTCTCTTTGGGCAGTTCCCAACAAGTGAAAAACATTAAATACAGTAAAACATCAAACATTAAAGACTTCCCTATATAGGGCTGCCTTCAGATGTCTTCTAAAAGTCTGATGGGAGGGTGTTTCACAGGGCATGGGTCCAGTGAAGGCCCTCTACCTCGTTCCCTGCAACCTCACTTCTGACAAGGAGTTAACCACCAGAAGGCACTTGGAGCTGAATCTCCGTGTCCAGGAGGAACGATGTGGGTGGAGACACTCCTTCAGGTATACAGGGCCAAAGCCATTTAGAGCTTTAAAAGTCAGCACCAACACTTTGAATTGTGATTGAAAACGTACTGGGAGCCAATGTAGATCTTTCAGGACTGGTGTTATATGGCCCTGGCAGTCGCTTTCAGTCACCAGCTGGCAGCTGCATTCTAGAGTAATTGTAGTTTCAAGTCACCTTCAAAGGTAGCCCCACATAGAACGCATTGCAGTAGTTCAAGCGGGAGATAACACAGCACTCTGGTTAGATAGTGCGCAAGCAGGTGGGGTCTCAGCCGGCATACCAGAAGGAGATGGTAGACAGCTGCCCTGGACACAGATCTGCACCTCCATGGACAGCTGTGTTTCCAAAATGGCTCCCAGGCTGCACACCTGGTCCTTCAGGGGCACAGTTCCCCCATTCGGGACCAGGGAGCCCCCCCTGTGTCCCCCCTAGCCCCCCAAATGGTACTTCTGTCTTGTCAGGATTCAACCTCAATCCATTGACCGCCATCCACTCCCCAACTGCCATCATATCGTAAAATATCAGGGCAGGGCAATATAAAAACAATTTTAAAAATCCATTTCTAAAAAGTACTGTACAGAAGAATCATTAAAATGCCTGGCTACCCAATAAAATTTTACAGAGCTACAAAGGCCTGCTGTCATTTAAAAACAGTCCTAAAGAGAAGCCTAAAAGTCAAAAGCGAGGGTGCCTGTTGTATCTCTGCTGGATGTGTGCTTCACAGCATGGTACTGGTGACTCTAAATGCCCAATTTCTGGCTGAGGCCATCTTTGTAACATGAGGGATAACAAATAGTATTGCTCCAAATGATCTCAGTGATCAGGCTTGGATATAAGGGCTCAGGTTATCCTTAAAGTATCCTGGGATCAAATTGTTCATGGCTTTGTACTTTAACTTAAGGGCCTTGAACCTGACCTAGTAGCATTCTGGCAGCCAGGGCAGATGTTTTAATTAATTATTTAATTATTACTATTACTATTATTATTATTAATAAAGGAATTGCCTTCTACACATGTGACTCAAGGCAATTTACAAAGTCCAGTAAAAATAGATGAAAGACAACAGAAAATAACAGACCTTTAAAAAATAAAAATACAAAATAGACCCTTGTGGCAGCCGCCTATTCATCCAGCTGGGGAAACCTGTCATATCAAAAATGTTTTAAATTGTTTGCAGAAAGTGCAGATAAGTAGGTGCCTGTCAAATCTCGAGGGGAATGCTGCTCCATAGAAGAGGGGCAGCCACACTATAAGCTCTACTCTGAGTTACTGTGCAGAGGGTTTCTGATGGCTTTGGTTTGACATTGTTGTTTCATTGTTGTTCTCCACCCTGTAATCTTTGGATTAAGGGCAGAACACATTTCAAATAAATAAATGTTGTTTGACACCCACTGTGCACCCCTACACCCAGGTTAAGATGCTCCTGTTGACCCTCCACTCCAAGGTTACTTCTGACCTCCGAAAAGACGATGAGGCCTTTTTAAAGGAATCTATCTAAAATGCAATGGGTAGCTAGCCTGAACAATGATGTTCATGCACTGATGACCTCCAGAATGAATGCTGGGAATTGTAGCTCGTGCAAAATGTGGCAGCTCAACTGCTCAATGGGGCAGAATATCGCCATCATATCACACCACTGATGAAATAATTTCCCTGGCTGTCAATTAGGTACCAGGGTAACCAGACTAAGTTCAAGGTGGTGCCAGTGGTGGTATACAAAGCCCCATACAGTTTGGGACTAAGATACCTGAAATATTAGCATCTCCCTTAGCTAATTTTAGCTTCCAGAGGTTCCAACTTAAATAAAATATTGTGGGGGCCTAGGTAAGCCCAGTCCTGCATAACCAATCACATGACACGATGCACACACACCATTTGAATGGCAATGCTCATCAACTTTGGGCATTGTCATTCTAATACAGTGGTACCTCGGGTTAAGTACTTAATTCGTTCCGGAGGTCCGTACTTAACCTGAAACTGTTCTTAACCTGAAGCACCACTTTAGCTAATGGGGCCTCCTGCTGCCGCCGCACCACCGGAGCATGGTTTCTGTTCTCATCCTGAAGCAAAGTTCTTAACCTGAAGCACTATTTCTGGGTTAGAGGAGTCTGTAACCTGAAGCGTATGTAACCCGAGGTACCACTGTATTTGATTGGGGGGAAGCCCCCACGGCCCCTAGGAGTTGGCTCCTACTTTAGCTCCTAACTGATCACTGCACTCTTCAGGAGAAGAGGGTCTCCTACAGACACCACCTCATATCTTTTTCTTTAAGCACCTGCCAAAGACTCTCCTCTTCCAGAAAGCTTTATAAGTGGAGTTGTTTTAAATCCGCAGCCAGTATTTGCATTGGATGTGGAACTGAAATTTTTAAATATATGTTTTATAGTATTGTGGAATTGCTTTGAGCTGCTTCACAAATGATCAATTAATAATAAATCTGAACACACACCATTTGGACACTGCAAGGGCTGGACTTGATGACCCTTGGGGTCCCTTTCAACCCTACAATTCTATGAACTGTGATTCATACGGCTCCACTGCCCAATCTGCACCTGTTTAAGTACAAGACCCCACCAGGGAGCTTTCCCCTTTCCAAGCCAGCAGAAGGCTTTCCCAATTGCCCTCTGCTGGAAGCCTTTCTCTGTTGATGGTACGGTCAAGGCTGTTAGTGAGAAAGGTGCTTGCAGCTAAAGATGGCTCAGGAGCATGGCTGGCTGTGTGCTGGGACTAGCAAAGAGACTAGCAAAGATGCACGGGTTGGGGGGTGGGGTGGGAGAACATTCAACTAAATAAAATAAAAGACAGCCTTCACTGATCTGGGCACTGAGGATCCATATGAGGGCTTGTGTTATTCTATCACAAACAAGCTTGAAAGCCTCTCTATCACCTCACTCACTTGCCAGAGGTGGAGAGCCTGCCAATCACCTTGGTGCTCCAGCAGATGGCATCGTTGCTCCTACTGTACAGCTGTGGAGCTGTACTCCCTCTCATCTGCATCATTGCAGCCTACTCTCAGGTAATACCACAGTCAGTATGAGGGAGTGATTAGAGTGCTGGACTGAGACTGGGAGACTCTAGTTCAAATCCCCACACAGCCTAACTGGGTGACTTGGCCTAACCTACCCCATAAGGTTGTTGTCAGGATAGAATTGTGGTAGCACTGAAGGACCATTGCAATGCTGCCTTGAGCTCTTTGGAGAATGGGGTCTGAATGCAATAAAGAAATATGTCACACTGTGCTCTGTGGTGTTTATTCTCAAGTTAGTGTGCACAGTAATGAAACCTTAGGGCCAAATTGTCATATAATTTTCCCTGGCCTGCTTGATTTTAAAAAAATAAATAAATAGCCAGTGGCATTGGAAGGAGAGGGGAGCAAGATTTGCACTGCAGCATGTGGGGAGTGGTCATTAACTCTGTCCTCACCATCCCAGTCCGAATCCTGCCTCCTCTTCCCAAGTGCAATGCAAGAAAAGCTTCCATTGCAATGCAAGAAAAGCTTCCATTGGCACAGCACGGGAGTTTTTCTCCCAGTGAATAGCAGGCAATTAGATCAGGATCATAGTCTTATTTAAAGATGAATGGGAACTCTTTACAAAGTATTTGAAGACTCAACAAAACAAACTGGACTCCTTGGCTGGCTTTGAATAAACATTCACAAACTTTTTATTGATAATAATCAGCTAAATAGTTTGAGGATCTACACAACTGTGTAACATGCAGAAAACAGCATTCTTAGAGAAATCAAAGACTGGAACTGAGGGAAGCTGGGGGGGGGTTGTGTGGGTGGGGGGTGGGAGGAAAAATGGGGGGGAATAAGGATGATATGGTTCTGGATAATATGTTTGTTTTAATTTTGAATTTTAAAAGTTTTTTTTTTAAAAAGGATCATAGTCTTACGCGTGACAGAACTTATGGCAGTTTCTAACCTCTCTTTGCCTAAGGCTGTCGTTCAGTGTGCAATGATTTGGGAGTAAGCACCATCGAATTCAGTGGCTGACCTCTGAGTCAACATGGACAAGACTGTACTCTGTAGCTGCAATACAATATGCACTTAAGTCAGCAGTAAGCACAGTGAGGCTTACTCCTGAGTAAATATGAAAATAACCTAAGAAGAGCCTTGTAGGATTTAGATCCAAAGTTTTACCCAGTCCAGAATCCTGCAGTTGCCAAACAGATGCTGCTGGGAAGCCAAAAAAGCAGAGCGCAGTAATTTTGTCCCACTGTTGTTCCAAAGCAACTGGTAGTCAGAGGCACTCTGCCCCCGCCCCCAAATCTGGAGTGGGGGAGGGGGCAATAAAATCAACCTTACCTGATAGCTGAGGTGGGAATCCAGGCCATCATGGGGGGGGGGGAGGGGGTTACTCTGAAACATGCTGGGCAGGTTTAGAGCCCGGGGGACCCCAGAGGGCAGCGCCTGCTGCCCTTTCCTCACTAGGGGTGGCAGGGGACCACCAGCGCCCCCTATTTGCAGAGAGAGAGGCTGCAAAGGAGGTGGCAGATCCAGTCTCCAAGGGGCTCCAAGGTTTCTGCCACAGCAGCAGCAGCAGCAGCAGCGGGTGATGCATTCCTTGGAGGCCAGTTCCGCTGCCCCTGCGGATCCTGCACCCAAGGGAGCCGCCTCGCTTTGCCCTGCCAGCAAGCTCACCTTCTTAATTCAGCCGCTGGGTGTTCCTAAATTTCCTTTAGGCTGATCCCAGCAGTTGGGATTCCCAGGTAACATCAGAACCGGAGTCCCCAGTCAGAGACGAGCGCTCTGTCCCACCGCACCCACTTTTCGGAATTTATTTTAAATTCAGAAGAAAACGAAGCCACCCGGTCAGGATGAGAGGTCCCTATATGGACCGGCTCCGTGCACAGCTGTCAACTTTTCCCTTTTTTAAGGGAAATTCCCTTATTCCGAATAGGATTCCTCGCAAGAAAAGGGAAAGGTTGACAGCTATGGCCCCGTGGGACGCCTTTTGCGTCCTTTCTCCGCGCAGTGGAGAGGATCGCAAGCGGCGAGCGCGCCCCCGCCACACCCACTGCCCACCCCGCGCCCCCAGCGCAGCGGAGCCACGAGCGGGCGCGGCAGGAGCGCCACCCAATGCGCGCGCCTCCTCCTTCCCCCGCAGGCCCCGCCCCCGCTGCCCCTCCCTCGCCTCCGCCGGTGACGTCACGCTCGGCTCCGCCGGCGCCATTTTGAAAGTGGAACCCGAGCGGGGGGAGGGGCTGGGTCAGGAGAGGAAGCCGGGCGCGGGGGAAGCCCTGGGAGCCAAGCCGCCTTGCCCGCTCCCGCCCCCGGACGCCATCCGCCGCCATCCTCCCTCCGCGCTCCGCTTCAGCCCCGGACGGGGATAGCACCGGGAAGCTGAGAGGCCGCTTCAGCCCGGCCGGCCACCATTGGGAGCCCAACATGGCAGGTAAGGGCACGGCAGCCCCTCGCGCTTCCCGGGGACGGGCGCCTCGCAAGCCCAGGGGCGGCCGAGGCAGGTGAGGGAGCTGGAGCGGCCTCGCCTCTGGCGGAGCTTGCAGGCTGACCTGGGGGAAGGCGCTGGGCTGCTTCCTCTTCCTCACTCCCCTCGTCCTTTGCAATGCATTTCCCTCTGCAAATCTGCTCCGCTTCTCCATTATTATTATTATTGCATCCTCATTTTCCTTGCTGTCCTCCGCCAGTAGCTCAAGCGCCGAAGCACGAATGCCTGCTCTTGGTCTTCGTTCCCCTGCTCTTCTCCTCGCCTTCCCTCCTTCGACCATGCACCTTCGTCCCTTTATCCTTTTATTTCTAACAAGAGAGAAAGTCTCCCTTCCTTGCGAAGTTGGGGGAGAAATCTCCAAGGATGGGCGTGCAGGGAGGGATTTTCTTCTTCCCCCAGGCAGAGGTGGGGGTGATGCCGAGGGTCTCATCCATTGCTTTCTGCTCTCCCTTCCCTAAGTGTGTGTTTCTGCAAGCTTTGGCGTCGAGGCATTTGCAGCCTTGCTTATGTCTCAAATGATGGGCTTGGTGCGAGTGGAGGTGCAGCTTGGCAATAATCTGCGTGCAAAACGAGGGATATAGCAGCCCTGGGGTGTTGGGTCTGGCAGGCAGATAGAGAAGTCTGGGCTTCCTCCATGTGGGGCGGTGCGAGGCGTGTTCTCTCTGATGCCCATGTTGCAGCATGCTGGAGCTTGCAGGGTGTAAGGGCTGCAAATCCGTCTCATCGCACAGGGTATGTGCTGCTGTCCCATTTGTGTCCCTTTTTCTGGAATCCGTTCACCCACATCCCACACATTTAATTGCTTTGTGTTGGGAAGAGTCGCATGGGCAGCTGTATTTAGATTTGTGCCTTGCAGTCTCGCAACACAAGCCACACGCCTCCGTTTTGCCCTTCTTTTTTCATCAATGGGAGGAAAGCCATGAATGTAGCAGATTATAAATGTGATGTTGGGGAATGGTGCACCAGTTTCCCCCCCGGATAAAAGTGGAGTTTTCTGTCCTTTCATTAAAAGCCCTCGCCCCACCCAAATATCTATAGCCAGGAAAGAGTAAACTGGGGGCGAGCACCGGATGTGGGCCTTAGGGTAGGGGTCGCCAACGTGCTGCTTTCCAGGTGGCGTCTGATTCCATCAGCCCCTCAGCGTGGCTCATGGTCAGGGCTGATGGGAGTTGGAGTCCTGCAGGATCCGGAGGCGGCTGCTGGCTCCCCCTGCCTTAGGAGCTCTTGCAGTGAGATGCACTTCTAAAATACATCTATCTATATAACATGTAGCTAAACATCCTCTCACATTTCCAGGGTGCCTAAATATGGTAGAATGTGTCAGCACAAAGTAACAAAGAATGGTGGGAATAGAATATTTGTAGATTGTTTCCATTTTCCTGTGCTCTGATTGTTGTTTATGCTTCTGGCACGCTCATTCTTCTCCCGACTTGAACTTTTTTCTTAAAGTTGCTCAGCCTTGTGTGGAGAGGGAAACCCGCCCTCGGTTCCCCCTTGCCAAGAGGCAACTGTTGCACAGCTCTTCCAGAGAGACGACTTCTTGTTTGGGGGAACATGTCTTAGGGAAAGCTCCATTTTGACATCTTTCAGGACTTGAGGACGGCTCGCTCTTTCTTCATTCTCTCTCTTCCTGTATGAACCCAGCCCAAATGACTTTGTCTAAATGACATGCAGAAGAAATGGGTGGTGTCTTTTCTACATGTTTTGGTGGCAAGGTTCAAATGATTCACCGTCTTCCGCTGAGGCAGTAATGTTCCTGAAATTTTCTCTCCGGTCCATCTTTTACGGTAGTTTAAAGCTTATTCATAACAAAACAAAAAAGCTCCTCAAACCCAACCTATGGAGGTTTGAGGGCTGGAGGTCCTCC
The DNA here is from genome assembly GCF_964188315.1 of Podarcis muralis. Taxonomy (NCBI): domain Eukaryota; kingdom Metazoa; phylum Chordata; class Lepidosauria; order Squamata; family Lacertidae; genus Podarcis; species Podarcis muralis. The sequence goes on from NC_135669.1 coordinate 4,648,888, forward strand.
TGTTTTTCTTTTAAATAAATACTTTGAATGTTAACATACTTGTCTATGTGCATAAAAGACTCTGTGTTAATTCTTTAGAGCCTTTTACTTGGAGGGTGAAGCATGGTTCCTAAAATAAGTACATGGGCTTGTTTTAAGTGATAAATTACATGATTTCATTCTAGATCCTAGCAGCTTAATTGCAGTGTAGGAAAAATGAATGCAGAAAGTTAATTTCTTTGGTAAGAAGAGTAAAGTGTTTTGCTTCCTGCGTGAAATTCTAGCAGACATCAGTGGCATGCTTGTATTCAAAACTTGTATGGTTTCTGGATTTACTAGTTACATGGTTCTGAGAGATGTCAACAGTTTGTAGAGAAACTTATGTTTACTCTGTGCTTGATTTTTGAAATCTGGACTGATCCTCATCGACAAAAGTGTCTCTCTGTGTGTGGATGTGGGGTGGTGAAAGTGGAACAGTTTGATTGGGTTCCTAGATTCTTCCATCTGCTTTGAAAATACTTGATTTCTGTGCTGTCTTCTCAGCACCATTGACTCCCCATGCCAGCAATCCCTGTTTACTAGAGTGGAATGCTGGCAGAGTTTAATGGGCAGGGTGTGGATTACTTTTGTTTAACTTTTGTTTTGTTTCTAGGAGCCGGAGGTGGCGGGAATGACATTCAGTGGTGTTTTTCTCAGGTGAAAGGGGCTGTGGATGACGATGTAGCTGAAGGTAAGAGCAATTAACCCTTGATTTTTAAAAAAAAAAATTCAAACCTTCATAACTCACAAATGGGATGAGATAAATAATTAAAATTTTAGATTTAAACATTGTTTTGATCATTCAACAAGTGTACAAAATATTAACAAAACTGGATGACATGAGGTAAAAAAAGTTGGATCACTTGATATGGAATGACCCTTCTCCAAGTATTGGTTCACCTCTATAATGCAACATTAAAGCACCATTAAACTTTGTTCACATACACCACGTAATGTACCTTTCTCATCCGGTGCTATACTGTATGTTCTGTCCTACCAATCAGCACTATGGATACTTAGTTATCCAGTATTTTGGTTAGCCTGTATCACAGTGGCTTTGGAAATCCATGTGTGAAGTTTTCTGTCTGGGCTAACTGTAGTTATTGGAATCCAAAACCTGAAGGGCTGGCATAATTTTCTGCATGCTTGATTTTGCTGAGGTTATAGTACAGCATTAGGAATTCCCATTAGTTCTGAAGTATTCAAATGGAAAATGTGATAGAAGGTACCATGCAAGTATTATACTTCATAGGCAGGCCTGCGCGATGTATTGATGTATCGCCCAGGACAAGTATGAGGGGCAGACTGGGATGGCGGCTTCACTCGGTGATATATTGTGAGTGACACCGTCATCGCTCCTGAGTCCCTCTGCTACCAGTGCCCAGCGCACCCAGGGAGAAAAAAGCCGCAGCTGACAGTGGAGGCAGAGGGATTCAGGAACAGCAGAGATTTCACCAGTGATTTACCACTCTGCCCTCATAACCGTTGCAGAGGGAGAAACAAGTTGCATTGGCGAGGTGCGATACAGCTTGTTCTCCCCTCCGCTTCTTTAAACTGCTTGGCTGAGGAGCCTGACAGGCCACTGCAGCTTTACAGAGCCCCCGGCCCGCCACCTGCTTGCACGAGGCAGCGGTGGGGTCGGGGCTCCATTAAAGTGCTCCCGCTCCCCGGCTGAGGGAGCCCCGATTCTTCTCCTCCATGCATGCAAGCAGGAGAAGGATCAGGGCTGCTCAGCTGGGGAGCAGGAGGCTTTGCGCCCCCCAGCTGAAGAAGTCGAATGGAGCCCCCACCTGGACTCCGGCTTGCGTAAGCCAGAGAAAAGGCAATTATTTAAAAAACCATTAAACATGAATAAAATTAAAACTATATATACACATGCACACATATAAAACTTGTTTAAAACATACAAATAATTACAGTAAAAATAGCTTGGCACCAGCCCTTTCATTAAAAGCAGTCAGTTCCCAAAAGTCTGTCGGAACAAGGAGGTTTTCACCTGTTGGCGGAAGGACAACAAGGAGGGAGCCAGTCTAGCTTCTCCAGGGATCCCTCCAGAGTTCCAGAGTCTGGGAGCAGCCACCATTAGTATACAAGATATTAATCAGAGCATCATGCAAATTTGACATTTAGCGAATGTCACCACGGAGTCCGATCCATTGCATAGTTCTGCCACTTGAGAAGGCAGTCTTATAGCATTGAGGAGGACTTATTCCCAAGCAAGCATGCGTGCCAAGGTTTGCAGTCTTAACCTGAAATAATCTAGTTTCATTTTTCCTGAGGCTGGGACCATAGCTCTCTGATAGAGCACTGTGTTTGTGTGCAGGAGGTCCCAGGTTCAGTTCTTGTCATCTCCAGTTAAAAAGCATTACAGGTAGTCGGGATGGGGAAAGCCCCTTGGCCTGGAGCCTTGGAGAACTGCGGCAGTCTGGGTAGGCCAGTGATGGGGAACTGGATCTTACCCACCTTCCATAGGTCGAGATTGGCAGGTGGGTGGGGCCACTCACTTATCAGTCACGTAACATTGCACGGCCGAGGAAATGCCAACAAGCAGCTGGCTTTGAGTCTTGTGAAGCCCTTAACCACAGCACTTTGTAGATGCCACCCATCAGCTGATCAGTGGTGTCCACAAACTTCACTCTGGGCTTGGGCCATGTTGGCCACAATGGCCTCACAGGCCAAATCGGGAGGCCTGGCAAGACTGCTCTGGCCCACAGGCAGGAGGTTCCCAACCCCTGGGTTAGACAAATTACAGCTTACTTTGTCTTCTTCTTGGTAGCATAATTGGCGTATAGTACCAGGCTATCCATCTAGCCTAGTATTGTCTGCTCAGACTGGCAGTGGCTCTCCTGGGTTTCAGAACAGAGGTCTTTCCCATCACTTGGTACCCGATTCTTTTTTAAAGAACAAAAACAGAGACATGCCAGGTGTGAAACCTGGAACCTTCTTCAGGCAAAGCAAGTTCTCTGCCACTGAAATACGGTCCTCTGCAAGCAGCACCTGCTTACTACATCTCGATTGTCATTCAAGGAACATCCTGGTTCTCCCCACCTCATGCCACTGCTGCCCCTCTGTGAGGCAGGTCAGACTGAGAGAGACAGTGACTGACCCATGGTCACCCATTGAGCTTCATAGTTGAGAAGGGCTTGAAGCTGAGTATCCCAGGTCCTAGTTTGACACTCGGTCTAACCACTACACCACACTGTATATTTATACATGCTATATGATCTAAAAATAATAAATTTCAGGAGCCACAAGACTCTTTATTTTTGCAGCAGCAGACTAAACACAGCTACTCTTCTGGGAGCCTTTATATATTATTTCCTCAGAGCAAACGAGACGCTGCATTGAGCTAGAAATTTGCATCCTTACTTCTGAAGGCAAGCTTTTAAACTCCACTTCTGAAGCATAAGGATTCAGCAGTTTCTAAGGGGTGCTACTGTATCAGCTGTATACTGTATACTGTTGCCTAATGCGTAATGTAGCAACCTAGCAGAGTGGTTGTAAGAGGGGCTGGGAAAGTCCCATGTGCAGGCTCTCCACTGCAACCTTACCAGCCAAGGGTGAAAGTTGAGGCAGGGATTTTCCTTTGCACCACCAGCTCCTAGCTGGCATGGTGGAGGGAGCCAAATTGGGCCCCTCTTCAAGGAGAGGACAGTAGGCTGGGACTATGTATTGATACATCACCCAGGACCGATATGAGGGACGGACCACAATGGTGGCTTCACTTGGTGGTACATTGAGAGTGAAACTGCCACCACTTCTGAGTTCCTCTGCTGCCACCAGTGCACCGAGGGAGAAGCAGGCTGCAGCTGGAGGCAGAGGGACTCAGATGTTAAAGGTAAAGGGACCCCTGACCATTAGGTCCAGTCATGACCGACTCTGGGGTTGCGGCGCTCATCTCGCTTTATTGGCCGAGGGAGCCAGCGTACAGCTACTGGGTCATGTGGCCAGCATGACTAAGCCGCTTCTGGCGAACCAGAGCAGCACACAGAAACGCCGTTTACCTTCCCGCTGGAGCGGTACCTGTTTATCTACTTGCACTTTGACGTGCTTTCAAACTGCTAGGTTGGCAGGAGCAGGGACCGAGCAACGGGAGCTCACCCCGTCACGGGGATTCGAACCTCCGACCTTCTGATCGGCAAGTCCTAGGCTCTGTGGTTTAACCCACAGCACCACCCGTGTCCCTATACTCAGATGTTGCTGGCCTACAATTCCCACCATCCCTGGTTGCTGGCCATGGTGGCTGGAGCTAATAACATCCAGTAGCATCTGGGGAGACAGGTTCCCCATTCCCATTCTAGACAATAGCTTGATGGCTACAAGAGATTCAGTGTCCCAGTAAATGACTATCTACAGCCCTCCAATGGATTTAGCTGTATTGATCTCAGCTGTTTTGGCTGTTTCAGAAGTAACGCTTGCAGCCTGTGAACAGCAGCTGGGATTGAGAGGCAGCTGCAGGAACATCTGCTTCATCATCTCCCTTCCCTCCCCCAACACCAACTGATAACCATGATTAAGGGAAATATTTTCCAGTAGGATCTGGAACCAACATTTGAGCATGGTTTCAAAAAGCTAAAAAACAGGTGCCGTGGTTAACATTAAGGCTAACCCTGTTGTTTTGCTTTACAGTGTGCATGATTCGGGAGGTGTTCCTAAAAGGCCTGGAAGGAGGGAGGCTACATTCTATGGAAAAAGAGAAATGGATAGCTGTATGCACAAGTCTAACCACTAGAGAGGGTTTAATTTTGCAGTCACGGGAAATGCCACGTTCAGATAAACACAGAATCTCCTGGTTCCAACACATTGCAGGAGCAGGAGGATTTGAACATGCTCTTGATCCCTCCCTTCCAAGAGGCCAGTAATGGCTCAATAATGGCCTTCAGGAAAAGGATTGTAGCTTAGTGGTAGAGCCCCTGCTTTGCAATCGGTGTTGACAATACTGAACTAGATGTGCCAGTAGTCTGACTGTATGTCTTCCTATAAATGCGTCTTTCTATGTTGGTGAATTTGAATGGTTAAAAGTGACCTTCTTACTCTGCATTATCAGATCTCTAGAGAACAACACCCAAACCTGTTCCTAGTAGCAGGTTTATTTACACAATTTAAGGAAACATGTTGGCTTCCTTTACTATTAATCATGAGGCTGTCTAGCATGCAGATACTTTTCTTCTGTCTTGGTGGAGCATGCAGTAACATCAGAGTTGCACAGTTTTCTGAGAGGGGCTTCTCTTAATCCGTATGAGGCAAGACTGACAGATGGATGGATTCCTTGTTCAGGAGCATTTGGTAGTAGATGCAGAATGATGGTCTGGGAACTTCTTTCTTTTGATGGCCTCATCAAGCCTTGTGCAAGCAGGAAAAGTCAAAGGTGTCCAACTTTCTCAGAATTGGGAAACCATCTTGAAAATGCAAGTTGGGGCAATCAAAGTCGTCTGTGTGACTTTGTAATTCATTTGTAATTGTAATTTAAGGGTTGCACCCAATTCTAGTTTTATTTGGAGCTGATTTACTGAAGTTAATGAATATGATTAACTCAGGTTCATTAATTTCAGAGGGTTCATTCTGAGTAGAGCTTAGTTGAATACAACCCTAAGTTTAGTTGTAATTAATTTTATTTATTGACAGTGATAATAAGTTGCTCTTCCAAATTATTCAAGGTAGTATTTGTTTTAAAATACTAAACAAAGCAAATGTTAAAGCAGTGTTCTCTTTAGGGGCACATGGCCTGGACTGTTTCTCTTCCACTTTCCCTTGGAGCACGTAGGTCTTTAAATTGGGGGGGGGCTGTTTTGACAGTGGGGTGGAAGGAGCATTCCCTATTATACATATTGAGCTATTTGTCCATCTTTTGTTTTGAGATGCTGTCTGCCTGGCCTCAAAAATTTTGTAGCCATCAAGATTTGGGATTTTGGGTCATTTTGAATGGTCTTCTTTCAAAGCTTCCCTCTTCGACCCTTGGCCAAGTTATTCAAGTTCCCAGATCCTGCATTTCCCCTTCTGGGAATCAGGCTGTTGACTTCTGACGTAAGTGGAGGTCAACATTAAATGATGGCACTAATTTGGTACAGCTTGTCATGTTTCTGATTCTGTTACTTTTTCAGTCTGAGCATTCTTTAAGGATGAATGTTGCAGGTGAAGTTTCCTCAGGTTCCTCACCTCTTAATTTCAGGAAATGAAGAGGGCAGTGCGACAGAATTAAAAAGCTTTTTTTTTTTGCTTGTCTAGCTATTTTTTGTATTTTGAAACAAGTGCATGCAAACATTGCAAGTTTGCTTCAAATTTGCAAAGTGGCTGTGGAACTCAGACATTTTAAACCCCAAGTTCATTGTGTGAGAGTGCAAAACTAAGGTTGAATTGAAGGGCACCAGCTGCATTTCAGCTTTTAGCTGCTATTGAATCTTTTAGTACAGGGTTTAGCAACAGAACATCTGTCCAGCATGCATTTCATTGGAGATACTGTATTTTGACAGCTCTAAAATGTTCAGTTGGTTGTCAAGTAGATCATCTGATACTGCAGTAAAGGGGAGCTGATGGTCTGTTGAGGAAGGAAGGTTGAGGTGTGGAGTCTATTGCTATGTGATTGGGAGTCCTAAATTCTGTGCTAGAACACCCCAGCTGCTGTAACAGCAAAACCAAAATGTATTCAGTAAATTGAATAAATTAAGACAGCTATCTTAATTTAACATTCAAAGGGCTGACAGTGTTTTCTCATTTCTAATCATTAGGGTGAAAAAACTTCACCAAGCCCTGTAAAAAAACCCTTAATTTTTACAGGGCTTGGTGCAGTAAATATATCCAGTTCAATCAGGTATACTTCTATCCAGGCAAAGCGGTATTTGTCTCAATGCTTGCTGTGGGCAAAATGATACTTTCAACATGCCAAGGTGCCCCAGAAGCCTAGAATCCCAGAACTTTGCACAGGGTACCCAGGAAATAAAAACCTGTCCTTCACAGAGATTTGAGTTTTAGAGTGATGTAGATTCAGTCACCAGGATGAAGCTGGCTTTTCTAAGCAATCATCAAAGGAGTCCCTACATGTCACAAGGTACAGTGTACTTCATCTGTCCAGACTCAAAACTACAAAGGTATTAATAACCACCATCCAGGTCATAGTCCCAATGAATTGGTGCAGGCTACTTTTAGGATGGAGTCAATGAAGTTAGGGCAAAGAATTCTCTAAGGCTTCCTTCATTCCTCAGATTATATGAAAGATGTGGAGAAATTCTGACCCTGCAGCCACCCTGGACATTCCCAGAGGTCTTTGCAATAGGTTGTATGAGATGCCAGCCAAGTGAGGGGGTGAATGCCCTCTTGGACTGAGGTACAGTGGTACCTCGGGTTACAGACGCTTCAGGTTACATACATTTCAGGTTACATACATTTCAGGTTACAGACTCTGCTAACCCAGAAATAGTACCTTGGGTTAAGAACTTTGCTTCAGGATGAGAACAGAAATCGTGCTCTGGCGGCACGGCAGCAGCAGGAGGCCCCATTAGCTAAAGTGGTGCTTCAGGTTAAGAACAGTTTCAGGTTAAGAACGGACCTCCAGAACGAATTAAGTTCTTAACCCGAGGTACCACTGTAAGCACATGGAGTAGCATTGCTTTCAACTTGACTGGCACTCCGGGAAAAGTGGGTACCCCTGCAGAAGAGACTGGAGCAGAGCACTGGATGTTGGCCATTCCATGTTTAGACTTTAGAGGACTTGGGTCCAGTGTTAGAAACCCAGATATATAATCTAGGCACCAAATGGCTCCTTAAACCAAGATTGCAGATGCCAAAATGGAATTGTCTAGTTGCCATTTATTGGGAGAGATGGTCCCAAAGTCTGATTTTTCAAATAATGAACTGACTGTGATTGATTCTCAGTTAAACATCTGGCTAGTTCAAATGACAACCTTGAGCTAGGTTAAGGGCTTTGAAAACTTAAAGACGAAAAGCCACTTGGTCCAGGGACAGTTCACATATATATTGGCTTATTCCAACCTCTTTTTCTTAATGGTGACTGCTTCTGGTCGGGCTGCACAGAAAAAGCAACTTGGTCCCAGAAATTCATTCTGATGGGGCAGATAAAATATAACTGATAGAATTCTACAGGATGTGGTATTAAAATGATCCAGATCCAGTGATTCCCAGATGGTGGAGATGTCAGGCACCATATTGGTGCCTAGGAATCTTCACTTGGTTGCAAGTGGTTGAACACCAGGTGCAAAATGCTAATTTCAAACATTTCTTGGGTCTAGCAGATTACCAGCTTATAATGACAAAGTGCTGTGAGTACATTGCACCAGTTCCCGCTGTAATACCTCATTCTTCAAGGAGGGGAACATTCATTTTCTGAATGGTTTGAAGACATACGCCAAATAATTTCTTAATTACCATCCTCCCACAAACTGCAGAAACGCGTGATGCATGCAAAAACTATTCTGTTTTCAGACAAAAGTTGGCAAATGGGAAAGAGTGAAACTGCTACAGTGCAAGATTTATTGTGTGTAGCAAAGTCTGAAGAAGGGATACTGAGGCCTTATAAAGCCATTTTCTTGCACTGGAGCTAAAACCACAGAACCTCAGGGTCAGTGGTGCTGCTTTGTGGGGGAATTCTTAACAAAAGTACTACTAGTGATTAGCAGTTGAACAGTTGCAGTATGGGTAGGATTAAAGAAGAAAAATAGTTCCCTGCAATTTATTTAGGAAGGCTTGTCGGTAAGCAATGCAAGCAAATGCATGTCTAATCACAAGCAAACCCTACTGAATTCAATGAGGCTTACTGCCAGGATAGTAGAAGTAAGTTAAGTTGAATTCAGTGGGGCTTAAGATTCCACTTAATCCTCTGAGTGGGGAAGCAGATGCAACTTGACTGGAAATCACTCAAACTATTCTTAAATTGCTTGAAAATATATTAAATATGGAAGTTTATTTAATAGTTTTATTAAATCTACTACTTCCTTATGTTTTAAAGCCCTCCATTGCCATGGGGAGGTGCGGCGAAGCCCTTTGCTGCCCCAGGGTCTGCCGCAGGGATGCCCAACGAGGCCCTTTGCCACCAGGGATAGTTGCGGCAAGGTCCTCCTCCACCGTGGGAATGCCTGGCAAGGTCCTCCTCCACTGTGGGGATGCCTGGCAAGGTCCTCCTCCACTGTGGGGATGCCGGTGAAGCCTCCTGCCACTGCGTGTATATATATTGTGATATATTGAGATACTGTGATGTTTAGCTGGTGATACATCGCAATGTTGAAAGCCAGATGTTGCCCAGCCCTACTCTTATGCACTTGTTTCCTTTGCTTTGGCTACAGTTTTTAAACTAACTTTTAAAAAGAGAACTGGCTGTCCCTGGAGGGGTTTAGACCGGAGTGAACTACTGTAGCAAGCATAGGCAAACTTGGCCCTCCAGATGTTTTGGGACTACAACTCCCATCATCCCTAGCTAACAGGACCAGTGGTCAGGGATGATGGGAGTTGTAGTCCCAAAACATCTGGAGGGCCGAGTTTGCCTATGCCTTTACTGTACCATCCCCTGAATTCCCATGAATGCCTGAATAATTACTTTCAAGAGGAGAAATGGTCCAGTGGCTGTTTGCTCTCATGGGTAACAGTTTGCAAGATGTGTGTTCCTGTTGCGGTGGTGACCACTTCATCTGCACAATGTGTCACTTTTCCTCCAATTGTGTTTTTTCTTTTTAAAAGTGTCAAGGCCATTTGATAGATTGATTTGACCTATTTCCTCCTCCTCATCCCCCTCCTCCTGGAAAGGTCCTGGAACTTGGGTACCAGCACAGCTGAAAATGAAAGAGTCAAATCACACTTTGTAAAATGTGTACTGAGAGGTCCATAGAGCATGGTGAGCCTTCCATATGATATATATACTGCAAATATAGCAGATATCATGGGTTTACTAAATCTGCCCTAGAAAATCTAAAGGAGGAGAAATTGTCAATCAGTGTGTAACTTTTTCTGATTGCAAATTTGTGGTAAGGTAAAGGTACCCCTGCCCGTACGGGCCAGTCGTGTCCGACTCTAGGGTTGCGGGCTCATCTCGCTCTAGAGGCCGTGAGCCGGCACCGTCTGAAGACACTTCCGGGTCACGTGGCCAGCGTGACGAAGCTGCAGCTGGCGAGCCAGCACCAGCGCAGCACATGGAAACGCCGTTTACCTTCCCGCTATAAAGCGGTCCCTATTTATCTACTTGCACTTAAGAGTGCTTTTGAACTGCTAGGTTGGCAGGAGCAGGGACCGAGCAATGGGAGCTCACCCTGCCGCGGGGATTCGAACTGCCAACCATACAATCGGCAAGTCCTAGGCACTGAGGTTTTACCCACAGTGCCACCCGCTGCTTAATTATTAATTAATGGTACTGCTTAATTATTAGTGGTCTAAATGAAACAACAGTTTTACGCTTTCACCTAACTGCCCAAATGCAATATGTCTTCTCAGAGTGAGGAGAACCTGCATGCTCAGAAGTGTTCAGAGGGCCAATGGAAGCTCCCCAAGCCTTTTCAGATGGGCGGATGTTCAGATGTACCAAGATGCCTTCTCCCTTGCCACTTGTTTTCCTACTGGGTATATAAATTGCCCCCGAGTTTCAGCAAAAGCCTTACTGGTGTTGAAGTGCTTGGTAGGGCTGTGCAATAAATCACCATATCATTGAATACCGATATTGAAATAACATTGCAATAAGTGTTTCAACAACGCAATATACCAGTGAACAAAAGGTGGAGACTTGACAGCTTCCCAGGAGGTAGCTTTGCAGATAATTTGCAGGTACACCCTCTGCCTCTGCGGTGCACCCTCAGCTGCTGCGGGGAGGTATGGTGTGACCCTTTGCTGCCACGAGGAGGCCCAGCAAGGCCCTCTACCACCACCAATATATATCATGATATTGTGATATTTAGCTGGTGATATATCGTGATGTTGAAAACTTGATATTGCCCAGCCCTAGTGCCTGGCATTACTTGGATATATAGAGAAAGAGCAATACAATCCCTTTAAATCTGCTTCCACTGAGGCTTTGGGTTTCTCCCAGCTGTTGTTCCCTTCTTTTGAGTCCCTTTCTCCCCCCTCCCCTTGCTAGCGTTTCTTTATGTACTGCATTGCATTGGTGCAAGAGCAAGTCTCCTGAAGGTAACTAAAGAGTTGCTTGTGTAGGCAGGTGTGTGTGTGTGCATACGTGTATGTTAGTATGTGTTCATGCCAGAACACATGAACGGAAACATATACACAGAAGGTAGAACATGAGAGTCAAGCTTGAAGGAGGGTGCAGATTGGCCTTCAACCCAGAAACTCGTCACCTAGAGACTTGCCCAAAACTGGGCTGCTTCCAGAAAAAAGAACACTTTTCTATCCATATTGAATTATGCTGGTCAGGCATAGGATGCAATAACATTTTTCTACCTGAGGTGGTCTTAAAATAAAGGGTAAATGGTAAATAAAATTGAAGCATGATTGACAGTTTGCACATTGAGAAATTGACTCTGGGGTGGGAATAATGCAGGGCGCGCTGAAGGGCACCACATTGTGAAACATAAGGTGTGAGAATCCGGAGCACATTGAAGCTGCCTACATGTATTGTACCACATGGCTCAGTTTCTTAGGCAAATGGGCATGGGGGGGGGGAGAGAGTTCTTTTCATTATCTTGAAAGTGCTACAAGCTCTTTAATGTATTTTTCTGATTTATGGTACACAAAAGAGGCTACCAAAATGGTCAGGGCATTAGGACATAGTAAGGGTAAAGGGACCCCTGACCATTAGGTCCAGCCGTGGCCAACTCTGGGGTTGCGGCGCTCATCTTGCTTTATTGGCCGAAGGAGCCGGCGTACAGCATGACTAAGCCACTTCTGGTGAACCAGAGCAGCGCACGGAAACGCCGTTTACCTTCCCGCCGGAGCGGTTCCTATTTATCTACTTGCACTTTGATGTGCTTTCGAACTGCTAGGTTGGCAGGAGCAGGGACCGAGCAACGGGAGCTCACCCCGTTGCGGGGATTCGAACCACCGACCTTCTGATCGGCAGGTCCTAGGCTCTGTGGTTTAACCCACAGCACCACCCGTGTCCCTAGGACATAATAGAGACTTATAAAATACATGGAGAACGTGCACAGCAGGAATTGTTTCTCCGAAACTTTAATACTAGAATTTGGGGACATCCAGTGAAATTGACTGGCCAGTGGATTCAAGACGGACGCATGAAACTTGCTTCCATAATATGCAGCAATGGCCAGTGGCTTTAGATGACACAATCCCATTCTAAAAATGGTACTTTCTGCACTGTGTCTCTGCAAGTTCTTGGCTTGCTAGGTAGCCCTACTTATTCAATTATATTCTCAGTGAGGTCCAGTTGTGCTGTTCTCAACAGGAAGGTATGCAAAATGGTGAACCTCCATTCCCTTGCTTTGCTGTACTCTGGGGTTTTTGATAGTTAGCCCCTCTCAATTTATATGGCTTTTATTAGACTCATCTTTGCAGCTAAGAGTACTAGAAACCTTTGTGTGTCATTTAGATTGATTCAGATCATTGGATAACTGAGTGTTTACAATGTGATTGCTGATGAAATTGGCTAAACCAAACTGTGGCTTAGTATGAACGTGCAAAGTTCCAAAGAGGAGACTGTTGCAACTTCTTTCCTTCTTTGCTGCTTCTATGAGCCATGCCTTGGTTTGGCTAGGCATGTTGTGCAAACCTCAGCTTTGATTTGCCTTGTCTTGCTTCACTCAAACCATGAGCCCAGGTTTGATTGATACAGTGTCAGAAACTGGGATAGGAGTGGCTAGGAGCCATGTGGCTCCTGGGACCTCAGTTGTGGGTGCCAAAGAAAATGCCCAGCTGCCTTTTCTTTTGTACTACCCCACTACGAGACCAGGCAGCTCCGCAGATAAATAAAATAAAATGCTGCTGGTCAAATCAGGTTGTCTTCATATGAAGCAGGTGATGAGGTGATTATGGGCTGCATTTGTAACACTGAAATTACATCCCAACAAAATAGAGGTGCTGTGGGTTGGAAGCCCCAGATCCAGGAATTGAGTGGTTGGACTGTATTGAATGGGGTCACACTCCCCTTGAAAGAGCAGGTGGATAGATAGCTTGCATGTGCCCCTTGATCTAGCATTGCTGCTAGAAGCCCAAGTAGTGCTGGTGGTGAGGAGTTCCTGTGGCCAGCTCTGTAGCCTTGCCACAGTCTGGGCTACCCTTGTTCTAGTTACCACTAGAAAATATATACAGTGGTACCTCGGGTTAAGTACTTAATTCATTCCGGAGGTCCGTTCTTAACCTGAAACTGTTCTTAACCTGAAGCACCACTTTAGCTAATGGGGCCTCCTCCTGCTGCTGCTGCTGCGCCGCCAGAGCACGATTTCTGTTCTCATCCTGAAGCAAAGTTATTAACCCGAGGTACTATTTCTGGGTTAGCGGAGTCTGTAATCTGAAGCATCTGTAACCTCAAGCGTATGTAACCCGAGGTACCACTGTATATGTAGTTTTGCAAACTGCTGTTCAATATAACTGAGATCAATAGTTCAATAATTCAACTATGGAGTAAATCTTCTAGATAAGACTGTGTACATGAAGGACTCCAATCGATGAGATGTCCAGGTATGGTCTTCGTTTCAGATATTTTCTTCAGGACAGTTGAGATATATTGATAAATGTAAAGATTGTGCTGCTTGACCCAATAATGATCACAAAGAAGAAGACATCCGAAACGAAGGCCATTCCCAGGTGTCTGCATGTATTTTTTCCCCAAGTTCTTTGTGATTGTACATATATACCTTGTGTGGATATTATTTTGAGTCATAATACCAATTGCATTGGAACATTCAGTGCAGAGTGTTTACATTATTTTATAGGATTTGAACATTATAAACCATTGAGCTTTAAAATCTCAATTTTCACAGCAAAAACAGTGATTTTATTATACTGTAATAGGGTGGTTATACTGTTGCAGCAACCACATAGTGATTCTCTTCCCTGCTCCCCTCAACCCTCATCCTCCCAGAGATGAGTATAGTAATTCAGCTGGAGTGCTGGGAACTGCTGTGATCTTTCTCCTAGTCCACTGTTCTTTTGTTGTACACTGAAGGAGAAATAATTACCTTACTGAGGCATACATGTGAATGTGCTTTTCCATTTTGAGACTCACAAATGGTAGGTTGGTTTGCCTTAAAAACCTTGCTATTTGGGTTACTTGCCAACCCCCCGAGGCAGGCAGGCAGGCAAGCTTCTGTCCTAATTTTATAATTGCAGAATTGTGATTGGGTTTGAAGAGCTGAATTGAGTGTATTTTTATTCCAGGTTTATAAAAGAAATACCTTGCAAAGTGTACTGTTTGAATATTTTTGGTGCTGAAGAGTTCTAATTTATCTTCGTGATAACTAGGCTTTTAATCTATATTTAAAAAGGGCCCACCAGATCGTAATAGTAACCATGTCTGGCCCACAGTCTTTTCTTCTTCTTTTAGCCCCCGGTGACTGTACTAAATTTTAGGGAGAGTATAAACAAGTATGGGGCGCGGGTGGCGCTGTGGGTTAAACCACAGAGCCTAGGACTTGCCGATCAGAAGGCCGGCGGTTCGAATCCCCGTGACAGGGTGAGCTCCCATTGCTCTGTCCCTGCTCCTGCCAACCTAGCAGTTCAAAAGCACGTCAAAGTGCAAGTAGATAAATAGATACCGCTCCAGCGGGAAGGTAAACAGCGTTTCCGTGCACTGCTCTGGTTTGCCCGAAGCGGCTTAGTCATGGTGACCACATGACCCAGAAGCTGTACGCCGGCTCCCTCGGCCAGTAAAGCAAGATGAGCGCCGCAACCCCAGAGTCGTTCACGACTGGACCTAATGGTCCAGTCTTTACCTTTACCTATAAACAAGTTTGGCCATCACTTCACTTGTAAGAAGAAATTAATGGTCTTCAAATTGCATGTATTTTATTTTTATTTAACAAATTACATATACCCCCTGATTGTAATAGCACCTCTAAGCAGTTTTACAAGGAATATTATCAGTAAATAACTGAAAACAAGTAATTAAAGTGTTTTAAAGACAATTAAACATAGCAGGCTAAAAAGAGATTAAAACTTGTATATTGAACTCTGCAATTTAATATGTCACTCCTTTTGTATTCAAGACTTCAGCTATAGCTATGGATATCTGCTGTGTAACTCTAGCAACGAAACCCTTTTTGTTAGGTGCATCTGTATACAGTACAGGCAACTCCCCATTTGCGTGGGGGTTGTGTTCTGGGTCATTGCGTACTTGCATGAAATTGTGTGTAATCGAACATTCATTGGAAAAGCCTGCAAAAACCCTGTTCTGCCCCGGCTCTGATCTTTTGGCGACGTTTCAGTGACATCTTTATGCCATTTTTTGGTCACTTCTGGGTTTGGCGCTGTGCACAGTTATGCACACATCAAATGCTCAGAAACTGGGAGTTGCTTGTACAGAAGCTGAAGCAAGTAATGCTGAGAAACTTGCAACCTGTTTTACAGTGAAATTCACATTTCATTTCCTTAGCTTATTTATTTTCAGTTCTGTCACCTGTGGCTTGGATCAAGATAAGGTGTTCTTACTGCAGGTGTTAAAGCACTTATCAATGCCTGGAAATTTGTGTTATAATCAACACAATTAGCACTGTCGTCTTCTTTTTTTGCATTTCTTTCCCCCTCTCTGGTGTCTCTGATGAAGTGGTCTCTAGACCATGAAAGCATGTGTGTATGTGTATGTGTACATAACCTTAAAACACACACAAGTAAGTATTGTATATATCCAACTGATATCACTGGCTGCTGACATTCAGCAGTCTACATTCCTTGAGGAGTTTGCAATCTCAATTACCATATTTTTCGCCCTATAGGACGCACCGTCCCATAAGGCGCACCTAGTTTTTTGGGGGGGAAATAAAGGGGGGAAATTATTTTTTCCCCCCAGGCACGGGGCTTGAGCTTCCCCCCGACCCCAGCCCCCAAACAGGCAGCTCTCTGCAAGCCGTGGGAGCGCTCCCGCTGCTTGCGGAGAGGTCCGCGAAGCCTGGAAGTGCTGAGCTCAGTGCGCGCAGGCTTCAGCATGCAGGCAACTGCTTGCGGAGAGGTGTGCGAAGCCTGGAGAGCGTGAGGGGTCGGTGCGCGCCTGCATTCACCCCATAGGATGCACACACATTTCCCCTTCATTTTTGGAGGGGGAAAAGTGCGTCCTATAGGGCAAAAAATACGGTAGGTGTGGGCAAGCCACCATGAAATCTTCTGCCCATTGCCTTTCTCTGAGCCTGCTGCACAGAGTAACAGGGCAGTCTTGGTATTGTAAGAGACTGGGCTGGAGGAGCAGAGATGGCCTTGGGAGGTATGCAGGAAATTTGTATTCTCTCTCTCTCTCTCTCTCTCTCTCTCTCTCCCCCCCCCCTTGGAAACAGAGTGTTAAAACTGCTCTTTTTAAAACCCCTCAGTTTGATTCTGCTGTATAGCAAATAGCATTTCAGAGAACATTTATTCATCTTCATGAAGAGGGATTTGTGCTTGTTGTTATTATTTTTCAATCCAAAATGGTAAGAGATTTATAGTGTGACCTACACACTACTAATGTGTGGATATCTGTGTGCACAGTGCAGAGAAATTGGTTTTCCAGAATAATGCACTTTGCATTTTGAAAGCAAATTACCTTATTTCACATGAGTATCAGTTTGGCTGTAGCTTCATCTGGAGACCCTGCATTTTGAGAGATTGCAAGATCAGATTAATTTCCACCTGTGTATTTCCCCAACACCTCTGTGTGGCTCCCAGTTTTCATCTTATCATTGAAATAATGTAACTGATATATGGCTTCAAATTAACTTGAGGGATTGCATAGGTCCTGCTTTTATCAGATCACTGAAAGGACATAACCAGTATTTTAGTTCAAATATTTCAGTTTCCTCATTCCCTTACTAATACAAACTATTCACATATTAACTATTGATAAAATGAGGAAGAAACTGAAGGGATGGGGAATCGGTTGACTAGAGCCTGGTGGTGATAAAGCCAAGGTCGCAGGTTCGATCCCCTTGTGGGACAGCTGCAAATAAGAGTTAGACTGAGCAGATCACAGCCACTTACTTAGCCTGGTGCTTTTTTGTTACTTGGGTAGATGGCCAAATATTTCATTCTTTGGGATCTTTGCACATGGAAATATAGGATATTGGACCTTTTAAATATGCCCTTGTGAGTCTTCCTTTCCCCCCTACTATGGAAAAAGACCACACTTTTGGTAAGTTATAAATGGTCAGGTGCTTTTTCATTATAGAATTCAGGAAAAGTTCCACAGGCAGTAAAACTTGGCTTAGTTACAGTGGTGAAAGTTCCTAAATTATTGGCATAGGAACTCAAGAGTGACTTGTGAGAGCCATGTGGCTGAGCTGGAGTAACCAGCTCAGATCTCCTCACATGCTGAACTTCTCAGGAGGTTGAACAATAGGCTTGATTTCTCATTTCCTCCCAAGGTAAGGGAAAGTGACTTCACTAAGCCTGGCACGTATTAACCTCTTCATTCATTCATTCATTGGATTTATATGTTGGTTATATAAGGCTGTTTACACACACAGGTTAGAAACAGCCAGAATCCCTTACGGCAGTGTTTCCCAACCTTGTGCCTCCAGCTGTTTTTGAACTACAACTCCCATCATCCCTGACTAGCAAGACCAGTGGCAAGGGATGATGGGAATTGTAGTCCAAAAACAGCTGGAGGCACAAGGTTGGGAAACACTGCCTTACGGTTCTCAACCTGTGGGTCTCCAGATGTTGTTGGACTACAACTCCCATCATCCCTGAGCTCTGGCCTTGCTAGCTAGGGATGATGGGAGTCCAACAACATCTGGGGACCCACAGGTTGAGAAAGGCTGCTTTAACAGTAAGAAGGGACTTCTACTTATTTATACCCTGCAGAAAGAAGAACCTGCCATCTCTCTCAGCAGCGGGGAGGGATTTCATGGCATACCAGTCTCTACATCTCTGTAGGATGCACAAGCAGTCTTGATGGGTCACAGGAAATGTCTATTTTGTCCAGGATCCTTTTGTCAACAGTGGCTGGCCAGATGCCCTGGGGAGCTTAAGAAGAACTTACAAATGTTCTAGGAATAGCAAATCAACAGCAACAACAAACCCTGCAAAAAAAAAAAAAAAAATAGTTGAAAGGGGTGAAAATGAAAATGTGAATCTGGAAATGCTTCCTCTGTGATCACTTTGACCGATCTCCTATCACCTTGGTTAGACATTTCAGTTTGGTGGGCTGGGAGAGCTGAAAATAATGCTAATGTACAGTGGTACCTCAGGTTACAGCAGCTTCAGGTTACAGACTCTGCTAACCCAGAAATAGTACCTCAGGTTAAGAACTTTGCTTCAGGATGAGAACAGAAATCGTGCAGCGGCAGCGGGAGGCCCCATTAGCTAAAGTGGTACCTCAGGTTAAGAACAGTTTCAGGTTAAGAACGGACCTCCAGAACGAATTAAGCTCTTAACCCGAGGTACCACTGCATTTTCATATGGCAACCAATGCACCACTTTGGTTTCAGCTGGTACATGGGTAGATGAGTCTGGGGCACAAATTTTCATGGCCCCTAGCGGTTAGGGGGGCTCATTTACCAGAAGCAATGTATTTTTAATTAAAGCATTATTTAGAAAGCAGATATTGTGAAGGATACAAGTAGCACTTCCAATCTAGCAGCCTCCCCTTGCAAGCCATAAGGACATGAGAAGATCCTGCAGGATCAGGCCAGTGGTCCATCTAGTGCAGCATCCAGGCCAGCCAGATGCCTCTGGGAAGCTCACAAGCAGGATGGGAGCATCACAGCACCCTCCCCTCCCCTCCCCGTTTCCAGCAACTGGTTTCAGAAGCCTCTAACAGGGGCTTCTATCACCTCTGACAGGAGAGGCATCACATGGCTGTTGGGGGTAGCAGCCATATTCTTGATGGATTTGTTTCAACCTCTTAAAGCCATTCAAATTGCTGGCCATCATTGCCTCATGTGGGAGCAAATATGCACTGTGTGAAGAAGTAGTTTATATAGTGGACGCTTGGGTTGCAAAAGTGATCTGTGCGGGAAGCACGTTTGCAACCTGCAGCACCGTGTGTGTGCACGCGCGGGTTGCGATTCGCATGCACGACTGCCGAAACCCAGAAGTAACCTGTTCCGGTACTTCTGGGTTTTGGTGCGTCCGTAACCCAAAAAAATGCAACCTGAAGCGTCTGTAACCCGAGGTATGACTGTATAGTCTTATACAGTCTTGATCCAGAGTAGCGTTGTGTCCTGGGCTACTGACACAGTGCTGGTAGTGCAGGGCCACCATCCACCAGATTCTCATGGAACATAACATTACCTCTATCAAAGCTTTCTATATTGACTAAGCTGTCTAGCAGCAGGACAGCCTTTCTCCCAAGTTTGCAATATTTTTAGTGCTGGGTGGTTGTTGTTTGAAATGTTTGCTGAAAAGCATTTTTGATATACTGTATGCAGGTACTGATCTAGCAAGTTGTGCCTTAGCTGGCACTAGCTGTTGGCTTCTGTGTGCTGTGCAGCCTATTGATATTCTGCTGTGTTTGCAGTGGGGGGTTTTTACCCCCCTTCAGAAATAGCCCTATACCACAAATATGCATGCCACCCAAAGGTATTATTGAACCCTTCTAAGTCCAAAATATCTGTATTTTCAAGAAGTAGCCAATCTTTCAACCAGCAGAAAGCTGCTGATTCATAATACAGTTTAAAGTCTGGCAGGGCAAACCCCCCTCTTTCTTTAGCGTCAGTTAATATCTTAAATTTTATTCTGGGCTTTTTGCCCTGCCAGACAAATTTAGAAATGTCTTTTTGCCACTTCTTGAAACAATCCATTTTGTCCATTATTTGCAACGTTTTGAACAGAAACAACATTCTAGGCAATACATTCATCTTTATAGCTGCAATTCGACCCAGCAAGGAAAGCTTCAACTTCGACCAGATTTCTAAGTCTTTTTTCACTTCTGTCCAACATTTTTCATAGTTATCTTTAAATAAATTCAAATTCTTAGCTGTCATATTAATCCCCAAATATTTCACTTTTTAAACCACAGTTAAACCTGTCACATTCTGAAACCTCTCCCTTTCAATAGGTTTTAATTTTTTCTCTAAAACCTTAGTTTTAGTTTTGTTCAATTTAAATCCTGCCACTTGACCAAAATCTTGAATTAATTCTAAAACCCTTTTTGTACTAGATTCTGGCTCTTGTAAAGTAAGTACCAGATCATCTGCAAATGCTCTCAGTTTGTATTGTTTAGCTCCGACCTGAACCCCTTTAACCAACTGATCCCTTCTGATCATATTTAGCAGAACCTCCAGGACTGATATAAAAAGTAATGGAGAGATTGGGCACCCCTGACGTGTTCCTTTTTCTATCTTGAACTCTTCTGTAATCACATTATTCACAATTAATTTTGCTTTCTGTTCTGAGTATATTGCACCAATACCGTTTTCAAACCCTTGGCCTACCCCCAACCCCTGAAGATTCTTCTTCATAAAGCTCCAAGAAATATTATCAAATGCTTTCTCCGCGTCCACAAATATCAAAACTGCTCTAGTATTTATATTAGCTTCTAACATTTCCAAAATGTCAATTATATTCCTTACATTGTCTGACATGTGTCTTCTCGGGAGAAAGCCCGCTTGGTCCCCATGTATCTCGTCCATCAAAACTTTCTTCAGTCTCTTAGCCAAAATGTCAGCAAATATTTTGTAATCCACATTCAATAACGAGATGGGACGGTAGTTCTTAAGTTGAGTCTTTTCTGTCTCTGTCTTTGGTATTAGTGTGATGTACACGCGCGGGTTGCGATTCGCATGCACGACTGCCGAAACCCAGAAGTAACCTGTTCCGGTACTTCTGGGTTTTGGTGCGTCCGTAACCCAAAAAAATGCAACCTGAAGCATCTGTAACCTGAGGTATGACTGTATAGTCTTATACAGTCTTGATCCAGAGCAGCGTTGTGTCCTGGGCTACTGACACAGTGCTGGTAGTGCAGGAACACCATCCACCAGACTCTCATGGAACATAACATTACCTCTATCAAAGTTTTCTATATTGACTAAGCTGTCTAGCAGCAGGACAGCCTTTCTCCCAAGTTTGCAGTATTTTTAGTGCTGGGTGGTTGTTGTTTGAAATGTTTGCTGAAAAGCATTTTGTATATACTGTATGCAGGTACTGATCTAGCAAGTTGTGCCTTAGCTGGCACTAGCTGTTGGCTTCTGTGTGCTGTGCAGCCTATTGATATTCTGCTGTGTTTGCAGTGGGGGGTTTTACCCCCCCCCCCCCTTCAGAAATAGCCCTATACTACTTTCACTTGGCAACTTACCCCTTGAAAGGAGGCAAAAGGCCTCTCAAGGATTATTTTTTTTATCCCAGGTCATAGAATCCTGGTATCTTGGTATGTTGAGTCATGTTTGCTTTGTTTCAGTTTGCTTTGTTTAATCAGCCATTTAAAAAAAGAGCAAAGTGCCAGTCTAAGGTTGGAGCTGATTTATTTGGTGGAGCATAGAATTGCTGTTGCATAGTTCTTTTTCAGGTTGACCAGAAGAAAATTCATGAAACGGAGAATGAAATTTGGGTATCTCGTTGTTGGAGTTCCATCGGGGTCGCACCAGCACAAGTAGACACATAGAGAGTCATTCTCATGGACTTATTTCAGGAATATTTGGACTGTTTGGCTTTGAGATATTAGGTTGCATATGTCATTATTTTGGCATTGTAGATATTATTTAAGATTCCATCTATTAGAAGGTGTTGAAATGTTGTACATTATTGTTAATGATTTTTTAT
The DNA here is from genome assembly GCF_964188315.1 of Podarcis muralis. Lineage (NCBI taxonomy): Eukaryota > Metazoa > Chordata > Lepidosauria > Squamata > Lacertidae > Podarcis > Podarcis muralis. Next base: position 4,670,692 of record NC_135669.1, read on the forward strand.
AAACCACATGCAGAGTTGTTTAGCTTGTTTCAGTTAGCAGCAGAAGTTAGAAACGGGAGAATTTGTATGTTGATTCGGTTATGGTTGTTGGATTGAGGTACCACCATGAAATGTTAAGCACCTTGCTTGGAAAGATTTTTAAAAAAAGCAATATCCTATAGACAGTCAAATTTTGTATTTCCACCATTTTTGATGTGTTCATTTTAATAATACACCATCTAAGCAGGGCTACTTATTTTGCAATTATTCATTGGAACCATGCAAGCAATTTGCTACTGGGGGTAGAATTCATGATCCTGATTATCTCAGCACCCATTAATTAATTTTAAACATGAGGAAAATGGGTGTTCCCTCAGACTATGAAGATGTACAGCCAATGCTAGTGAAAGTTGGAAGGGGGGCTGACAAAGATCCTATTTGAGCGGAGCTTCCGTGCTTTGCACAGTCCATGGAATATTTCTGCAAAATAGTGCAGGCAATTCCTCATATGCGCAGGGGTTTCATTCTAGGTCATTGTGCGCTTGTGTGAAATTGTGTGTAATCCGAACACCCATTGAAAACGCTCACCCACCAACACATTCTGCCCCTTTTGGTGATGTCTTTAGGACTTTTTTCATGTCACTGCCAGGTTTGGCATGATGTATGTATGTGCACACATATCGGATGTACCTAAAACAGTTGCTGCCTGTACTATGCAGAATAAGCTAAGACTTTGCTGGTCAGCTGGGACTTGCCAAAAGTTTCATGGAAGAGGTGGGGTTGAGGGAAAGGTGGTGGTGGCAATTTCAAGACTAGGAGGTAGCAAAGGAGAAAAGGTGCAGGTGAGACATGTGGGTGTCCTAGGGCCATAGAGTTGGAGAAGCAAAAGTTAGGGATGAATCAGCATACCAGAATAAAAAGCAAAGAAGGGGGCAAACCATAAGTGGCTTTGAAGGCAAGTTTGAAAAACATACTTTGTGTTAATGGGTTGGGAAATGGCTTTGTGTCTTCATGGTCACACTGTTGAGGTTCAGAGGATCACTCCCTTATTGGTTCTCTGTGCCTGCTCTCCATTTTAAGAGGAGGAACAACATCACCTCCCTTCCCAAACCTTAAATAGAGAAAGCAATTAATTGAGGTGACAAGGGTTAATGTAAAGGGTTTTTGTTCAGAAATGCAACACCTTGCATTTGTTTCTAAGCTGCTTTGTAAAATTGTTATAGCAATTTCCCTAATCACAAACTACTTTTGTAACCTAGTAGCAAAATGTGAATTGTTTTATTCTTTTAGCCATCTGAACATAGCAAAGGAAATAACTACAAAAGCAGGGGAGCTCATGTTCAGAGTTAAATATTCATGATTTGTAATAAAGTGGCCCCAATGCATGTTTGTATATTGGTATAAACTGGGTTGGGGAACCCCAGGCTTTGGGGTAAAACAGACTCCTCAGGATTCTTTGCCTTTTGAGATTCTCCCCTGACTGCACCCCCTTCCCAGGCCACTCTCCCTTTCACCAGCCATGCTGCACACCTTCCTGGAGTGTTTTTGCCATGCTGGAATGTGTCGTTAAAGTGGAGACAATGCCTGTTGCTTGCCTGGATGGAGAGCAGTGGTTATAGCGTATGTGTGTAGAATCCACTGACTTCTATGTAACAGGAATGCACCTCCTGTACAAAACAAAGACTTGCGTGTGTTTCTCTGCTCCATTTGCCTCTGTTTGTGCTGACTTTTTCTTGTCTCTGGTCACAACTCCTCTTTGAACCTCTGGCTCCATCTCCCACTAGCCTGGTACCCTCAGCAGGTTTCCCACATGGGAATGAAACTCTCTGACTGAAAAAGGTCAGAAATATCCAGTGTTTTTATAAAAATGTGTAATAGCATGCTTGTTCAGTTTTGTGTGTTTATATACATTTCTCCTTCTGGGTTGGAGGAATCTAGTCATGACATACAAAATTGATGGATGTCAGACTGACTGGCTTTAGTTGTGCAATTTCCACTTTTATAGCAGTTTATTACATTTGGTGCTGTGCTCTTCCCCCACCAAGCTCCAACAGCATACATGGGACTTCATGGGGAATATACCATCCACACTCTGATTGTGCTTCAGATATGATATGAAATTATATTAGATGCCTTCAGGCCATTCACTGGCCACTTGGACAATCGAAACCCCCATCCAGGGAAAGCCTTATCTTGGGGGCAGCTACTTAGGCAACAGTTGGAGCGTGTAGCAACTTGCATGACTACATCCAACATGAAAACCAGAGTTCTGGGGTGAAAGCAGAGATGAGATTAGAGCTGCCAACGGAAGTAGAGCCTAGTGCTTGCTATCACCCAAAATTGCTCATAAAAGGAAGCAGGAATCTGGTCTGTTCCACCACCCTCACTGGAGTGGTTCAACAACTCTTGTACATCAGTCACTGCAGGGTTGTGCATTTGTATGCATGCAGCATGGCTTCAGCATAGGAGGAGAATGAATGCTTAAGAGTTCCTCTGCCTGGAGGCGGAGTGACACTGTGCAGAACTGTGTTGTAAACTCCTTGAGAATGGAGCCTCCATCCAATTTCTGCCCAAGGACATTTGCTGAAGTTGTGCACCTTGTCTCTGATCTCTGGCTAGCAGAGAGACCACCTGGGAGGCCGTGCTGGGCAGAGGCCAGTTGAGTTAAAGGCTTCCATAGAAAATTACACAGTTTGACCAAGCTTACCATCCATTTCTTTGTTTCTAGTAGCTGGTGAGGTTTCAGCTTCTTGCTTCCCAGGTATTTTGGCCCAGTTTGGACAAAACAGTGAAGCATAATTCAGCAGTGCATGGAAGAACCTGTTTGGGCATTGAGGTTAAGCATTCCCCTTCTGGCACATGCCACAGGAGGTGACTGGAAACACCTGCTTGAGTTAACCCCAGTTCACATGAGACAACCCTAAGCTACAATTTGACAACTCTAAACTACAGTCTGGGCAGATCCACACCACATTTAGAAAACATACAATGTATATTTAAAGAACATTTCTTCCTCCAAAGAGTCCTAGGAAATGTAGTTCTCTCCCACCCCACAGAGACACAAATACCAGCACTCTTAACAGGCTACAGTTCCCAGGATTCCTTGTGAAGGGGGAGGAATCATGTGCATTGAATATATGATGTAGATCTGTCAGGGGTGGGGAACTTGTGGCTCTCCTGATGTTGCTGGACTCCAACTGCCCTCAGGCCCAGCAACCATGGCCCAAGGTGAGGAATCAGCATCTTGACTTAAGTCACTGCTTAAATCAGCTGCAAAATGTCCTTGTTGGATGTGATGGCACCATGGCAATGACGCTTGTGTTAAACCTGGAAGTGGGTGTTTCCAGTCTCTTCCTTCTCATGGTCATGAATGAGGAAACGAAGCATGGAAGCTCAGGGCTCCCCCAGACTTATAATCCGAAACTATGACATGGTGCACAGGTTCCCCACCACTGGCTCAGCACTAAATCTGAACTGGCCCAATGTCAGATTTTTGAACAGGATCAGAGCAACAGATTGTGTGCAGATATGAGTGTGTCAACCACTTCCCTCCAGCCCATGACATCGATGGTGTATCCCAGCCATCCTGTTGATGACTTTTCCAAAAAGGTTACATATTTCTAATAGTGTACAATGGTTTGTTTGTTTTTAACTACATGCTGGTCAGCAGAATTAAATCAGCCAGTGGTGATCCTTTTTCAAGTGACCAAATAGCAAGGCTAAAATTATCAAGATTTGTGTTTATAACACTTTATTTAACTGCGTTCATATGCTTAAAATAATCTAGCAGATATTAACTGCAGTTTTGAGTAAACTATTGAACAAGTTCAGTTCAGTTTTGCAAACATGAGCAATATGAATGTCAGCAAAACCACACTCAACAGGTTTTGCACATTTTACATTCAGCAGTAAAAGGTGTTCGGAAGCTAGTGACAGCACAGATGGATTTGGAAGAGCTTGTGGTCTTCAGTTCAGGGGGTGGGGAACCTCCAACTCTGAGGGCCGAATGCTCCTCCCCAGGCTTCTCTATTCCTTTCTGCCTCTGTAGATGACCATAGTGATGGTTTGTTAATTTAGGTCTCATGCCAATGGACCTGCCCCCCCCCCCTTTCTGTGTGCTGCTTCTCACCCTGTGCAGATTTGAGGAGGGCGCTGGAGCATATAGGGAGAGCAGAGGGAGGGGTGGTTTTGTTGTGTAAGTGCAAATCCTTGCAGAAGCAGAAAGACTTCATTGGATACTGTCTGTGGTTTCTGATAGTTGTTTTCTGCCTAATAAGAAACCATGGTTTTGTAATTCAGAAATCACCACAAATTACAGTGGTACCGCAGGTTAAGTACTTAATTCATTCCGGAGGTCCGTTCTTAACCTGAAGCACCACTTTGGCTAATGGGGCCTCCTGCTGCTGCCGCACCGCTGGAGCACAATTTCTGTTCTCATCCTGAAGCAAAGTTCTTAACCCGAGGTAATATTTCTGGGTTAGCGGAGTCTGTAACCTGAAGCGTATGTAACCTGAAGCGTATGTAACCCGAGGTACCACTGTAGTTAAACTTCTTTAACCTTGGTTTGGCATAAACTGAACCATAATGACTAAGGAGCTTTGAATCTGAAAGTCCCTGGTGTGATTTGCATCACTGCCATGAGCTCAGTAAAGGTAGCATAAGAAAATCACTCTCAACCTCAAGCCTGTAATATGGAGATTAGGATGGTATTGGCATACCTTACAGGGTGGTTGTAAGAATTACTGAAATGGTGTGTTTGAAGTTTTCTGAACACTTGAAAGCACTTCAGTGATTGCTAAGCACTATTTAATTATGAATTACCCACAGTCATTTTCTGCTTGCAAAGTTACACCCACTTCATGTAGCCAGACTGTAAAGCTCAGAATAACTAAGATGATTTCTTTTTGCAGTTTCAAACCTATTACGATTTCACAATATCAGTCAGCTTCTTTGGTATAACTTGTTTCGAGTCACTCCAGGAAGCCTCAGGCACATCTTATTTCTGTGGAGGGGAATGCTATTTGGTATTTATTGGCTAGATGACCAACCAGTCTATATTTTGAGTAAATAATAGAATATCCTCTTATTGCAGGAAAGTTGTTTAGCATTTCCACAAATACCTAATTTGAGTTCAGAATTACAACAAAATGAAGTCTTGGCTGTCTTGAAATTAAAACAAACAGATGAATCAGTTAAATGAACTCTCCTTAAATTGAAGGCCCTTGGGAAATACATTTAGGGGAGGGATGTTTACAAGTGCCAGCATCCTCAAGCATCCAAGATGCCATGTCATGAAAACATGCAGCTCTGTCAAGACAAATGTTTGGTTTTATATAAGCTAATGGTGGTGCTCTGAATTTTACAACTGTGGCACCAGACCATTTCATAAGACGGTACATAATTAAAGGGTAACTGCGGTTATGCATGTATCTTCTCTGAACCTTAAAGGCATAAGAATCCCCTTGAGCAAAACTCTGGATGCATGTCAGAAGCGGAGAACATTTTTGGCTGCGTGAGCCATATCTTCATCAAGATTGTTTGACACGTGGGCAGAGACACCTGCCTATCTGTCGCCTGACATCACAATGACTTGGCACTTTGAAGACTCAGAATAGGAACTGATTCAGGATCAAGACCCTTAATTCAGGAAGGGGCTTGCATTGAATTCTGCTGAACTAAGCAGAATTTGACCCTTCTCATCAGCTGATGAATGGGGGATAAATCCTGCTGTCATGGGGGCTTGTTTACTTTATTTTAATTGGTGCCTGTTTATCTCAGTGCATCCATGAGCCCAAACACTGGGCTGCAGACATCTTGCAGTCACTGGTCTTGCTGAAGTTGCAGAAGCAGAGCAAGCAGCTCTACATTCACAGCGCTGGCGGGGCTCCCAGTGGCAGCCACAAATGGCTCTGCAGCAGCAGCGAAAGCAATACCTCTTGCTGCAGCCGCCAGCACCCTGCTTTGGCCTTCTTTGCCGTCCCCTGCCACTGCCGCCACCAAGGCACAAAATATGGTGCCTGGACATCGCCACATTCTCGCAAAAGCCCAGTTGCCTGTTGCAAAATGCGACTGGCGCCGGACTAATTTTGAACACTGCTTCTGAGTAGGCATGGTTAGGATGGAGAAAGCAGAATTGTGTATACTTTTATGTGTGTGCAGAATAACTGATGCAACTTCTGCAAATAGTATTTGTGTATTTGCTTTTCAGTATGCAAATGTGGCCTTTCTATTAATCAAGGAACAATATTAATGTCTGGTGCACCCGACGAGTGCCACATCTCGCACATTCTACTGCTGAAGTAAATTGGGCAGATGAAGCTGGGCATAACGTTTATTTCATTAGTGCACCGTACTTTGGCATTCTCAAAATGAATGTTTGAGAAGGACAGCTGCTGTATGGGAGGCGACATGGCATGTGTGGGTCCTAATGAATTAGACATGTTGGGGTGCTAAAGGGCAATAGTGCTTTGTTCAGCTGATATTCCTGGGTTGATTGGGAGTATGATGACTTCACAGGGAGGTATGCCTATTTCTTGGCAATGAGAAGCCTAACCAAGATCAGTTTGGGTTTCTGAGCAGATACTTTAGCATCTCCTCTCCCCACAGACAAGCTTACATCTGCCATACTGTCTCATCCTGTTCAGATCTGATGCAGACATTAACGTAAAATGGTTTTAAAACTGGCTCAGTTGCTTTGAACTTACTCAGCTACATATTGTGCAGATTGATGTCATCAATTATTATTCTTGTGGAATAAGTCTGATGAGAGTGAATATAATGATGAACAGTTAACTAGATAACTTCTTTATTTTTAAAACATGGTGACGGATCCAAAGGACCATGCTTCTTCCTCCATGTCACTCCAGCTGGTCCCCAGAACATAATTTGTTGAAGCCTGAGAACTTGCTGTTGGAAAGGGAAATGGTAGAAATGGTAGAAGCCCACATAATTGCTTAGGTACATGCCTGGGAATCATTGGATCTTGACTGCTTTCACACACTAATACCACATCTTGTAGAATTCTGTCAGTTATATTTTATCTGCACAATCAGAATGAATTTTCTGTGCAGCCTGAGCAGGAGCAGTTATAGTGACCGTAATTGTTGTCGCTTGTCTTCACTTACCCCACCCCACTGCCCTGCTCACTGTTATGAAGACTATCCCTAAAATGGTCTTTTCCACCATTAAGAAAACGAGGTAGGAATAGGTGAATATATGCATGGACTGTCCCTGGATCAAGTGACTTTTCTTCCTGAAGTTCTCAAAGTTCTTAACCTAGCTCAAGGTAGTCATCTGAGCTAGCCAGGTGTTTCAATCACAATCGGTCCATCATTTGAAAAAGTAAGATTTTAGAGCCCTCTCACCCCAAAATGGCAACTAGACATTCTGTTTTGGTGACTGTAACCTTGATTTAAGGAACCATTTGGTGCCTTGCTCATATATCAGAGTTTCTAACACTGCTTTAAAATACTGGGGAAAGTGCGTAGACCCATCTGGGTTTGTCATTCGCCACCACTAGAAACCATCCTATCTTATAGCCCAAAGGTTTGTTGTTTTCTGGGAAGGATACTGCCCTGATTCTTGCTGTGTATCAAGCATATGTGGCTAAGGGGTCTGCTCTGTTTTTAATGGTTTGGCTATTCAGGTGGCAGCCGTAAGATATTCCTTTGCTGCCTTTAAGACTTGAAATGGAGAGCTATTCACTTGAGGTTCCTTAGCCTTGCTGTACTCAGACACACCCATCTGTGTGCTGTCCAAGAACAGGTCACAAGTTTATCTGTAATTCAATTCTAACAGGGCACACACTTTTCATTCTGCTAGTCTTTGATCAAGGCTCCCTCCCCCCTCTCTCACTGTTCCTCCTTCCCCTTAAAAATGACTGCATTAAAAGCTTTGTGCTGAAGCCTGCCGGACAATGGCTCACTATTGCCCTGACTTCTCTGTGGGCCTCCTCATTCTCCACAAGCCTCCTGCATCCGTTTAAAGATTGCCATTTATGGCATTCATGTTTTTTGTCCACCCGGCTTCTTATCGCTTCCCTCCTCCAGTTAAGGCAGATTGTCCTTTTACACAAAGCTCTGTGGAGCAGAGCCTGGGCGTAGCCAGGCCTTTTGTTAGGGGGGACATAAACTCAGTTTGCTATGTATTTTTATTGATTTGGGGGAGGAGGGCAACTGCCTCTCCCAGCGCCCCTTGGCTACGCCCATGGCAGAAAGGTTGCCAAATGCTGCCCTATGTTCTGCCAAATGTTCTTCTTATAGTAGCAAGGGTCATATCCAGAGTAGCAGTATGCAAACGCTCCCTCAAGTGCAACGATTTTTGCTTCTGCAACAGAGCATTCCACCCTCTCTGCTCCCCTCACGCCCCTTAAATCTGGGGATGGGGTTGTATGTGAACACACACACACACACACACACACACACATGCACACAAATGAGGTGCTGGAGTCAAGATTGGGGTGTGGGGTTAGGAGTTCACAGCTAAGAATTAAAAATTAAAGGCTAACAGGATTGTATTAAAAACCAGAAATTGTGGTGGTGATTCAGGTTATAGTATGAGAGCAAAGAGATAAAAAGTAACAAAAAACAAAAAAGTACTGTTGAAAATGGATGGGGAAATATATGTATATAGGTATATAATATTTTATTTATTCAGGGGGGGAAAGGGGTATGGAAAGAGTAGAGAATTTGAAAGTTAAAACGAAGTGTTGAAATAAATTTTTTTTAAAAAAACATTAAAAAAAATAGAAAGTGATGATAATAATAGTGAGAAGGCATGGGGGAAATGAAAAAATAAGAATAAAGGATTTTTAAAAGAACAAAAAAAAAAACACACACACAAAAACCACAGTAGTTTGGCTCACATGCAGTTTTGGCTCCACTGCAGGGCGCATGAGGCCTGGACTGAGCCGCCGGTCTGAGGAAGTGGCCTCTGCTGGTTCAGGCCTCCTTAATGGGCGCCACCATTTTAATTTTTTAAAAAGTTATTTAGATTTAGTTGTGCTCTTCCTCGCAGCCTCCCTGGTTCTCCTGGTCTCCTCTTTCTTTTTTCCTTGGTGGCTGCAGTGGTGGTGGCTGTGGCGGCGGCAGCGGTTGGTGAGTGATCGGGGCTCTGCTGTGGGTTTTTTGTTCAGCTCCGGAGGCCTCTGGGCCTCTGAGCTTTGTTGGGTTGTTGATGGGACGATCTCAGTCCTGGTGGGGCTGAGATCATTGGGGGGGGGGACGACACCCCCCACATGGCCACTCGGTTTTTGTGTTGGGCAGCCCTGGCTCCCCCTTGTTTGTGGCAGCGGTGGTGGTGTTGGTGGCGTGGGGACCAGCCAGACAGCACAGTTGATGAATCCCTAGGAGCTCAGTGCAGCCATGGCTCTTGCCATCTTCACTACAGGAATATAATTTAAAAGTCCATGGGCACTTAGCAAATATTGAGGATTTTCGCAATACAAAATTTATCGGGGCATCAAATTCAGACCAAAAAGAATGTATTGCCGGACATGCCCGTTATCAGATGCCTTCCAGCAATGATGCTGACCCAGCAAAAGTTTGACACACGGGACTGAAAATATCCAAAGTTAACAAAGTCAGAGTCTCTATGTAAGGAATACATACATACTTGGATGTTAACATGTATTCATTTCAAATCTTGTTCTCAACATTTTTTGGGTTATATGTTGAGATAATCATTACATGTTTGCCACACTTAGTACCATGATATTTATTAAACCACCAAGGTTTGGTGATATTGCATTAATATGTACCACCCAGAGGAGCCAGTCATAGGAACCAGGGGGTGGGGAAGAAGTTCCAGCTTCTTGGCACATATGCATGTAGCACATGCTCTTGCAAATATACTGTGCATTTATGCACATCTTTTGTTTACACTAATATTTCATGGGTCCACCTTAAAAATGTAAGGAAGCAGTCTTTATATTGTTAGTAAGATCATTGTTCAAAAGAGTGACATTTAGATGAAGATGTCAGTACCTGCCAAATATACTACAGTATCAAGAATAACTGTCTGCAAAGACATCAGTGGCACTTTCTCACATGCTGTGTATGGAAAGTCAGGTGTTACAAGTTGCCCTTTCTAGGCAAGTCCCACTTACCAGCTTATGATTTGGCAGTTATGAAGTTTGGACAGGTGTGGGAACGACTGGATTTTGAAATAATTCTCAGTGCACAAGAGTTTCTATATAAAGGATTTAACTGCCAGGCAGATAGTTCTAAATACATCAGTGTCTGCATTCAAACATATCAAACTGAGGCAGACGTGGGTGTCCCAAAACAAAGTCCATCAAACTGCGTCTTGTATGCAAACCTCACTGAAATGCAGAACTGCCGCACTCTTAAACATGCGAAATGTTTGATCATCTGATACCTAGTTTTATTCTGTAAGGCAGGCTTCCTCAACCTCAGCCCTCCAGATGTTTTGAGACTACAGTTCCCAGCATCCCTGACCACTGGGCCTGCTAGCTAGGGATCATGGGAGTTGTAGGCCAAAAACATCTGGAGGGCCGAGGTTGAGGAAGCCTTCTGTAAGGTATAGCGAGTCATGTGACTTGCCTGATTTGAGCCAATTTTGGAAACTTTTTCCACCTCTCTCTACCTCTCCGCACCCTCCCAAGTATTATACCACAGTGTTCCTGTACATCTGGTGTGCTGAACCTTTGGCCCTTCAGATTCTGCGAAACTACAACTCCCATCAGCCCTAGCAAGCACAGGGATAGTGGGAGTTTTGGATCGGGGCCAGAGGTTACCCTCACCTGCTGTATACCTTGAATTCATAGCTGTGCTGATTGTGCTCCGATTCCCAACCAATTGCAAGGTGTTTTGTTTTCACTCCTCAGTTTTGTGTCCTGAAATCAACCTTGTGTTCTCTCCCCCATGCCAATTCAGTCTTCTGGTGGTATGGATACATTAAATGCTCCATGGGGGAATATGGTCAAAAGCAAGCTCCGATTTGTTTGTTTATTTATTTCCTTAAAATTATATACTGCTTGATTGTAGAAAAAAACTTCAAAACGATTTACAAAATAGATAAAACAATAAAATTATCTATTGACGTCTTAAACATTGGAGACCTGCAAATGATCATAATTTCCCAACTTGGTCAATCTTTAGAGTACACATATATATCACCTTAAATTGGTCGGACAGTATTAAGATAAAAATATTTGAAAGTTCAAATGACTCTTGAAACAGAAAGATGTGCAATATATTAGCTAATCAAAAACAAATTTGATCCATTTTCACATACAAAACTTACTCTGTGGGGGAATCATAGAATCACAGATCTATGAGTTGGAAGGGACCCAGGGGTCATCTAGTCCAACCCCCTGCAATGCAGGAATCTCAGATAAAGCATCAATGACAGGTGGCCTTCCAACCTCTGTTTAAAACCCTCCAAGAAATGAGAGTCCACCACCTCTCGTGGGAGTCTGTTCCACTGTCAAACGGCTCTTACTGGCAGAATGTTTAGCCGGAATCTCCTTTCTTGTAACTTGAAGCCGTTGAAGTCCTACCCTCCAGAGCAGGAGAAAACAAGCATGCTCCCTGCTCCATGTGACAGCCCTTCAGAAACCCGGCACAGTGTTTCAGCTAGCGTAGTTGGGGTTCTATTTGTTACAAACTATGAGTCCCATCAGCCGTTGTTTGAGGAGGATGGAAGCTGTATTCCACAATATCTGGCAAGCACCATGTTGCCTAGAACTGCTTTAGATATCATGGGCCTTGAAACATTTGTTAAAGCTGGGTCCGCATTCCTTGAAATGGGGAGGAGGGCACCTCAGGCTCTAGGGGCCAAACACAGTGCTCTGGTTCTCTATCTGACCCTTGGGACTGTTTCATTAAACGACACCCTGCTTCCGCACACACACACATGGCCTTTTTCCTAGAATTGCAGATTTGGGACCCCAAGGATCATCTAGTCCAACCCCCTGCAATGCAAGAATCTCGGGAACCTGGCACCTGGCTGGTTTCTAGCGCTGCTCAGATCATAGCCTGGAGTACAGTGAAATGTGGCCTTTGGACTGAAAAAGGTCTCCCCATTCCTGCCTTAAAACATGTGTGTTGTATTTTCTATGACTTCCATTAGAAAGGTCTTACTGGGGTGGGTGAGATTTATGGCTCCTTAGGGGTGGAGTTTTACACAAAAAGACCTGACTCTGATTATGCAGACTTCCATAGAATGGCTTCATCCACATGCTTCTGATTACACTGCACTTCGGCAGGGAGTGATAAAAGGCGAGAGGAAAGATAACGAGGCACAACTGATGGGCAGAGTGGGGTGGGAGACCATGGGGTCATGAAGGACAGATAATGGTTCAGGGCTCAGGAGCAACCCCCCCCCCCCACAATTGCTGGTTCTATTCAGGGCTGTCTTGGACTCCTGAGGCACCTGCTGTTAAGAAAAAAATGTCCAACGTCGGCTTATTTAAAGGGAAGATGGATCATGTGCTTTACTGGTGTGACTTCTGGTGGATCTGTCAGCAGGTTGTCTTCATTGATTTGACCTTCGCTTTCAAGGTATATCAGCTGGTGTGCAGTGCTAGATGGCTGTTGCCTCTCTCTCAGTGATTTATTTTGTTTGTGTTGGATTTTGAGCACAAGGAAGAGCATGCTCCACAGTATATTTGAGTGCTGTGCTGTGACACACTTCAGGGACATTGGCTTCTCTGCTGTTCGTCCTTTGCCTTTACGTCCTCCTTGTGGTAGGGATCACTTTGCAGGCTCCTGGGCAGTGGTGTGAGCAGCCCTGTGCGGTTGCAAGGCCCCCACCTAGAGACTGTAGCAAAAAATAGCATGCACAGAGGGGAGGAGACTCCAGGAAGTGGCACGTTCTCCGGATTCTCTGTTGCCCGTTGCAGCACTGAAGGACGAAAATAACCTCTCCCGTAATTATCACTGAGATACCAGTTACCATTTCAAAGAAAAGAGTCGCATTCATTTTGTTTGGCAGCAAGGGTGTTAACACAGATGAAAATACACAAGCAAATCGGTGTGCTGCGGAAGATGAAATGCTTCCCTTGTCAGTTCTCAAACACAATTAAATCCATCCAGTTCAACACCAGTGCCTTGATGTCTGCTTGTTTCTTTGACCAAGGTATGGGAATGCACTATTTTTAACGGTGAGTTTCTTTGCTTCCAAATGCTTGCCTAGTTGCTGCTCTAGTGGCTTATTTATGTGCAGAGTAGTTTGGTACTGTGTGTTGTAGTTATTAACAGAGCATCATTCTGTTTAGCCTTGCAACTTCATGTCCCCCCACCCCTTTGAGATAATCAAATAGGTTGAAGGCTTGTCCACAAAGGAAAAGCAAGTTGCCTTTTGGATTAATTTTAATTGAAAAGCTAAGATCTGCTGATATGTTAACTTTCAGTTGTAGCACTGCAGTAAATTTTCTTTTTTTAAATTGGTCCAATTCATTTTAGGGGGGAAAAGCCCTGTCAGTTTCACCTACATCAGGAAGGGAAATCATGTAGTGGACCAATCAGAGAGATTCATGTTGGGTTTAACTGGAGAACGTGGGGATGGGAATGTGAGGGAATGCTGATTTTTATAGATGGATTTGGGAATTGCACCTGCTTGTAAGCCGGCACAAATCCCAGTGCTGCAAGGTGATGCCCGAAGGGACCATTGACAACAAGCCTCCCCCCTCCCCCCCCCCCCGATTGATTTGTTGCTTAAAGTGAAGCTTTTAAGAGAAGGTTCCACACCCCATGAATTAGAAAATCTGTACTGAAGAATAGGCAGCTGGAGAAAATCATGAGAAGCTCCTGCAATATGTTAATGACCAGTTTCGATACCAGAAAAGTTTTAAGCCAACAAGCCTTGGGGCGTTGTCCTCCAGGTTCACTTGAGAGGTTCCTGGGTCTTATTTCTTGTGGTGAGATCATAATAATGTTTTGATATTCTGTTGGTAGTTCCCCCCCACCCAACTTTCCCTTCAAGATGCTGTATAAAATAGGCACTCAGTGGTTTTACTGACTCATCTTAACTGCCTGCACAAAGTACACATTTTGATTAATTAGGTGATTTATCTCTTTTCGGAGCATTTTTTTCCTGTCAATACATTGGCTTTATAGCATTGTGCCATCCTGCCTTAGTTTCCAAAGCCAATTTTGAGCTGTGTACTGTTGGAGGCACATTGGCATCCCTCCTTTCTCTCTTTCCCCCTCCCCTCCCCCTTGAAAGGTTGGCTCAGTTCTTCCAATGCAGACAATTTTACTGTTCTTGGTTGCCCTGCCAGTAGTAGTACAGCAGCATTTCCAGGCAGAATTGTAAAAGCATGCTCAGTTGCATCACTATCTTAGCAGTTAAGTAGTGCTGTACCAAACAAGACCAAAGACCCACCCAGCATCTTGTTTCCCAAAGTGACAAACTAGATGCCTATGGGAAGTCCACAAGCAGGACATCAGGGCAATAGCCTCTCCTGCTGTTATTCCCCAGCAGCTGTTATTCAGAGCCATGCTGCCTTTGTCCTTGGAGGTAATACATAGCCATCACGATTAGTAGCCATTGATAGTCCTACCCTCTATTGAATTTGCCCAATCCCTTTTTAAAGCCAATGATCCACACTAATGAGGCAGGCTGTACTTCAAACCAGGGATGCAGATGGCACTGTGGTCTTAACCACTGAGCCTCTTGGGCTTGCTGTTGGGTCAGCAGTTCGAATCTGCATGACGGGGTGAGCTCCCGTTGCTCTGTCCCAGCTTCTGCCAACCTAGCAGTTCTAAGGCATACCAGTGCAAGTAGATAAATAGGTACCGCTGCGGCAGGAAGATGAATAGTGTTTCTGTGCAATCTAGCTTCCTTCACAGTGTTCCATTGCACCAGAAGCGGTTTAGTCATCCTGGCCACATGACCTGGACAGCTGTCTGTGGACAAACGCCATCTCCCTCAGCCTGAAAGCGAGATGAGCGCCACACCCCATAGTCAAGTTTGACTGGACTTTACTGTCCAGGGGTCATTTACCTTTACCTTTTTACTACTTCAAACTAAGATATATGCTTGATTCAAATGAAGAATATCCTCAAATCAAGGAACTGTCTGGTGTAAATGTTTTGAACTTAAGTATGTTGCCTCAGCTTAGACCATGGCTTGTTCTAATTTGAGTTTAGAATTTAACAATGATTTTAGTCTCTGGGCATACAGGCATGCCATGGCTCAAAGGTGCTTGCACGTCTGGTCTCATTTTCTGTCTGCTGAGCACTCCAGACTCTGTGTGTTCATGGGTTGTCCATTCAGACATCCTTCCAAACCATAGTTAGCACACACCATGTTTGGCAAACTGCTTCCAGCCACAATTTCTGCTTTTGGGTTGCTGTTGGATCACAGATATACAATTTCATACCAAAGGCACGGTGAAGATTCCTTATTTATATGCTGGCATGATTTCTGAACCAGGTCACTGTTTGCAAAGGACCCTTGAAAACAAATACAGAAACATGAACTGGAGCCAAGTAGCAGTCAGAGATAATTAAGAGTTCAGAGACATCCTTCTGCAAATAAATTGGAAAATATAAAATAGTTTAAATGGTAAGCTGAGATGATATTAAAGGGGTAGTCAACAGTTTCATTATTACATGCTCAGCAGTTCACAGGACACAGAAGAGTGTATTTTCAGGTTAAAACAGCTTTTGACTTTATATATCAGAGGTTGAGGATTTTGGAGTGTAAAAGTGGTTTTCTACATGGGCTCTGCCAAGGAGACCAATAAGGAATTATTTCCAGTCCCTGAGAATGTTTGGAGTTCTTTGAAAATAAGCCTGTGTCACCAGGGCTTCCAGGGCTTCTGTGATCCAGTGGATGGAGCCCGGAACGGGGCTTTTGCCTGGCAGATCAGGAAACTTTGTGTAGTGGAGAAGGGCTCTGGTGGGAGTAGGATGTGGGCTTTGGTGGGAACAGAAGGCAGCACGTGAGCTTACTAGACAGTGTGTGGCTGGGGGTGCAGAAGGAACTGAAGACAATTTCAAGCCAAGTGGAAAACAGTCTGCCTCTTTGAGCTTGTCTCTGCACTCTTTGGAGATATCAAGACTAGTACAGTGGTACCTCGGGTTACAGGCGCTTCAGGCTACAGACTCAGGTAACCCAGAAATAGTACCTCGGGTTAAGAACTTTGCTTCAGGATGAGAACAGAAATCGCGTGGTGGCGGCGGCAGCAGCGGGAGGCCCCCTTAGCTAAAGTGGTACCTCAGGTTAAGAACAGTTTCAGGTTAAGAACGGACGTCCGGAACGAATTAAGTTCTTAACCCGAGGTACCACTGTAATGCTAAGATCATTGAAACCTCAGATCATACCTCTAGACCTGGCAAACCTGTTTATCTCATTCATCTGTGCATACCAGTGCCGGATTTACGTATAAGCTAAACAAGCTATTGTTTAGGGGCCCCATTCTCTTGTCCCATTCTCATTCTCCCAATATAAATATATTTCCCTATAAATATTCTTAATTGTATTTCAGTTCAACAACTACTTTGATAAAATACATATTTTGTTATGTGCAAATGGCTTTAGATACCTATTAGGTCCATAAATTACCATACAGTAATACCTCTGGTTACATACCGTCCTCATTGCAAACGCTTCGGATAACGAACTCCGCTAACTTGGAAGTAGGTGCTCCTGGAAGCAAACTTTGTCCCAGGATGCGAATGGAAGGTCCCATTAGCGAAAGTGCGCCTCATGTTAGGAACGGTTTTAGGATAAGAATGGACCTCCGGAACGAATTAAGTTCGTAACCGGAGGTCCCACTGTAGAGCATATATTCAACAACAAAAAACAGTGACAATTTGTTGTTGACAAAGGACAGCTGGACATATAAAGGGCCCCATTGCCTTCATTAGCTTAGGGCCTCATCAAACCTAAATCCAGCCCTGGTGCATATACATGCAAACACACACATGCCACGTATTGTACTGTATATATATATTTTTCCAGCTCAGCTTTACTCTCTAGGCTTTGAGCTTTCAAATCATTGCACTGCTACAAGATTGCAAAATCGTTTTGTTTGGCTGTTTGCAAGAAAAGGGCAGATTGGTAATGCTAGCAAAGGCCAACTGCCAGCTCTTAGCAACAAGCAACGCAATGCATTCTTATCTTCCTCTCTGATCCTCCTTCCCCTGGCCTCATATTGCAGGACCATTGAGGCTGAGGCAGAGTGTGGTGGTGGGGAGACCTAATACAACAGTCTTGTTTTGTTCTTGGCAACCTGCCTTGTGCCACAAGGTTCCCATGGTTCCCGTGTGTGAGGTGGGTACCCTTCAGGGGTGCTTGAGCAGTTGCCAGGGGCTGCTCAGCTTCTTCCTTTGTCTCTGTCCATCTCTGTCCTTCGTTTCCTTCTCCCTTGGAAGTGGGTGACTAAACCTCACGCATCCACAGAATGATGCCAGTAGCCAGGCCTCTTGGATGCTCCCAGACAAAAGCCTCAGTGTATGTCTGTGTGCATGTGAGGGAGCGAGTGAGGGGACCACTTCTGCTTCTCTCCCCAATCTGGGGTTTGCAGGTGGAATAGCGGTACTTGGAGGGAAAGCTGAAGTTCACTTTTGGAACATCTGCCTTTGCATATGGAAGGTCCCTGGTTCATCTCTCCCCACGCCCCATCTCCAGGTAGGGCTGGGAGAGGCCCTAGTCTGAAACCCTGGAGTGCTGCTGCCAGTCAGTGCAGATAGTGTTGAACAGGCTGAACCAGTGGACCACTTCCTACACTGTGGTGGCGGCTGCCTTGTGAACATCACGGCCACTGCATCATTGGAAGTTAAGGCTGCAGGAGGGGGAGGTTAAGGTGAGTGACAGACTGCCGCCTCCTCAGCCCTGCCATTGCTAGACTACTGAATGTGTTGAGATCTTGAGATGAGCAAAGGCCCCTTTCTCCACTGATGAATCTGCACTGGTGCAGAAAAATCCTGAAACAAGCAAAGCTCCTTTGAGCATGTATTTGCCTTTGCAGCCTTTACTGTTATATCCCGCCTTTCCTCCAGAGACCTCAAGGTGCCATGCACTGCTCTCCCTCTCCCCATTTTATCCTCTCAACACTCTGTGGACTGGCTCTTCATGCTGGTGCAAAGGTTTTTCAGTGGGCTGCTCCTTCCAAATGGGTAGCTTGCTGCTGGGAAGCGGCTGCCACGCCCCCTTTGACCAATCAACAACTGAGTGGGTGGGAGGGCTGGGCTCTGCCATTGTGTCCCCTATCCTGAGCAACCCCCCCCCCCAAAAAAAAGAACATTCGGGCTCAGGGCGGCTAACACCAATAAAATCACAGTAAAAACATAATGTGGGGGGGGGGGACCCAATTTAAAATACAGGTTAAAATGCAATTTAAAATGCAGCCTCATTTTAAAAGTAGCCGACAGATCAAGACCATAAGGGGAGGGAAACATAAGTGTCAGACTGAGTCCAAACCAAAGGCCAGGCGGAACAGCTCTGTCTTGCAGTCCCTGCGGAAAGATGTCAAGTCCCGCAGGGCCCTAGTCTCTTGTGACAGAGCGTTCCACCAAGTCGGGGCCAGTACTGAAAAGGCCCTGGCCCTAGTTGAGACCAATCTAACCACCTTGCAACCTGGGATCTCCAAAATGTTGTCATTTGTGGACCTTAAGGTCCTCCGCGGGGCATACCAGGAGAGGCGGTCCCGTAGGTACGTGGGTCCTAGGCTGCATAGGGCTTTAAAAGTCAAAACCAGCACCTTAAACCTGACCCTGTACTCCACCGGGAGC
Organism: Podarcis muralis; assembly: GCF_964188315.1. Classification (NCBI taxonomy): domain Eukaryota; kingdom Metazoa; phylum Chordata; class Lepidosauria; order Squamata; family Lacertidae; genus Podarcis; species Podarcis muralis. Next base: position 4,689,378 of record NC_135669.1, read on the forward strand.
CAGTGCAGTTGGTAAAGCACTGGATGAATGTGATCCCGTGGCAAGGACCCCATAAGGAGCCTCGCTGCGGCATTCTGCACCCGCTGGAGTTTCTGGGTCAGCTTCAAGGGCAGCCCTGCGTAGAGCGAGTTACAATAATCAAGCCTGGAGGTGACCGTCACATGGATCACTGTGGCTAGATCAGGGCGAGAAAGGTAAGGGACCAACTGCTTAATACGGCAGAGATGGGAAAATGCCACCTTTGCTGTGGCTGCAACCTGCGCCTCCATGTAGAGGCTTATGTGGTGGCTATTGATGTGTTTTGCCTTTGACACAAAAGAGCTAAGTAAATGAGTGAATGAAATGTGAGCTTGCTAAATAATGGTGCCTTTAGGCAAGTTCCTTGAGCCCCCCTTTTTGGGGTCATGGTGTGCCAGTTGTCAAGTGTCCTTTTTTATTTCAAAGTAATGTGCATCCCATCTTTTCTCCCCACCTTCCCAATTTTATCCTCGTGACAACCTTGCAAGGTTGGTGCAGCTGACAATTTAGAACTGCTTGTTTATTCTTCCAAAGAGATCAGGGCAACATACCTGCTGATTCTTCTTGCCTTATATTCTCACAACAAACCTGAGAAATAGGTTGTGCTAAGAAATTGTGACTGCCCAAGGTGAGCTTTGTGGATAAGAAGGAACTTGAATCCAAATCGCAGGAGGAAGTTTGCCTCATCATAGTGCAAGTTTTTCTGATTGCTGTGTAAATGTATTTCATGAAAATGTACGCACAAAATATATTAACATACATTTTTCTCTCTTTATTATACAGCAGATATAATTTCTACAGTAGAGTTTAATCATTCTGGAGAATTGCTAGCAACAGGAGACAAAGGCGGTAGAGTTGTTATCTTTCAACAAGAGCAGGAGGTGAGTTCTGTGTCAGTGTGGTCTGTTCATACCCACAACCTAATTTCCTCATGACCCAGGTAAATGAGGTACTGGGCTTTGGGAGGGAGGCACGAGGCTCTGGCAGGGTTCTAGAGCCCACCCACCTCCTTCCCAAAGCTGAGCAAGTGCTAACTAGGCTTTGGGAAGGAGACAGGAGGACTCTAGTACCCTGTCAGAGCCCTCATGCCTCTTTTCTAAATCTCAGTGCTTTGCTTATGCCAGGCTGCCAGGCATGTCCAAAGTCCGTTTCGGGGGCCTAATCCGGCCTGCCGGTTGGTTTAATCTGGCCCCTGTGGCAGCTCAACAACTTCAATCCTAAATAAAAGGTTAACAACTTTGGTTGGCCCTTTAGTCGGCCCTCACAGCCCTTCACTTCATCAAATCTGGCCCTCTTTGAAAAAAGTTTGGACACCACTGGCTTATGCTGTGGGGTGAGGACTGCGGAGTAAAAGGTTACTTGAGGGCCGCCAAAAAAGGCCTCCAGGGCTACATGTAGCCCTCGGGTTGCGTCCACCCTGCTCTATAGATTTCAAGAGGGAATTGCATCTTTTACCTGAAAATTATGGCCAGTTTATGGTGTTCTGAGAATACATTGAAAATAAGAACTGCGCCAAAAAGCACCAGCATAATATTCTACTATTGTAACCCAGTGTGGACATGTTACATAGGAAATTTATAATTTATGGTGGCCATGACTGATTGTAAGGAAATACTGGTTAAAGATTAGGAATGCAGTCAAAAAAATGTGCAAACCTGTGTGACTTTCTGCAGAAGTAAGTCCTATTTCATTCACTGGAACTTATTCCCATGTGCGTATCTATAGGGTTGTAAGAGCAACAAGCTTAATTACAAAACTACATCTTCAGTTTCTTTGGGCTGTTGTTTCTTTCCCACCAAACTGTTGTAAAAATAGTAATACCAAGAAGTGGTATTACTATCTTATATGCTGATTATTACAGAACAGATAATGCCAACCATTATCTAGAAAAATGTATTCCAGTGCTCGTGTATTCCAAATCACTTTTGTTTAAAACCTACAGAAGATTGATGATGTAACCAATTTATTGAAAACAGGTGGCCATTTATTAACTATTGGAAAAGTAAATCTGTTGGTATAAGCTTTCTCCATAGATGTTGAATATATTTTGAAAAACAATTTAAAATCAGCAAGGAGTCAATGCTTTTTGGTGGAACACAAGCTTTTCATGCAGGAGATTCTAGGAAGCCATTGCCCCCTATCTATCTATTAGCAGGATTAGGAAATATATCTTTCTGCCTGATACCTGGAGAGTTGCTGCCAGCCAGTGTAGGTGAGGGGTTGTAAATGTTTTCTTCCCCTGGCACCTATACAGCCTAGGTGAGCCAGAGATCTAACTAGGTTTAAGCATCTTCATAGGTGCTTCATAGTTCTGCAAGAATTCTTCTGATTGTTCTTGCTCAGGAGTCCAGGGAGTAGCACTAATGCATCTTTTCCTTCTCCTTGTGTTTTTTTTAATCCAATCCATTGTGTGTAACTTACTGAAGCAATGCTTTTCCTACAGTCATTGAGTTTCAAGTAGCATTCTTCTTTTGTCCTATTAAAATCCTTCTCAAGTAGCCTACATTTGTGCCTGTAATAGATTGCCCTACATAGATTTTCTCTTGCAGTAAATATAACTGATATTGTGCCTTTGAACAGGCACTGAACATTTATGAGCACTGGAAATACCATGTCATATGAATAGCAAGTATTTTGTCTGTTTTCATTAAAATGGCTTTGAAACCACTCAACCAGTTTGTGCTCATAAGGTGTCCATCAGACAACCATGGTCCTTAGAAAGTACTGCACATCTGTTTTATGCATTTCATAGATAAAGGTAAAGGGACTCCTGACCATCAGGTCCAGTCGTGGCCGACACTGGGATTGTGGTGCTCATCTCGCTTTATTGGCCGAGGGATCCGGCGTACAGCTTCCGGGTCATGTGGCCAGCATGACTAAGCCGCTTCTGGCGAAACCAGAGCAGCGCACGGAAACGCCGTTTACCTTCCTGCCGGAGCAGTACCTATTTATCTACTTGCACTTTGACGTGCTTTCGAACTGCTAGGTTGGCAGGAGCTGGGACCGAGCAACGAGAGCTCACCCCATCGCGGGGATTTGAACCGCCGACCTTCTGATCATGGTTTAACCCACAGCGCCACCCACATTCTTTCATTTCATTTCATAGAATCATACAAATCAGAGTTGGAAGGGACTGTGAGGGACATCTAGCCCCACCCTTCAATGCAGGAAATTGTATGCCTAATGTGGGACTTGAACCCACGACCCTGAAATTAAGAGTCTCTCTTTTGTGGCCTAAAAAGACAGGAGAGCCATCACTTTGGGCCTTTTTTAGTTAAGAAAAAAAGACACATAAGAGTTGAGATGATAGGAATGCATAAAATTATACATGGTGCAATCAAGTAGATAGAGAAAGGTTTTTCTCCCTTTCTTGTAACTAGAACTCGTTCTGGAGGATTCAGAGCACACAAAAGAAAGTACTTCTTCTCTCAGCACATTGTTAAACTATGAAATTGGCTTCCACAAAAGGCAGTGAGCGCCACCCACTTGGATGGCTTTAAAAGGAGATGAGACAGATTCATGGAGGCAAAGGCTATATCAATTAACCATGATGGCTGTGCTCTTACCTCCACTGTCAGAGGCAATGTGGCTCTGAGTACCAGGTGCTGGGAGTTGCAGGTGGGCAGGGTGCTGTTGCGCTCATGTCCTGCTTGTGTGCTTCCCACAGGCATCTGGTGGGCCACTGTGAGCACAGGGCACTCGGCTAGATGGGCCACTGGGCTGGTCCAGCCAGAGAGTCTTACGTTCCTCTGATTGCCTAGGATGTTTTGCCTCGGTACGTATAAAGGTAAAGGTAAAGGGACCCCTGACAGTTAAGTCCAGTCATGACCGACTCTGGGGTTATGGTGCTCATCTTGCTTTATTGGCCGAGGGAGCCGGCGTACAGCTTCTGGGTCATGTGGCCAGCATGACTGAGCCGCTACTGGCGAACCAGAGCAGCGCACGGAAACACTGTTTACCTTCCCGCCGGAGTGGTACCTATTTATCTACTTGCACTTTGACGTGCTTTCGAACTGCTAGGTTGGCAGGAGAAGGGACCGAGCAATGGGAGCTCACCCCGTCGTGGGGATTCGAACCGCCGACCTTCTGCTCGGCAAGTCCTAGGCTCTGTGGTTTAACCCACAGCGCCACGTATACTGTATCGTATATCAGTACATATGCTGTATGTATATCGGTACGTATACTGGGCGGTTTTTACATAAAAAGCTCTTGGAGGTTCTTACGGTTTATAAGTCATCTTTGCAACTCCTCTAGCCTTTGTACCTTTCTCTTCTTATACAATCACTCTCTCTTTCTGTACTCTTTCTTTCTGGTAAGGATTTTTCCTTACCAAGTTACTTTGATCTCTTAGCGCCATCTAGTGGGGACAATGATATCTATTTATTTATTACATTTATATCCTGCCCTTCTGGTTCAATTGGACAACCGAGACAGTGAACAAAAGGTGGCTAACAGGTTTTTTTAAGTTGATTTTTTAGTACATTAAAATTAAAACCTTAAAACGGGTTTCACATATTAGGTTCCAAATTTGGGAAATGAGTTTATGGAAATAGGAAACATCAGTTTCGTGGTATGGTGTTTTTAAATCAACTAAGATTATAACCTCCTTAAGGAACTCGGGAGGCTAATGCTTAAAATAACATATATTGTAGAAAGGTTAGCAAGAGCTCTATAAAACAGATGGCAGCCAATTCTTGGCTTGTCCACAGCAAAATATAATCAAAACTGAATATATTGGATAAATTGTATTTTATGGTTGGTGTTATCTGCTGGTTTGGTCTGTTCTCATTATTAAACTGCCCTTGCTGTTTTGTGGTGGTTTATGGTTGAGATAAGAGGACGCAGGTGGTGCTGTGGGTAAAACCTCAGCGCCTAGGACTTGTCGATCGTATGGTCGGCGGTTCGAATCCCCGCGGCGGGGTGAGCTCCCGTCCTTCGGTCCCAGCTCCTGCCCACCTAGCAGTTCGAAAGCACCCCTAAGTGCAAGTAGATAAATAGGTACCGCTTTATAGCGGGAAGGTAAACGGCGTTTCCCTGTGCTGCTCTGGTGCTGGCTCGCCAGAGCAGCTTCGTCACACTGGCCACGTGACCCGGAAGTGTCTGTGGACAGCGCTGGCTCCCGGCCTCTAGAGTGAGATGAGCGCACAACCCTAGAGTCTGGCAAGACTGGCCCTTATGGGCAGGGGTACCTTTACCTATGGTTGAGATAAATGAAATTGAAAAGAATCTAATATATAAAATCTATTTCTTAGGGAAATAAGAAAAGGTATTTTGAGACAGGGATGGGTAACCTGTGGCCCTCCAGCTTCTACTGGACTACAACTCCTATCATTCTTGAACCCTAGTTATGCTGTCTGGGGCTGATGGGAGATGCAGCCCAGCCACAGCTGGAGGGCCAAATGTTTCCCTATCTCTGTTTAAAAGGCTTATCGAGCTTCTGGAAATGTGTATGTTTCTTCAGAGGAAATGTCCGTTCCAGAATTCGTGCCAAAACCCTCACTGGGAGCAGACCGTGGTCTCTGTTCATGCAGGAGCCACTCTCTTCCCACCTGTGTTGATGAAATGCTCCCTGTGCAAGAGTGGGGTACACTGTTCCACACCTGCGTGATTGTGGTGGATTGTCTTGTTCATTACGCGTTTCATGAGCAAGACCATGGGAGAAGGACATAAGTTCAGTGGTGAGATACAGGCTTGTCCTGGGTTCAGTCTCTGGCATTTCTGGTTAATTAAGGCTAGCAGGTGATGAGAAAGAGTTCTACCAAAGCTATGAAGAGCTGCTACAGATCAGAATATTTATTGGAAGAAATGTCTGTTTTCATAAAATCTTCCTAAAATCCCAGAGCAGTTCATTATCTGTTGATTGGAAGGTGGGACTCGCCTGTAGTCAGTATTGCTTACCTGTCCATCTGAATGTCGCAATGAAATCCTGTCCATTCCTTTTTGCATGGATGCTGTCCAGATTATGTTTGTCTGCTGTTTAAAAAAACTCAGCAATCAGTTCAAAACAATCTTAACTACAGGGTGAGATAAAATAACACCGGCCTGGTGTTTAAAATGCCGCTTGCTTCATTCTTTACAATTTATTAAAATGCCTGTGAGAATAAAAAAAATGTATTGGCCTGCCACCTATATGATAACAAAGTGGGTGTTGGGTGAGCTTTCCTAGGGAGGGAATTCCATAATACTCTTAGAATCATAGAATGTCAGAGTTGGAAGGGACCCCAAGAGTCATCTATTCCACCCTGCAATGCAGGAATTCTTCCCACAGCCGTCCCTGGGTGGGCTCAAACCACCAAACTTCTGGTTATCAGCCAGGCGCACGGACCCACTTTGCCACAGGAGGGCTCGGTGCTATCTGCTTGACCTCAGTTGGTGGCAGCACCCTGAGAAGGGTCTCTGTAGAAGAACTTTATTCCTGAGCAGGTTGTTATGGGAAAAGGTGATTCTTAAGGTGTCCAGTAATAGCACTGGAGTAGAAAGACAATTTGTCTGACCTCATATAAGGCAGCTTCCTGTGTATCAGCCAAGCACCACCCATCAGAACAGGTGATTCCCAGTCGCTATCCACAGAGCAGTATCGGTTGAAACAGGATCTCTTTGTAGAATTCACCTGACATGAAAGCTGTCGTCATGCCTGGGCTGGAATGAGGTGGCAGTGCAACCGTGCAAAGCATTGTGGAACAGCTTAGGAGGCAGGAAATGAATACTGCCCCGTAATTGTTAATAAGGCGGGATTCATGCCAGTGCAATGTTAATTACCTTGGGCTGGAATTTGGCTTCAAACCTGCCTCCTGCTTGAAAAGGTGCCTGGGATGTTTTAAATGGCGTTGGCATCCTCGCGCCCTTGAGTTCATCACCCTCTTGGAATTGCAGATGTTGGCTAAACAAGTCCTGAGAGGTTTAGCTTTAGATAGCAGTTTGGAGGGAAGAGCATCTGTGAGTCATGACTAGGGTGTCCTACGGCACAATAGCTGTTTATTACACATTTGAAATCAGGCAGGGATGGAGGACCACAGATTCGCTTTCCTTGATCTAAAGAATGCTTTTTCATTGCTTCAGAATGTTTGTGTTCATTAATGCAAATTGATCAGCAAGCTCATATAATTGGTCAATTAAGAGTTTGTTGCTTAAATGACAGCCTCAGAAATAATTCATGTCTGTGAAGTGGCTCTAATTTCTTTGTATCGCACTAATTGTAATCTGTAGGTGGCCTACATTAACTACACTGGTTATTCACTGAATTCCATGCAATTTCTCTCCCCTCTCCCCCTTTCAGAACAAAACGCCATCTCACAGCAGAGGAGAATACAATGTTTACAGTACCTTTCAAAGCCATGAACCAGAGTTTGACTACTTGAAAAGTTTAGAAATTGAAGAGAAGATCAACAAAATTAGGTGGTTACCCCAGAAAAATGCTGCTCAGTTTTTATTGTCTACAAATGGTAAGGCTCATTCAGTGTATGATTTATGACAGGTCTTCCTATAGACCTATTTGTGCAGCCTTCCTTTTTCTTCATTCTCTTAATTTAGGCGTGAGCTGCAGTTGATGGCTAGAGTGAAAGGTGTACCCTCCCCACTTCTTTTTAGACTATTTGATTCTTCAGGGCTCTTGTTATCTTCATATCCCCATCTAATGTTGGTGGGTGCTGGAGGAGGAGTTGCTTAGGAAGAGGCAGAAGCTGCACACAGTGACCAGCAACTGCCTTCTTCATTGCCACTTCCTTTCTGACATTTTGATATACCGCCGTACCACAATGTTTAGCAGGCGGTATATTACAATGTTGGAAAGCAGTTATTGCCCAGCCCTGCTTCCTGTCTCCCATCTCAAATCCAACTCTCTCAGAAACTGCTCCTTTTATTCACCCTCCCAAAGTGCTGCTGCTCCTTCCTCCTTGGGTAGCTGACGTTATCAATCAGAGAGAAGCTCCAACACTTTGGTGAAATTTCCGCAGGACTGTATCACTAGACTCTAGTCTGGCTCTGCTGTCTGTCCCATCAGGATTCCTGAATGTAAGATCTGAAGCCCAGGATATTCTTTTTTGGCTCCTTGACCAGCTGTGCACTTTTGAGTGCCTACTTCAAAAAGAGGGCTTCTTTGTTGTCTTTAGTTCTGTGCTATAAGGCATGAAATTAGACTTGAAAACATCTTTTCATGGTTCTGCAAGCTGCTCTGGGTAACCTGCACAATGGTCAGAACCATTGTTTATACTGTCCTTTTCCCCCATACCCCGCTGCTGCTAAGTCTAAAATATGTGTACAGTGGTACCTCAGGTTAAGTACTTAATTCCGGAGGTCCGTTCTTAACCTGAAACTGTTCTTAACCTGAAGCACCACTTTAGCTTATGGGGCCTCCCACTGCCGCCGGAGCACGATTTCTGTTCTCATCCTGAAGCAAAGTTCTTAACCCGAGGTACTATTTCTGGGTCAGCGGAGTCTGTAACCTGAAGCGAATGTAACCCGAGATACCACTGTAACAGAAATAAATACATAGGCGACCCCCAGTTTAGCTGTACCCACATTTCCATTCTTTCTCTTGTCCCTTTAGCATTGGAATTTGGATTGTAATCTCCTCAAGAATGGGACCTGTACTTTGTAATGTATCATTCAGGTTGACCAGCTAGTAAAAATCGTTCTACTAAGCAGACCGGCACTGGGTGACACAGCTGAGTGACAGTAAATTTAAAAGCAATACAAAGTAGACACCAGTGGCAGAGATCTGTTCATCCAGCTGGGAATTATTGTTGGAGCAAAAATGTCTTGATTTGTTTCTGGATAGCGGACATAAGAATGCTGTTCCACAGATTAGGGCAGCCACACTAAAAGCCTTGGTCTGAGACTGTTACACCCTTTCCTATAGGATAGGGGTAATTAACCTGTGGCCCTCCAGATATTGCTGGACAACAACTCCCATCATCCCTTGACTATCTGCTATGCTGGCTGGGGCTGATGGGAGTTGGAGACCAGCAGTATCCCGAAGGCTACAAATTAGCCACCTCTGTTATAGGAAATTAATCAAAGCCAGGGCACTATCAGCCCACTGTTCAGCATCAGTAGAAGAAACGTTTATTTAAAAATAAAAACCATGAACAAGTTTTAACTACTTGGAATTGTCTTCCCTTGTGTAATCAGTAAGTTTTATTGGTCATGGTTTCGGTACTCTTAACTCTGCTCACTGCGACCACTGTAATGTATTTCAGATAAAACAATAAAACTATGGAAAATCAGTGAACGGGATAAAAGACCAGAGGGCTATAACTTGAAAGAAGAAGATGGGCGGTATAGGGACCCTACTACAGTCACAACATTACGGGTGAGTAGCACTTTCATTTGTCACGTGTGGCAAGCACTTAATGTCAAGGGTGCGACGTGAATAGTCTTGATTTCCCCACAGTGGCTCACAGTTTGAAAACAGGCTTCAGATCAGATGCTGGCTAACTGTGGTTTGGCATTATGTCCAAATCAACAGATAATCACTACAGGTATTTCTCCATCTCCAAAGGCCCAGTGCCATGTTGATCAGATCAAAACAACCACCGCCACTCCTATGAGCCCTGATCTTCCCATGCCAAGAGATGTTGGCTTTCTGCCTCTCATGCTGATAGCATTTGGTGGTGCACTTCCCTGTTAGAGTAAGTGAGAAAGAGCCATTCATTTCCAAAAACTGTGAGAAGATTCTTGAAGATAAATAGATGTCGAGCATCTAGCTGTGGACTCGTGTGATTCCTACAGGGGAGAGACTGCTGAGCTGTGTGCAGGCAGCATGTAGGAATGAAGTGTGCCTTGCTATCTGTGTGGTAGTAAAGTTGTAAATAGTCTTCTACCAACAATACATGCAAGGAATTGATGCTGGACCACCCTCAAGATTTACAGTTGGAGATTGTAAAATCTTCTTCATTCCCCAATGATACAGTGGAAGGGAAACACAGGGGAGGTCAGCTCCAGGGCACTTTTTGCATAACAGGAGTGAATGTGACATCTGATGAAGCACTGGGTGAACTGATGGGTCCTCCTTGCTCTGGCAAGTGAACAAGGTGACAATCGTGCTTTCTTATTGTTTGTGATAGATTAGCATAGAGGAAGTCAACTAATCAAACAGAGAGGTTGGACACTTTCTTCCTTTTCTTTGGTGGGGTTCGTACTCCATGCTTGCATTTTAAATGGTAATACTTTCTTGCATAATAATTTGCCAGATCTCTTCTACAAGCTGAATTTATTTTAGAAACATCTGTTCCATCACTGTCAGCTGATCCTAGTAAATTGGATATTGTACTGTGCACTGTTGTTGTTTTGTGGGGTGGAAATATATGTGCATATCTAGCTCAACATAGCTGCCTGAATTTTTTAGCTCTTCGTGGAGGGACAGGGCATTGGGGTGTGTTATGATGTGTTTCTGCACTTCAGAATTTGCCACTACTTCACCGCTGCTGAAGATGTCTCTGTTCCCTTGTACTTTGCAGGTGCCAGTATTCAGGCCCATGGATCTCATGGTGGAAGCCAGTCCACGAAGAATATTTGCCAATGCACATACATACCACATTAACTCTATCTCCATCAATAGTGATTATGAAACATACCTGTCTGCTGATGACCTACGGATTAACCTATGGCACCTGGAAATTACAGACAGAAGTTTTAGTATCTTTTTCTCAAAAATGTATTTATGTTGAATCAATTTGGTGGAAGATCATTTGATTTATCTTAGAGTAGTATTGCCTTCCTTCCTTCTTTTTCTGCTGTGAAAAAGATGAATTCCATGTCAGGGAACATTAGGACCATATCAAAAACAAAACTGCCAGTATTATATAAATCTATGGTACAACCCGTCTTGTAGTATTGTGCACAGTTGACTGGACGAAAAGAATATTGTGGAACTGGAAAAGTGTGAAATTGGGCAAAGAAAATGACACAGGCTGCTGGAGCAACTCTCTTATGAGGCAAGGTTCTATTTATTGAGGAGGGGAGCATGGGGAAATGTGGTGGAAATTTGCAAAATGTATGTATGGTTTGGATAACATAGGTAGAAAGGTTTTTCTCCCCCATAGTACCGGAATCTAAAGAGCAGCATTCTCCAGAAATCTCTTTCCCCTGATGGTTGGTTGTGAAACTTGCTAAAAGAAGAGTCCTTAACGTAATAAATCTCTAGATATTGTAGATATTAAGCCTGCCAACATGGAAGAACTGACAGAGGTGATAACGGCAGCAGAATTCCATCCAAACAGCTGTAACACATTCGTATACAGCAGTAGCAAAGGAACAATCCGTCTTTGTGACATGAGGGCATCTGCACTCTGCGACAGGCATTCAAAATGTAAGTAGTTTCTTTCAGTACTAGTCAACTTCTTGTTCCTGTTTTTTCTCTCTTTCGAGAAAATCACGAGTCAAGCAAGAAAATGTAGAGGGTGTTTAAGCTTGCCAACCCCAAGGGGTGCCATAACCCTGTAGAAACAGTACAGTTAAAAACATCATTGCTTCTATCCGCTGCCACTCAGTATAGCAGAGCAACACACAAGCCATAATAATGAGACTATGGTAGAGGCGAACAGCTGGTCTGTACTCTTCCTCCAAGTCCATTCAAGGCAGTAGAAGTTCACTCAAGGCCTAGAAAGATGTAGATCGGTTTCAGAACTTGGCACTTTGAGGATTTCAGATTTCATGTTGTTGTTTTGAAAACAAGCTTCTGTCCATCAGTGGCTGCAGAGATGCTCTGGAAAGTTTGTGGGCAGTGCTTGTTGAGATCTTAATAGCCAGACTTGGAGTGGGTGAAGGTGGCTGAATAATTTCCAGTGGCTGACAGTTAGGCTTCAGATTGCTCCAGACTTCCCTCCATGTTTATTAGCAAATTGCTTTCATTTTTTTAAAAAAGGGTATTCTACAAAGTTCAGTTTGCATGGTCTTTGCAAAAGTTGAGTGCCCATCTGTCATGGATGCTTGAGATGAGATTCCTGTGTTTGTAGGCAGTTGGACTAGATGGCCCTCAGGGTCACCTACAACTCTACAATTCTATGATCCTATATAGGCTGGTAGATTTGGATATTTTTGGCACAAAACATAGTTTGCCTGGCTGGAGACCTTGAACCGCTTACACCTCTCCTGGGAAATGTATGCATCTGTATAAGGAGGTCTGTCTCACTTTGTGAGGATTCTGGTCTAAAATAACAACATTGCCTCAGGGTTTGTTTGTTTTTCAATCAGGCAACTAATGTGTAAAATTTCTCTTCACATCCATTTGGGATCCCCAGTAGTGATATTGCTCCTTTTTTGCTTCAATGTGCTTGAGAAACGAATGTTTACCTTCATGAAATGTGATGATAGAACCACTGTGCTTGTCTTCTGCTTGCAGTGTTTGAAGAGCCAGAAGACCCTAGCAACCGATCGTTTTTCTCCGAAATCATCTCCTCCATATCTGATGTCAAATTCAGCCATAGTGGTCGATATATGATGACTAGGGATTATCTGTCCGTGAAAATTTGGGATTTAAATATGGAAAACAGACCTGTGGAAACATACCAGGTATGCTATGAAGATATTGGGTCTCAGATTTGACTTCGGAAATCACAGTGTACCTGTCTAAATAATACGTATGTCCTTGAATCTGCATGGATGAGACCTTCTTTAATATATATATTTCAGTGATTTTTCTTAAGAACAATTTAATTGAACAAAGTAAGATAAAAATAAAAAGTGGAAAATAAAATATGTACTATATCAATTTTAATGATTAAAATTCCATATTTGGCTTCATAATAGATACTGATGTTTTTAAAAACTCAAAATATTGAACAATTCATTTATTGTCGTCATGCCCAACCACTGTGTCTCCTCCTCCTTAGGTACATGAATACCTCAGAAGTAAACTTTGTTCACTTTATGAAAATGACTGCATTTTTGACAAGTTTGAGTGCTGCTGGAACGGATCAGACAGGCAAGTCTCGACTTATTTCGTTTTCTTTTATTTCTGAGCACTTGAATGCAAGCTGGTGATTTGAAGTACTGTTTCCTTGGTTGAGCAATACCTGAATGAAATGTGCTTCCCTCTCCTCCCTTATCTCAGGCTCACATTTTTGCCTTAAACCAGATGTTTAGGAGACTATTTTGGGGGCAGGGAGAGTACAAATAGTGAGGTGAAAAGAGCTTCTTGTGGACTTGTCATTTTCGTTCATTCAGCTGTCATAGTTTTACTGTTCTCGTCTCCTGCCATGTGGCTTTGTCTCAGGATGCTTTGTGGATTCCAGATGAACTGTATTAACAATCCCCCAACCTCCCGCTGCAAGGGAGACTTGTGCAAATGCAGGCCATTAAATACTTTTTACCATATAAGCCCCCTGTAAAACTGTCTCTCTCTGTGTGTGTGTGTGTGTGTGTGTGTGTTTCCAAGTCATTCACAAATTCATTTTTCAGTTTTTCAATTTTTGTTGTTGTTGTTTAGTCATTTAGTCGTGTCCGACTCTTCGTGACCCCAGGGACCAGAGCACGCCAGGCACTCCTGTCTTCCACTGCCTCCCGCAGTTTAGTCAGACACATGTTTGTAGCTTCGAGAACACTGTCCAACCATCTCGTCCTCTGTCGTCCCCTTCTCCTTGTGCTCTCAATCTTTCCCAACATCAGGGTCTTTTCCAGGGAGTCTTCTTTTCTCATGAGGTGGCCAAAGTATTGGAGCCTCATCTTCACGATCTGTCCTTCCAGTGAGCACTCAGGGCTGATTTCCTTCAGAATGGAGAGGTTTGATCTTCTTGTAGTCCATGGGACTCTCAAGAGTCTCCTCCAGCACCATAATTCAAAAGCATCAATTTTTTGGCAATCAGCCTTCTTTATGGTCCAGCTCTCACTTCCATACATCACTCCTAGGAAAACCATAGCTTTAACTATACGGACCTTTGTTGGCAAGGTGATGTCTCTGCTTTTTAAGATGCTGTCTAGGTTTATCATCGCTTTTCTCCCAAGAAGCAGGCGTCTTTTAATTTCTTGGCTGCTGTCACCATCTGCAGTGATCATGAAGCCCAAGAAAGTGAAATCTCTCACTGCCTCCATTTCTTCCCCTTCTATTTGCCAGGAGGTGATGGGACCAGTGGCCATGATCTTTGTTTTTTTGGTGTTGAGCTTCAGACCATATTTTGCGCTCTCCTCTTTCACCCTTAATAAAAGGTTCTTTAATTCCTCCTCACTTTCTGCCATCAAGGTTGTGTCATCTGCATATCTGAGGTTGTTGATATTTCTTCCGGCAATCTTAATTCCGGCTTGGGATTCATCCAGCCCAGCCTTTCGCATAATGAATTCTCCTTTATAATTCCAAGTTTTAATAAATCCTTAATATTCCTTAGTTCAAAATTTTAACTACAAGTTATAAATCAATCCTGCTAATGCATTTAATTGTTTACAATAATTTTTCAAATAAATTATATATTTTCCCCATTCTTTATTAAAAGTTTATTCTTCCTGGTTTCTAATTCTTCCTGTTAATTTTGGCATTTTGGCATAGTCCATTAATTTCTTCTACCATTTTTCCTTGGTTGGCTCTGTATCTTCCTTTCATCTCTGGGCTAGCAGCATCTGGCCAGCTGTGGTTGCATACATGAACAGCTTTTTCTGGTCCTTCGTTATCTCCACACCTAAAAGAAAAACTTCTGATTTCTTTTAAAAAGTTACCTTTAACATTTTTTTCAACTCATTATATATCATCTCCCCAAAGTTTTTTATTACCTTACATGACCACCACGTGTGGTAAAAGGTGCTCTTCTTCTCTATACATTTGCAGCATACATTTTATTTTTATTTATTCATTTTAGCTGTTTTACTAGAAGTTAAATACCATCGGTACATCATTTTCATATACCGTATTTTTCCCTCTATAACACGCAGATTTTTTCTCCTAAAAAGGAAGGGGAAATGTCTGTGCGTGTTATGGAGCGAATGTGTGGTCCCTGGAGCCAAAAAATCAAGCAGAAGTCAAATCGCTCTTCACGGAGAAGGGAAACCTGAAAAGAGGAAGTGGCAGCTTTCCTGTATTCTGCCTCAGGGTCTTACTGCCCACCCTCCTCTGTTTCCTTGCTGTGATTGCTGAAACGGAACAAAGAGCAGGGAAAGCCCCTCCCCTCCAGGCAAGCAGAGGGGAAAGTGTCGTCTCTGTGCTCCGGTACTGCTGGGGGAGAGGGAGAGAGGGGGGGGGGAGGGAGAGGGAGAGGGGGGGAGGGAGAGGGGGAGAGAGATAGAGAGATGGCTGGCTTGGGGGGGGGAACTTTTGCCTCCCACCCGTTAAATCCCTCTCCAGCATTCTTAGCCAGCTGCTTCTCTGCACACCCCTCTCATGTCCCTTCTTTGTTTTTCCTTCGCTCCCCACTTAAAATGTGGTTACAAAGCATAGATCCACATGGATCCTCAGGATCTTTGCATTGGGTCACCCCAAATTCACCATCAGATCACATAGCATGTCCATGGCTACAGCCTGCACCAAAAAAATCACGCACCCACTGTTGCCTGGGGCTGCAATGGTGCAAAAACGTGGTTAAAAAGCATGGATCCACATGGATCCTCAGGATCTTTGCATTGGGTCACCCCAAATTCACCATCAGATCACATAGCATGTCCATGGCTACAGCCTGCACCAAAAAAATCACGCACCCACTGTTGCCTGGGGCTGCAATGGTGCAAACACGTGGTTAAAAAGCATGGATCCACATGGATCCTCAGGATCTTTGCATTGGGTCACCCCAAATTCACCATCAAATCACATAGCATGTCCATGGCTACAGCCTGCACCAAAAAAATCACGCACCCACTGTTGCCTGGGGCTGCAATGGTGCAAAAACGTGGTTAAAAAGCATGGATCCACATGGATCCTCAGGATCTTTGCATTGGGTCACCCCAAATTCACCATCAAATCACATAGCATGTCCATGGCTACAGCCTGCACCAAAAAAATCACGCACCCACTGTTGCCTGGGGCTGCAATGGTGCAAAAACGTGGTTAAAAAGCATGGATCCACATGGATCCTCAGGATCTTTGCATTGGGTCACCCCAAATTCACCATCAGATCACATAGCATGTCCATGGCTACAGCCTGCACCAAAAAAATCACGCACCCACTGTTGCCTGGGGCTGCAATGGTGCAAAAACGTGGTTAAAAAGCATGGATCCACATGGATCCTCAGGATCTTTGCATTGGGTCACCCCAAATTCACCATCAGATCACATGTCTGTGGCCACAGCATGAAGCACAAAAATGATACATCCACTGTTTCATTCAGAATGTTTTTTCCCTTGTGTTCCTCCTCTAAAAACGATGTGCGTGTTATGGTCAGGTGCGTGTTATAGAGCGAAAAATACGGTAGTTTTCTTTAAAAGTACAGCATGCTGTAAATTTTATGTCTGTGTTCCATAATCCCTCCCACACTGCCATTTCAATATTATAGCCAGTGGTAACTCGGGTTACATATGCTTCAGCTTACATACGCCGCTAACCCAGAAATAGTACCTCGGGTTAAGAACTTTCCTTCAGGATGAGAACAGAAATCGTGCTCTGGTGGCGCGGCGGCAGCAGGAGGCCCCATTAGCTAAAGTGGTGCTTCAGGTTAAGAACAGTTTCAGGTTAAGAACGGACCTCCAGCACGAATTAAGTACTTAACCTGAGGTAACACTGTATTGCCTCTATTAGAGAGAGCCACCGCAATGTTTTTTGCTCTTTTCTCTTTTTGTATTTATTACATACTTTGTACACCGGCTTCCTTATAACATAATTCAAAAAGCCCTTATGGGCTTTAACCTTGTCATACCACAAATATGCATGCCAATAAAACCTATTATCATGTCCTTCCAGATCCAAAAATAAGTATTTTCTAATGATATCCATTATTTTAACCAGCAAAGATAGGATGCCTCATAAGATGCTCTCAGATTTGGCAGGGAGAATCCAACTCTCTCTTTAGAATCTATCAACAATTTGTATTTTATTCTTGGTTTCTTCCCCTGCCAGAGAAATCTAGTAATATCCTTTTGCCATTGTATAAAACATCCTGTATTGCTGATCATTAGCACTGTTTGAAGTAGAAATAACATTTTTTGTAGCACATTAATTTTTATCACCGATATCCTCCCCAATAAGGACAGATTCATTCTTTCCCATATATCTAATTTTTTCTTAATTTCCCCCCGAACTTTAACATAATTGTCTTTTAAAATATTTATATTCTTTGCTGTCAGCCACACTCCTAGATATTTAAATTTCTTTTCAATTATTAGTCCAGTCGACTGTAGATCTTTCTTCATTTGGTCATTCACATTTTTAACCAAAATTTTCATCTTGCTTTTGTTTTAAACCTTCTACTTCTCCAAATTCATTGATTTCTTCTAAAGCCTTTGGTATACTAACCAATGGCTCCTCTACTGATAATGCCACATCATTGGCAAATACCTTCAGTTTATACGCTCTCTGACCCACTGTTATCCATTTAATTGATATATCAGATCTTATTCTTCCAGCTAAGACTTCTAAAGCCAATATAAACAACAACAGTGACATAGCACCTGTCTTGTTCCTTTGGTTATTTTACATTTTTCTGTTAGCTCATTATTTGCTATCAGCATTGCATATTGATTTGAATATATTGCTTCTATTCCTTTCCAAAAGGTCTCTCTGAAATTAATCATTTCCATCATTTTCTTCATAAAAGTCCACAAAATATTATCAAAGACCTTTTCTGCATCTTTAAACATCAATGCTGCTTGCTTCCAATTTCTTACCTCCAAGTATTCTATCAGTTATATTCCTTACATTATCTTTCATCTGTCAACCAGGCAAAAACCTGGTCTGATCTTGGTGAATTATGTCTTTTAGTACCATTTTTATCTGGTTTTGCAATATAGCTGCAAACAGCTTACAGTCATCATTTAATAGAGAAATTAGCCTATAGTTTGTTACTAACAATAAGTCTGTTTCTTGTTTAAGAATAATTGTAATATAAGAATTTCTCCAAGAGTCTGAAGTCTTCCCTGTTTTTAGTATCTTATTCATTACATCTTTCAGTGGCTGGACAATGTTATCTTACAGTTTCTTATAAAACTTTGCTGACAGTTCACCTGGTCCTGGTGTTTTGCCCATTTTGGCTTGATTAATTGCCTGCTATAGTTCCATCATCATTATGGGTGCATCGTTATGTGTGCCATGAGTTTTTCAGGCTTAAAAGCAGCCTTGCCTGTGGACAGTTTGGTGCTTGGCCTCCTTTTCTCATTTTAGGGCCATAACTGCTAGGTCAGATTATTTATCCCTCCAGCCTGGTATTGCAGGAAGTCTTCCTACCCACCTGCTACCTGAGGTTTTTTCGTTACAATGGTGATGCTGGGGATTGAACCTGGAACCTTCAGCATACAAACCATGTGCTCTCAGTGAGCTGTGGCCCCTCCTCTACAAAGAAAAGCTGCATTAAAAGCTAATATGCACAAGTGGTTATTTAAAAGTGTGGTGCATCTTTATTCCACTTACTGCTTTCTTCTCTAAACTTGCCTCCTATAGCCTGAATAATAAGAATGTTCCTGTCAGTTCAATTGCTGGAGGCCAACAGGGAACAATATTTAATTTTCATACTCCATATGGATGGATTTTTTTCTTTAAAGAAATACATTTAAATAAATAATTTAAATATAAAGAAAGGGGTGATGATGCAGTTCTTCCTGGACAATGCAGTCCAGAGTGCCTGATTAATTAAAATGTAAAAACATCCTTCCTGAAAGTTGAAACATTGCATAGGAGAATGATAGGCTATCTTCCTGCATACTGGAGGCTTCTCCACCTACACCTTGAAGAGCTGCAATCTAATTCAATGTCTGATCAGACTACAGGTTTATTAGTCTAGCTCTACTACACAGGAATGATGTGACCCTTTTCTGGCTCTTAGGAGTGTGAAAGTCAGGCATACCTGAGAGGCACACAATTGTCATTATATCATAATTATTTTCTTAGCAACTGCGTCATAATTTTGTCATGATTAGAGGGCTTGTCACTATTCCCAGTATAGCATGAACTGCTTCCTAGAAATAAAATATGAAGTCAGTCATAGGAATGGCAGTGCTGTAAGGGACTGTGGGCATAGTAGTTAAGAGTGTCAAATTTTCACTAGGACGTGAAGCTCCCTGGGTTACCTTGCGCAAGTTGCCATCTCACAGGCTGTCCTACGCCAAAAAGTTGTTGGCAAAATGAAGAGGAACCACATGTGCTGCCCTAATTGCCTGGGATTTAAAATGCCCTAAACAAATTAACAGATTTCTTTTTTCTTTTTGGAATAAATTTGTATTAGTTTTCATTTACACTCCAATAACAATACCAATTTATAATACAATTATTAATACCAATCATTCAAGTACCAAATTATATAATTTAGTTAATGTGCTAGATTTTATCATTTGATTATTTCCTTTATTTCTGCGTTCCAAAATCTTACTAGTTTCAGTTACATTCCGGTCATAATAATAATCCCTTATACAACAACTGTAATATTAATAATTTCTATTCATGTTGATACATTAAATGATTTATAAAACTTCAAGTGAGCAACTCAAACTATATCCTTGTTCTTCCTGTGTGTGGCAATTATTCTGTCCGTGGTGTTTCATCCTGTCCTTGTAAGATGTTACGTCTTTCTTTCCCCCAATTATTGCTGTTATCCGCCATTCCTTGGGTGGAGCTAGTATCCCATTGTTATTCCAGAAATATCTCCATTGCTTCGTCTCGTGCTTCATTGTTTTGCACCAAGAACTTTAACAACAGCTGCGAAGGTCTCTCTGTCCCAGTAAATAAACTGTTGTCACCATTTCCACCCTCAGCCTAGGAAAAAGAGTGGTCTGTCAGACTGCAGATGACTCAATAAAGAACCTTACCAGTTCCTTGGCAACTCACAGACTCCTTTCATCCTTCTTTCCAGCTGATTATCCTTCCAATTAAATTAAATTCCAAGTCCTCTTAGCGTTATTCAGTTCACTTTGTATATAATAAAGGATGGGGAAGAGTCAGTTCTAAGTTTCCATCATAAACCTTTTGCAAAATAGAGCTTCCCTCCCCTCCCCTCCTTTTTTTTTTAAAACACACACAGTTCCGTTTGATGTTATATGCCATATTTATAATCCAAGTTCTTCTTGTACAAATATAATTTGAACTAACATTCAGAGGAGGGTTGCCAAATCATAAATGTAGAGAATAAAACTTTAAATAAAGAAACTGTAGGCTCCCCCCCCCACTGTCTTTTTTACCGAACAAAGTCTTATCACAGATTCAAACCTTAAAGTCCTTGCAGTTGGTTTTTTCCACAGTTTGTGATCTCATCTCTTCCAGCACGCACCTGTACTTTAATCCAATTAAGTTCTAATTAAGAGGAGAACCTCTGCTTCTTAATGGCAGCATTGGAGGGTTTTTGCCAGGCTCAATGCCTCCCTGCCCCCCTCATTCCATGCCGGAGCGGGAGCCAGGTTCCGAGACGAACTACAATTGAAGCTCGTTCCCCCCGGCCCTGGGTGGAATTTGCAAGGATGATTTGCTATCAACCATCCTTGTTTTTCCTTCACCTATGATCTCCCGCTGTCGTGGGGGCTGCCTCCATTAAGGCAGAGCGGAACCAGAAGCCCAAATGAACAGATTCTTAACACAGTTTTCAAACTCCTCCAGATATTCTCAGTTCTTGGAGCTCTGAGAGAAGCCATTTCAGTGTTGCCATCTTGATTCTTTTGATAGTTGCAATGAGGTGGTGTTTGTTTGTTTGTTTGTTTGTTTGTTTGTTTGTTTGTTTGTTTGGTATTTTGGAATGGCTGCATTTTTATATGTGGGGTTGAAGGACATTCACTGTTTCCCAGTAACAGCAGACTGCTACGGCAGGGATGGGCAGCCTGTGACCTTTCAGTTACTCCTAAACTACAGCTCCCATCATCCCAGACAACTGACAGTGCTGGCTGGGGTTGATGGTAATTCAAGTCCCACATCCTCTGGAGGGCAAAGTTCCCCATCTCCTTGGCAGGGATCGTCACATTGCAGCCATGAATTTACCTGGCTCCTTTGGCTGAACTGCATTCACTGCAGGGTTTGATAAACAATTTCTGACAATCCTTCTAAAAGCAAGCAGTAAAGGTAAAGGTAAAGGTACCCCTGCCCATACGGGCCAGTCGTGTCCGACTCTAGGGTTGTGCGCTCATCTCACTTAAGAAGCCGGGGGCCAGCGCTGTCCGGAGACACTTCCGGGTCACATGGCCAGCGTGACGAAGCTGCAGCTGGTGAGCCAGCACCAGCGCAGCACACGGAAACGCCATTTACCTTCCCGCTATAAAGCGGTTCCTATTTATCTACTTGCACTTAAGTGTGCTTTCAAACTGCTAGGTAGGCAGGAGCTGGGACCGAAAGACGGGAGCTCACCCCGCCGCGGGGATTCGAACCGCCGACCATGCAATTGGCAAGCCCTAGGCACTGAGGTTTTACCCACAGCATCACCCGCGTCCCTCAAAAGCAAGCAGTGCAGAGGTGTTACTGGGTACCTAGCAGTTTGAAAGCTGTTTAACAGAGCGGGCATCCCAGTTCCCTTTAATTTTATGTGCAAGGTGATTTAATGTAAGAACTGTACAGTGGTGCCTCACAAGACGAAAAGAATCCGTTCCGCGATTCTCTTCGTCTAGCGGTTTTTTCGTCTTGCGAAGCAAGCCCATTGACAGCTTAGCGGATTAGCGCTACAGCGGTCTAGCGGCTTTTCACGATCAGCTGTTAAGCGGGTTATCAGCGGAACAGCTGATAGGTGGCTTAGCGGCTTAGGAAAAGGGGGGGGGAGCGGGAAAAACCCGCGGGGACGCGCAAGATTTTTTTGTCTTGCGAAGCAACCCCATAGGGGAATTCGTTTTGCGAAGCGCCTCCAAAACGGAAAACCCTTTCGCCTAGCGGGTTTTCCGTCTTGCGATGCGTTCGTCTTGCTGGGCACCACTGTACATGTTGGTGTTCCAGTTTGTTTTGTATTGGTAAAACTGGAAATTTCTGTTCAAAAATCCATTTCCTAAAGCACGCATGATTCAGTACCATGAAAATAGTTAATCATTAAACCGTCTGAGCACTGAGAAGGCTTAGTGTTAGAACATCTGTCTTGCATGCAGAAGGTCCCGGGTTCAATTTCTGCCATCTCCAGTGTTTCTCTAACTTCCCATCATCCCTAGCAGCCAGGACCAGTGGTCAGCGATGATGGGAGTTGTAGTTCAACAACAGTTGGGGACCGAAGTTAGCGACACACTGGTGCAGACAGTGCTGATCCTAGATAAGTATACTGAAATCGATCAGCATTGATACTTAGCTGGATCAGAATATGGCAGCTTCCTGTGCTCATGTATTAAGTGCCCATGCTGTTGAAATGCAATTGTATTTTTGATAGGATACTTTCCCCATGAATATTTATTCAGCTCCCTGAATAAAAAGAACTGCAGTAAAAGCTTCTATCAAGGAAACACACCTGGAAACTCTCTTTTGTCTTCTCCATCTTTCAGTGTCGTCATGACTGGCTCCTACAACAACTTCTTCAGAATGTTTGATAGAAACACAAAGCGGGATATCACTTTAGAAGCATCTCGAGAAAACAATAAGCCCCGCACCGTCTTAAAGCCCCGCAAAGTCTGCGCAAGCGGCAAACGGAAGAAGGACGAGATCAGTGTCGACAGCCTAGACTTCAACAAGAAAATCCTCCACACAGCCTGGCATCCCAAGGAAAATATCATTGCCGTAGCCACTACAAACAACTTGTATATATTTCAAGACAAAGTGAATTAGAGCTAGTGTTCCTAGCAGAGGAGTCCACTTCCTGCATAGTTCAGATAGATGAATCTAGCATTTGTACCCGTAAACAATAGAGGGGAGAAAACAGAGTGCGGGAGAGCAAGAGAGAGAGAAGTCCATTGTGGCACATCTTTCCCAGTATTTAAAAATGTGCCATATTTGACAACACACTCTTCTAGATAGCTATGTGGATGGTTTCTCTCTGTTGAGGAGTTCTCCATGTCTGCTAGCCATTTAGGTGAGGCTAGGGCACTTTTTAATACAACGACTACTTGCACCATCTTGCCTAATGGACTAGAGCTTGGACTATTATCAACATTTGGTTCCTCCAGTTTTTTATGCCTTCCATTGTGATGACGTCTGCCACAGGGAAAAGCCTTCAAGTCATGCTGTGGGATTTAATTGTGTAACCTCATTACTGTATTATTTGTGGCCCTTTTTTATTATTAAACAACAGCTCATTCTTGCTGTGGCTTGTAGCATTCCTCCTATGCCTCCTGGACTCCTTTCCCTTAAAAAAAACCCCGTTCCCCTCCCCTCCGCCCCATGGTGGTGGTGCATAGAGAAAAAAAAGTGAAAAGCACATAAAATGGGTCAAAGGGGTCTGTGTTGCAAAGAATAAAATGTTTTTAATAAACAATTGACTGTAATCACTCTTTGCCATTTCTGGCATAAAAAATAAAATCCTAAAGGGTGGGGGTGGGGATTCTACTGAATAAAAGTGACAAAGAATGGTGAATCTGTTCTTTTTTCCCCTTTTTAATCTACCTCTTTATATATGAATTTCTTTTTTTATTATTAAAAATAACTTGACGCATGGTAAAATGTTTTGGCATTGATTTTAACCAGTATTATTTTTCATTAGGAAATGGAGGAAGGGTTGTTCTTTTTATTCCTATATGAAAATGTTAAAATGTCACTTTAGTATTTAAGAGCAGTTTGCATTTTTTAAAAAAAAAACCAACCTCTTGGATTCTATTGAACAGTCATTCATTCATTCATTTCATATATTAGTAAATGCTTCCCTTTCCCCCTCTTTCCTCTGTTAACAGAGCTCTTTGTCTGAATTGGGGAGGGGGGGTTGAACTTTTGTAGTCTACAATTAAGGTTTTATGGGACTAACCTTTTTCTTATGTTAACCCCTTTGTCCTAATTTTATTGAATGCCTTGTTTAGGATCCAGACTCACATGACAGTGCTTTCTTTTCTTTTCTTTTTAAAAAAGATGTCATTAAAATTTCTTGTTTTTTAAGCAGTACGTCGTGCAAAATTTAATATAAAGTGATTTAAATAGATTTTAAAAATTATACTGCATTCTTGAGTATCCCTATATTTTATGTATTTCTGTTGCTACTGGTAACTTGAATGGAAATGTAGTTTTACCTTATGAGTGTTCCTTTTTTCATTTGACTTTTCGAAACTCCTGCCATTAAAGACAAACTTGAAAAGTCACGGTGATCAGAAAATGCTTCAAGTCCACAAATAAATGACAGTAGCTGTCTGCATGTCATTCAGAATCTAAGCACTAAAGGTGGATCTACACACAGGAAAAAATGCTATAAATAAGTCAGAAATTAAATTGTTAACAAAAGGGGGGGAAACAGCTATGCAAAAATCACATAGCTTTTTTGCTCTCTGGCGCCATCTGGTGTTGCATGTTTATAATGCATTCAAAGTTGTTTTTACTAATGTAGCTGAGTGCAAGGTGCTTATGTGCCACGTTTACTATGCTTATACTGTTTGTGTTTAAGAACACATCTTAAACATTATGCAAGCAGTGTGGTTTCTGTTGGGAATCCAAACCTTCAGGATTTCTTTTCTAAAGTGATGTTCAGGAGCTAAGGAGAACTGCCAGACTGCCTTCAGACATGCAAAAGTTTTTTTAAAAATTTGGTTGGGCAATTTTGATCTGAAGATGGTGGGTGTTTCCACTAGCTGCTTAATGCTTGGGTGTATTGTTAATTTTAATGCTTTTAGTTTTATTATATATTACTTTGAGTGTCTTGAAAAAGGAAGGTCATTTTACAAATACATGTAAGATTGATGGGAAAACATCTTGGAATGAAAGGTTTTCTTTTACTGTTACGGATGGATGCAGGGTGTCCTTATGGAGGGGGGCGGGAGAAGTCGCTAATCACTTCCTAAGGTTTTCCTAAAAAACTTTTGCTGCACTGACACAATCCCCCATTTTCTAGGGATGCAATCTCTTGCATGCTTATTTTAGAACAAGTTCTGTGGGACTTTCAACTGTTAGGATTGAAAGTAGCCTCCTAGAATCTTTCTGCTATTTAATATTCAGACAACTGACCCAAAACATTTTATGAGAAAATGAGACATGGTGCAGTCTTCAGAACATTGAATCCCTTGACAGCTGGGTCTACTCTGATCATGAACCTTTCATAATCTATTTGCATGTGGAAAGCTAGTATTTTTGATCAGAATTTGGCAATACTTCAATAAATTGTACCCAGCGGATCAGCAGTGCTGTTATTTGAAAACTGGGGCAGAAACTACAAATGAGATTGGATGAATGTGCTTTCTGCAACAATTGTAAATTTGACACAAATAAAGACCTGATAGTGATTAGGAGCAGAGAATGGACACGAAGTCACTTGACCTGAAAAGGGTCTCTGATCACGAGAGTGGTGCTGATGTCTCAGGCACCATCCAGTAGTAACCTGTGACATAACCATACAGTCAGTATGCTTTTATCACAAAAAGGTGGTTTGAATACTTTTCCCATAGGAAAAGAAATACTTGAGTGAAGATAGCTGGATGCCAGTGGCACATTGATAAAGTGATCTGCTGCAAACACCTCAAGATTATTATTGGTCTTGTGACAGAGGGATCCTGTGTGAAGGAAATAATCTGCTAACCAGTGACATCCAATTTTGCCCGATGTTGACATTCACCTAATCTATGCACCACTTTAAAACTGTGTGTTTAGTTTGCGCATATAGAAAGCACATTCTGGTATCTGTGACTCAAACACTCCTGAGCAGTATTTTGTGATAATAAATAGTCACACGGAACAAAGATTTGGAACCCGGTCCTATACATGTCCAGGGGATAGGAAAAGTAAATACTACATCTGAGCCTGCAGATTTCTTTGTCTCCCCAAATGATGTTATTTCACAGAAAATCAAATGAGCGAGAAGGAAGACTTTATGTATTGTTGGTTTTTGCTACCTGTTTTCCCCACGGCCATACATTAAATTCCTGGATCTAGTTTTCCTATGGACAGCTAGCTTTCCCCCCCCCCCCCGTTACGTGCCGAGGCGAGGAAAAGAGGGCGAAGGCAGCGCGGGCGGGGATCCCGCGCCTACGCCGCTAATGTTGCTGGACTACAACTCCCGCCATCCCTCACTCTACGCTGCGATGGCTGATGGGAGATGGAGTCCAGCAACAACAACTGGAAGCCCACAGCTCCCCTTTCCCTGGGGGGCTACAAGAGCCCCCAAGTCCTGTTAAGACAAATAAGTGTCGGGAGTCATTCAGTGTTTCTCAATCTTCGGTCGCCAGCCGCTACCCTTGATGTCTAGCTCTAGCTGGCAGGACCAGCGGTCAGGAATGCTGGGAGTTGTAGTCCAACAACAGCCCAAGTTTGAGAAACACAAAAATGGGCCTGAAGGAGGCGGCACCAGCGCGTGCGCAGTGTAAGAGGCGGCTGGTGGGGGGCGGGGCAAGAGGGATGTGAGCGCGTGCGAGAGCGCACGCGCGGCGCCGCCGGAGCGACCGCACCCCCCGCGCGGACGTGAGGCGCGTCAGGGAGGAATGGGGCCGGAGCTGGGCGAGCGGCGCCTGCCGCTCCGGCGCGTGGGCGTGGCGGCCCTGGCGCGTGCGCAGTGAAGCCGGGGCGGCTGGGCTTGCTGCTGCTGCTGCTGCTGCTCCGCCTGCCCAGCATACAAACAGAGCCCCACAAGCAGAGGCCTCGCCGTGCCGCGTCTCTCGCCGCCATGTCCTCCCCTCAGGACTCGCTCCACCAGCACAACAACAACAACAACCCGCCGCCTGACGGGACGCCCGCCGAGGCAGGCCTCAACAGTGAGTGGGGGCGGGAAGGGGGGGGGGGGTCTTATCTGGAATTGCCATCGCTGACGCCTTCCTGGCTCCTCGGCCTGGAAGCGACTTCGCAGCCCCTCAGGTGGCGGAGGGACCACCTCAGCAGCCCCCCCCCCACCATGCCCTCCTGGATTGGTTGGCAGCTGGGCCGCGCGAGAGGTGGTTGGCCAATGGGGGGGGGAGCTGGCGGGGCTGAGGGGGGCGGGGCCTGCAGGGGACGCTGGTGGGGAGAGGGCGGGGCGGAGGAGGGGGCAGGAATTTGGGGAGGGGGAGAGGGGGGCGCCGGGAAAGGTGGGGGGGGGAGGCTTGGAGCCGAGGAAGGGCACCTGGGGGGGGGGGGCAAAGCTTATTTGCCTATTTAATTAGAGTTCGCATCCCTCAAGGCGGCTGGGATGCAGCCCTGGCCAAAAAGCCTCGCCAGTTCCAAAACACCAGCATGTGCTTTTGTTTATGTGGACCTACACATTTTCTGCCTCGGAGCTTCCTAGCGTGATTAACTCCTGCTGAAAAAATAACCACCACAAAATATGTAAAACAACGATCTTAAAATATATACATATGTATTCTTCGTTTTCTACTTATCAGCTGCTGCTTCGTTTTTGTTTCTTTAATAATTAAGTTTTCTTATGTTAAGGGACGCTATTTCACAGCAGTTTTGCTGCCAGTGCTGAGATAAACTTTATTTCTTTTTTGATAAAAGTGTGAAAGGGATTGTGGGGGCCTTTCTTGGTGTCTGTGCCCCACTTCCCTGCCCCCCCCAAGCACTGAATGAATATTGGTACTTGGCTCCAGACTCCAGGAAAGTGATGGATGCCTGGTTGTCTGTCTGAGGTACAGTACTTGGATCCCTAGCCTCCTCGGAAATTAAAGGAACTGGGTGTGTGCAACAGCAGTGGAACAGTGATCAGGAATAAAGAGGCAGGCTTTTTGAAAGAAGGAAGTTTAGGTGGTCACAGGTAGGAGAAAAATAATGGGCTGGAGATGGCTATGGATGGAGCTGATGAGTTAAATTTTGGAAATTAAAGGGGGAAGTGGAAAGGATTGGAGTGTGGGAAGAATGGAATAGATCTTTGTGAGAGAAGGACTTACTGAATGGTCTGTTCTTGTTTATTTACTGTTCTAGACAGAAAGAATTGGGAGGTTGATGTTGCATTCCTAAACATACCTTGGAAGTATGGCTCATTGAAGGCAAATTGACTAAACTTGGTTTCAGTTGGGTTTATAACTAAGTTTCAATAGCTGCAGGCAGATAGGAGTGTAGCAGACGAGTCAGATGGTATGCCGTGAGAGATCTGTGAATTGGCATGTTTTGACAGGGTGAGCTAATTTAGTTGCTGGCTATCTCAAATAATTGGGATGCTGGGGAACTAGCTAGAGTGTGAGAATGAGCTTATTCAGTGGCTGAGTCAATATTACTGACGTGTGCTGTTTTTCTCTTATATCCGGGGTCTGTCAGCTGGTCCGGTGTAACCTTTTGTTTGTGGATCAGGATGGAGGAACATCCAAATAGCTTCGGCTCGGATTTCATAATACAGTAGTGAAATTATTCTTGATCATCTCACATGCATGGCGATTTCATATATATGAACTAATGATTTAAAAGATGGCTAGCCTGAAAGCAGCATTCTTCTTCCCTGCCCTCTCCCAGCCCCCAGTATACCTGACAAGTTAATCTGAAAGGCAGTTAATCTGCTCTTCTTAAAACATATGCCTATTGAATGAGTCCACTATCATGCATACAATTATTCCTTAATAAGGTTTCTGAGGATTGTAGTTGAAATTCTTTGAGACCATGCATTATCAAAGTTCATTTTAACTTGGACATGTGCATGTTGTATTTTGAACTTCACACAAATAAAAGGTATTCTCCCATTTGCTTAGTATTGTAAACTATTTTTAAAATTCTATTAAAAATTGTTAAGGCAAAATTGCATGTATTCATGTGAAACATATTAATCTGCCCTTTGTCAACCAGTGATGCCAGTGAGCAAAATATGAAAACCACAGTGAACAATTTCATCAGAATCAAGTCACAGGGCAGATAAAGAGACCATCTGGATCACTGTTCTTGTTACGACTTGTGCCTGGGTCTAGAAGGAAGGCTACAGTGATAGTTAAAAACATAAACTCAAAATTGGTCTCCCCACCCAGAAAAACATTTTGTCACTCTTTGTTTCATACATAGCCATGATTCAGCTTTCTTGTTTAAAGAACCTGTATATTCTAAGATGTTTCCAAGACATGAAATTCATCTCATGCTACAATCTTACTCCTTCAGCCGTTGTCCGAACTCCTGGAATTCAGCCTGAAACTCTTACAGTGCTTTACAAAAGTTCTGTCTGGTTATTTTTCAGGAAAGTCTTCTGATGTGGAACACCCATCCTGCTCCCCTTACATTGTGTTCTAGAGTGTATTTATGGTATAAGCAAGAGAGATTAGTCTAATTTGAACTTGGAAAATCACAAGAAGACATAGGAGAGAAGGTTGTGTCTCAATATATTTTGCTTCAAGCACCTTCAACACTTGGAATTATGCCTCAAAACTTAGGGGTAACTATTGCAAATGTAGCATTATTGTAGTGTTTGTAGTGGAATTCAAGAAGCTTGGGCTCTGTTCAGACATAATGACCTCAATCAAAAAAGCCCAGTTTTTTAAAGGGGATAACTGGTGTGTGCCTATCTGCCTTGCACCTCATGCTCAAATTCTCGTTTGTAGTCTGAGATTAAACTACAAATTCGCAGTTTGGATGTAATGGGAAACTTTGATTTAACAAATCCTAAAGCTCTTAACTTGTGTGAGGGATGAGGGAGTGCATGGACATGAAACAATGCTTGTTATAATAAACCATGATTTATTAGACTGAGATTTTTGGTCTGAACTGCACTTTAATTTTTAGCTTACTCAAACACCTGTTGTAGTAACACACTTTTGGCCAACTCTCTGACAGTCCTCATTACTGTCTGTAACATAGTCAGTGGACAAAAGTGTTTTACAATCTGTAATCCCTTCATCCTCACTGTGATAGATCACTGTTGTTACCATTTTATAGTAAGGTAAGGAAATAATGCTGTGAGTGTTGTTTTGTCCACTGACGGTGATGCTGAAATTCTACAGGTTTCAGAAAGCAGCTAGAAAAAGTTAGACAGTTTGTGTCTTTTTAAATATTAGTTCCACAGTTCATGTGTTTGATACATGGTGACTGTTCCTTTATGATAAAGATGCACATCTTCACTGCTTTTGTGTCCCCATCATTTGAAAACACATTAAGGGGGAAATGAACAATGGAAATTGCACAGGAATTGAACCCGGATCTCCCAGATTCAAGTTTGACTTATGTTAGGCCACAGTGACTACTAGTTAAAACGGTATCTTAAGTTTTGCTTCAAAATACCATTTATGTTATGATCCTTGGTTTTCTGATTATCAGAGCTGAAAAAGTCCTAGGAGATTTTAGAAATATTTTTGATTATTTTGTCTGTATGTACAGTGGTACCTCGGGTTAAGAACTTAATTTGTTCTGGAGATCTGTTCTTAACCTGAAGCACCACTTTAGCTAATGGGGCCTCCTGCTGCTGCCGCGCCGCCGGAGCACAATTTCTGTTCTCATCCTGAAGCAAAGTTCTTAACCTGAGGTAATATTTCTGGGTTAGCGGAGTCTGTGACCTGAAGCGTATGTAACCCGAGGTACCACTGTAATACAAGCCTTGCTGGATTGAACCAAATGTCCCATCTGTTCCAGCATTCTGATTCCCAGTGTAGTTAGACAGATTCTTCTGGGAAAGTTCCAAGCAAGGCATATATGCAAAAATATTTACTGGCTCTAGCACCTGATATTTAGAAGTATACTATATGCTGGGTAGCTCCATGTTACGATCATGTCTTGCCCACCCACTGCCAGAGCAGGGTTTCCTTGGGGTGGCCCTGGCAGCAGCAGGTGCCTCCGGAGGGCTTGGGGAGCAGCAGTGGTTGCGCAATGTGAGCGCTCACAGTTGGCAGCTTTTTGGTGCCTTTTGCTACAGTGGGGGGGGGGGAGTGTGGCTCTTGCATGCACTCGCAGCAGTGAGCATACTCAGTCTGTTGCTGGGAGGGGAGGCAATTGTCCTCCTGTGCCCAGTGATGTCAGTGCCAGCAGCGGGCAGCCTTGAGTCTCAGGCCAAGAATGGCAGCCAGACTTTTGGAGCTGTTTGCGAACAGAGAATCTTCAGGCACAAAATGCACCTGGTGGCCTGCTAATTTCAAGACCTGACTTCAGTGTCAAATGCACTTGCTTAGTGTTAGCTATACAGTTATACCTGAACACTGCAGTGGTTATCTGTTGTCCTTGCTCTACACTCGAGGCAGCAAAATATATTCTTTCTTGAAAGAGTCAGGATGTGTGTGCTTGTTTTAAATTCTCTCAATCCAGACTGCGTCAGATTTTCCCAGATGTAGAAGTCCTTTTGAACAAGATTCATCTGATCATAGGGAAGGAACAGGATACTGATAAAATTGTGCAGAAGGACTTCAAAAGCAAATGATGCGTACATCTGTTCCATCAGCTCCAAGCTGATAGAAGATACAGTGGCAATTTCTGTCAGCAGGAGTTCCTTGCATTTCCAGTGCACACTGCTCATAGACACACTCATTGAAGACACAGCATCAACATCTCCAACGTGACTGATCACACAAGTAAACAAATATTAGCAGTTATTTACATGTGGCTGGTTCATAATGTGTGAATTTACTTTTAAGAAATAGTTCCTAATGTTGCTCTGCTGATAAATGGAGAAGTATTATTTGGTGTCTGTGGATGTCTTCTTTCTGGTTATCTAAATTTGGCATGACTGCGTATTTCTGCAAGTGAGTGATAAACCTTATGCTGTGTTTTAGTTTCATGGTTTCTGATGAAACATCTGCTGTTCAACAGGCTCCTGGGTAGAGTTGCAGATGAATGGCAACGGCAACGATAATGGAAATGCGAAAAATGGTGGTCTGGAACACGTTCCTTCTTCATCTTCCATCCACAATGGAGACATGGAGAAGATACTTCTAGATGCCCAGCATGAGTCTGGACAGAGCAGTTCAAGAGGTAGTTCTCACTGTGACAGGTAGGAATTCAAGCTCCGTCAACTTCACTGGAATAGATACATTTTTCTTGAACCAAGGGCTGCCAGTTCAGTTCCTAGCCTGAATATAAATTGAATGTTTTTTATTCTTCTTTACCTCCTATATGCATTTATTTTTTAACAAATAATCTTTCGCTACTATGAATCTATGGGCTGCAATTCAAATACTGTTAAATAATCCTATTGACTTCTGGAGGCTTCAGTCTTCAATTACTTAGATTTATTTCTGAATGACTGGAAAAGTTGCATGTACCTGGGTGCTGTCCTTGTACATCCACATTTGAATATCAACTTAAAGTTTTTGAGGTTTTTTTTATAAAAAAGTAGAATATTTTTCACTCTTCTTAACTAGAAACTGGCTGTAAGCCATGTTGGTGATCTTGAGACAGGTTTTGTGTTCAGCCACCTCTATGCCCCAAATCACCCTCATCCCCTTGTGCAAATCTACAGGTACGAGTAAATAGGCTAACCCAAGTTAAAGATGACTGTATTTGTAGTTTCAAGGAGTGTTTAAAGCCTACTAAGTAACAGGTAATAGGGAATGGCAACCCCACCCCCAAATTTATTTGACAATCTGACCTAGAGGAACATTTTCTTGTTTCCAAATACGGTGCAAAACACAACTCACCCATCAAATCTCTCAAATAGTCTTGGCAATCTAGCAGAAGTCTATGCCATGCAGTATCTCTTCATGGCATCTTTGTAATTATTATTGTAAATAAAAATGTCCTTTTGTAATTGCTTTCTCTGTCCTTTTTCCTGTTAACCCTTGGGCATGGGTTTACTTTTTCTGATAATGTTAAAACACCCTTCTATTTTATAGTACAGTGGTTCCTCGGGTTAAGTACTTAATTCATTCTGGAGATCTGTTCTTAACCTGAAACTGTTCTTAACCTGAAGCACCACTTTAGCTAATGGGGCCTCCCTCTGCCGCCGGGCCGCTGGAGCATGATTTCTGTTCTCATCCTGAAGCAAAGTTCTTATCCCGAGGTACTATTTCTGGGTTAGCGGAGTCTGTAACCTGAAGTGTATGTAACCCGAGTTACCACTGTAATAAATTTTTAGAAAAAAATAGAAGTGTGTTCTGAAGAAGTCATAGGTCCTACTATTATCATCCTTAGGTCTTACTATTGGTCCTAAATGGTCCTACTATTGTATTTAATATAGTACTAGTTGATTACATTAATCAATTTAAAGATGACCAAAGAAATTCTTCTATTTGAGTCTGTGTCAATGTGATATCCTTCCTTGGAGGTTTTTAAGCAGAGGTTGGATGGCCATCTGCCAAGAACGCTTTAGCTGGGATTCCTGCATTGCAGGGGGTTGGACTAGATGACCTTTGGGTCCCTTCCAACTCTATGATTCTGTGATACAACAGAGTAGTTGTTCTTTTGCTAGGGAGACGAGCTGACTGGCTTCTGAATTTCAGAAATGGGTGTGGCCCTACTTTCTCACTGGAAGTAGATGATTAGGGGGACAGGCACCAACTACTCTAATAAAAGGAAGAGAGGATATGAACAGAGCTAGGTGGTTTCTGGGCAGCAATGTAAACTGTTTTGCTTTTGCTTTGCTGTTACCAGCCTTCAACATATGCATAGAGTTTTGAGTTTTTGCCACTGAGGAAGCACAAGAAATCAAGTTCTTTGAATTTTTAATTTCTGAGTTAGAATCCAGCATACATGCAAGTGATTGTTTACAGTCATTTGTCCTAATTTCAAATGTACTAACATTTTCTTAATGAGATTTGCAGTACAGAAATAAATCTAATGGTGTTCAGCATTAATTATATAGTATTGCACCCTTCAATTGCAGTAGTCTGATACATGCATTGGAAGCCAGCAGACACACTGGGAACCATCTTCTTTCTGCATTTTAGTTAATATGTGTCTGTCTTAAGTGAGTTTTTTGTTTATCCAAGTACCTCAGGGTTGTAAAACCTTGTAGGACCAAGCTAGTAAGATCTTGTGCTACTTTATCCAAGACCTACATGGTTGTTTTACGCTGTTCCAGAAATGGAGCTGCTCTCAGCAGCTTTTTGTGCCCTGTCCTCAATCTACATGTTCCCTGGATCTCCTGGTGTTACCTGGCGCTATACAGTACTACGCAGGTTACATTCAGTACTTCTAAGTGCAGATAATTATTATAATTAAGTTCCATAAAAGTAGTAATTGTACCCTTTTATTCTAGCCCTTCTCCTCAAGAAGATGGACAGATAATGTTTGATGTGGAGATGCACACCAGTAAAGACAATAGTTCTCAGGTACTTTTTCTATCCATATGATACTGTTTGAGGTGAAGATGTTAAGTCTACCTGAAAGAGCAATTTAAGTTGAAACATGTAACCATATTTTCTACTGAGAACTGAAGTAAGAGGAGCATGCGTTTAAGTGGATTAGTAAGCAGAATTTTAAATTGTTTTCTAGCAATGAATCTTCATTTGCTTTAACCTTTAAAAATGGCATAATCTGCATTTCTCGGTTTTGAGTTGTTGAAAACACACTTCTGTTATGCATTCAGTGTGTAGTTTATAAATAAATCCTTAGGCTTAATGTTTTTTGTCCTGTCAGTGGCCTTGACCTTGTCAGTGGCTCAGCACCTGAGATACTGCATCATATAATTTAAAGCATTGCGTAAAACAGTGGCATGGAACCTTTGGCCCATGGACTTAATTAGGCCTGGAAAGAGTTCTAATTCGGCCCATGAGGCTGTTTTCTCCAATCCACATTCACTAGCTTTACACCTGGCATCGTTTATGATGTCAGATGTGGGCTCCGACAAAGGAAAGTACTTCACTTAACATCTGGCAATTGGTAGGTTGATACTCCCTCTCTTGGTCAAAAGGGCCTGCAAGGGGATGGGGGCAGAATGTAACCTCCAGTTGAATCCCGTTCCCCACACCTGCTGTAAATAAAAATGTTTATTTTGAAATCTTGATTGCAATTAGGATTTTAGAAAACGAATTTTGATCTCACCTGAAAGTTTCAAGTGTTGGAGAGTTTGTTGTGGCAAGTTGCCAGAAGGCTTTTATGTATGTAATTATACACTCAGGGAGACCTAGTCATTAAATTGCATTGAAGTGATAGCTAGGATTTCAGGGTATTTATCAATAGTAAGGTTGCCTGTAATTTCAGACAGTGCTCAGTCTTCAAGCCTATTATAAACATTACAATATATCATAGTTATTCTTCCTTAAATCCCTCCTTTTATAAACATCTTTAGATAAATGCTGGCCTTGAGCATTGTGAGAAAGCTTTGTTTTTGATATTGTTGTTATTTTACTTACACACCTTTCACCAAAAGTTTCCAGGGTGGGTAACAACAATATAAAAATCAGTTTAAACAGTTTATAATTGGAAGAATTGGTGAGTATATATATATATATATATATATATATATGTATATATGTATATATGTATATACACACACACACACACACACACACACACACACTATCAAAGGCAGTAGAGAGAGAGCGCGCATATGATGGAAGCTAAACAATGAAGGTGCCAGATACAGGCCTGTGAGAAAGGAGTTCCCCAAGTTACGTGCTGCTAGAGAGGATACCCTCTAAATAAGTGACAAGAACTGATGCAAATTAAATCAGTTTTAGTTGTTCTCACTTAAGTACATGGGTTGGATAAGAGGGTCAGAACTACTAATCTTTTGCACATCTCCCGATCAGTGCTGGACAGTAACTACCACAAGGAGTAGTTGAGTTAGTAAGTTGCAAATAACACAAAATGCCTATTGACATAAACATAAGCAAATACATTTTCTATTTAAGATAAAACCAAAGAGAAAATAAATCCTTGAAACATCATGGAATTACACTTAATTTTACCTTACTTAAATTTGTGAAGTTGCTCCCTGTTTATTTTCAGTCTGAAGAGGAAACATTAGAAGGGGAGAAGGAGGTGGACATTTTGAAGAAAAGTGTTGATTGGGTATCGGACTGGTCGAGTAGACCTGAAAATATTCCTCCCAAGTGAGTTGAAATCTTTACTAATCAGTGGTCCTTTGCTTAGAAGGAAATATTGTTGTATCAGAATATAAAGCTTTGTGGTGGTGCTGTTTTTAAGGGATTACTGTAAGAAGTGCTCTCAAGGCTTTTAGCAAAAAATAGTTAAATTCTGTACCTTGTATTTTTTTTCTGGAAAATATGGAAAACAATCCTGCTTGCTCCCCACCACCCTGGTGTACTTGTGCTGCAGCACTCTCCATAGGATGCAGACGTAACATATGAAAAGGATCTAGGGGCCTTAGTGGACCAGACCTAGAGTTCTGTTTCCAGTTCTGGGCAACACAGTTTAAGAAGGATATTGACAAGCTGAAATATGTGCAGAGGAGGGTGACCAAGAGGCTCAAGGGTCTGGAAACCAAGCCTTATGAGGAATGGTCGAGGGAGTGGTGCCCTTTCTGTGGAACACCCTCCCATCAGATGTCAAGGAGAGAGAGAACCACACAACTTTTAGAAGACATATGAAGGCAGCCCTGTATTGGGTAGTTCAGTTTTTAATGTGTGACTTTTATTATGTTTTTATATGTACTGGAAGCCATCCAGAGTGGTTGGGAAAACACAGCCAGATGGGTGGGGTAATAATAATAATAATAATCTTATCTGTAATGGTAAAATAATGCTGATTTGTGTCTCATGAATGGTAGGCTGCGTGGGGATTTTAAATGCGGTATCGCTAGTGCATATATTAAAAGTAGGAGAATAGATAACAGTATCTCTCTATCTGAAAAAGGAATGTTATTTCGGGCCTCCCCATCTCTTCAGCTACTGCTCCCATGTCTTCTGAATCAGAGTGAGATGTCTTTCCCAGAAGCTTCCCAACTCTTAGATTTTGAGATTGTTGTCTGTTGTGCTTTTTAAAATGTGTCCAGTTCAGTGCATTCTATGAGATGCCATCCATTTCTTCTTTTTTGAAGGGAATTTCACTTCAGACATCCTAAACGAGCTGTTTCGTTAAGCATGAGGAAGAGTGGAGCCATGAAGAAAGGGGGCATTTTCTCAGCTGAGTTTCTTAAGGTTTTCATTCCATCTCTGTTCATATCTCATGTTTTGGCTTTGGGACTAGGGTAAGTACTAGCACATATATTTAGCTTTTATCCGCTTTGGATTTGAAAGTACATTTATATGGGGGAATTTACTCATCAATTGCTTTGGGGTGTTTTAAGGGAAGTGATGCATATAATTTACTATAACTATTTAAATTTATATCTTACCCTTCCTCCCAAAGGAGCCCAGGGTGACAAACACACAAACAATAAAACAAAACGTCTCAGAACAATTCCAATGCAGATGCAAACTGAGTGAATAAACTCTTGGAGATTTGTACACTTTAATTACTTTCAGCAGTTTTGAGGGTAACCCAGTAGAGATCCCATTGTATTTGGAGAAAGAATAAAAATAATTTTACATACCAAGGAGAACCCTGTGAAGCAATACAAGGTGTTCATTTGATCAGCCAGATCAGAAGAGAAGAATGTTATAGAAGTAAACTCAGTGACTGGAAAGCAGGGGGAACCCTGCAGATACTTCACATAACATTCTGTTGTGTGAGTAGCTGCTATCTTTTTGTAAACTGCTTTGAGGTTTTTTTACATTCAAGTGGTGCACAAATTTTATGAAATAAATAAATAACTTAAATCCTGGGAAGAATCAACTATAGATGATAACAATATGCTTTCTTTACAAGATGTGTTCATTCCAGTCTGATGAGTTGTGTGAATTAGTATTAAACTACATTAACGTATTTGTATGATTGGTGGATGTTAGTCTTATTACTTTAGCTGAACAAAACCTTAAGCATAATGAGAATTTCTAATGAAACATACTTTGCTTTGTGCTTCCTTTCAGTATCTACATTGGAAAACGACTGACCACACCTTCAGCTAGCACTTATTGAAAGAAGTGGTGCACAAACCCTGGAAATCCTTGTAATCTGTGAAGGTGTTATTGTCACATTTGTACATCTTGAACTTGAGACAACTTTAAGCATGACCCCTTCCCAGCCTCCACCTTGTTTTTACATATCCAGGTTCCAGTAACTCTTGAAATTCAGTATTGTATTGGAACTCTGTGGAGGTGTCTCAGTAGTCTCTTCCCTTTCCCTAGCCTTCCTCCACATCCTGCAAGACACATCAGAGTTGCCTAACAGAGTTTACAATTGCCTATACGTTGCAAGGGCTTCTTTCAGTGCAAAATGCCACCAGCAAATTATAATTTTATCAGTGATGGTGTTGCCTCCTCTACTACAGCAAGAAATAATCTGCACAGTGCATGCATGATTAAATTGTTGGGTATAAGAACCTCCAGTCTGCAAAAGACTCATAATTAACTGAAGTTGGTTGTAAAAACAAACAAAACCATTGGCAGTTTTGTTCTAAAGTGTATCTTATTTTACAATTCTCTTGCCTAATGTTTTTAGCTTTTGGGAGGCAAAAGCTCACAAAAATCAAAGCAGGATAAAAATTGATTAATCAGCAACTTTTAATACTGAGTAATACTTGTCTTTTCTATGAAGTAGTGAATTAATTTCTGGTAGGAAAAAACCTGTCCAGCATCTAGAAATTGTTTTTTGAAAGAACTGCATTATTTGCATGTGAAGAAGCTTTTAGTATTCCTTAGCATTTTACTTAACAAAAGGTTTCCTTTTAAAAGTAGTTTAACTTGAAGTATTTTTGAAGTATTTAGACTCCATGTAAAAGGAGATTTTACTTGTTTTGGAACCACTTGCAAATTTACAAATAGATGATTGTTTCAGTAGCTACTTGAGGCATACTTCCTGGAAATAGTCTTGCAGTTGTGTAAAACACAATTTATGAAGCTCTGAGCTGTCTTCTGTGGTTGAGTTTCATTACTCCCATTTTCCATGGTTTATTGTTGAATGTCCCTTGGCAATACCTGAAATCCTAAGGTCCTTAGTGATATCTTGTATAGCTAGATGGGAATCTTGCTCGTGGGAACACTCAGCCTTTTCCTCCTTCAGATACACTTTTTTTCCAAAATGTGAAGCTTAGTTCCAAATGGTTTCAACACATGTGGGCAGACAAATGCCCCTAAGTAGATTTGTATTGGATTTTGGAACATGTAGCATGATTCTGAAGGATAGAATGCTTTGTTTTATATCTATATAATATGATATGAATGATGAACTTTAATACTGCATATTTAGGGAACCATTACTAATTTTAAAACTAGTGAAATTCCATTGAAATAGAATGTATTAGATTGACAGCAAAAACGCCCAAAATATAAGTTGGTAAACCTTTGGGAACAGGTACTCTGTTTTTCTCTTGGCATCAGATCTCCAAGCAGGCAGTGTAAGCATGGTGGCCAATGCCAGCAAAAATAGTCATGAAGCAGAGTGAATAAGCATGAAATCCATTTCTAAAGTATATTTGTTTCAGTCTCTGTTTCTGTAACACAACATGCTTATTTTATTTTTATTTTTTACTATTCTGTGGTAACATCTGGGTTTCCCTTTGCCCCCTTAGGCTTTGAATGATAGCACTTGTATTACTTGCAACCGTGTATTTATTTCCTGTGTGGATATGGGGATATTTTTGAAGTGATGAAAACATAGTAAGGAGTTTAAAACAATAACATCAAACTGACAAACCTAGCTAGGGTTAAAATTCTGACAGTACTTTCAACATTGATTATTGTACCCTGTTTTGTAACACAATTGCAACATGGCATAATGTATATTAAATTGGGACCATGTTTGTTTTAAAACAAAATAAAGCTTTGCTCCTTTCCAGATTACATGATAATTAATCTGCAGAACGCTGTGTGATAAATTAGCATATCTATATTTTGGGACTTACTCAAGCAGCTATGAGATTGAAATTGCTGGTGGAGAAATACCATTGATGTTTTAATATCTGATCACTGTTGGGCTGTTGTCATGTAATGATACAAAGCAGTATTTATTGATATGCAACTACAAGCCTGAAAGACCATGACTTTTTGTTGTTCTATGGAATGGACCAGATTATTATTAATTTGAAAAGGGGTAGTAACTATAAAGCTTTGTTAATTTAAATATTGTTAAATAGCTTTATGCCTGTTTACAGTTGGGGGGAACTGCAGGCCTTGTTATTCAAATGATCAGTGAGAAAACCAGGCTTGAAATATTTGTACATAGGATCAAGCAGAAATGCATAAACTCGCACATTAAAGAAAATGCAGTGGGCTGAACTGCAACACTAATAAAACAATACACCTATTTACTGTTCCTTTTTTAAAGTGAAAACTTAAACTTTGGAAATAACTTTTTTAAAAAAAGACACATCACTGAAATAATTGGAGTTAACTGAGCCAAAGTAATGCATTCTTCATATTTAGTTAGCACTTTGTAACATTATTATACAGTTTACAGTACATGTATAAGTTGTAGCTATAAGCATTTTGTGCCATTAAAGCTGTCACAAAACTGAGTTTCTGCTGGTTGCCTTTTATCAATTATTTCCACCCCCCATAAGAATTTTTGGATAACTGATCATTGTGCATGTTGGACGCATTCTTGGGACCATGTTATACTATATATTTTTAGGTGTGCATCCACTTTAGGTACATCTAAACATGTAAAGGATTAATGTGACAAGAACATGACGGTAAACATGTATTATGTAACTATGCTAGGTGATGAGCTGGAATTGGCTCCATCACTTAGAGCATACATGGTTTGCTTGTCCGTATTGTGTGAAACTGCCCCAGTGCGTATTCTGACTTGAGGCATTTTACCATGAACTGTTTGTTTCAGAACAAATACTCTCTTATTGCTTCATTTTATATTCACCTGACAAAGAGCTCCCAGAACTTCTCAAAACCAACTTTCACATGTGGTTGAAGTGACTTTGCATCCTCATTCAAAGTTTTGCTCAGTGCTTAGAGCTTGCATGCCTATCAATTTCAATCCAAAATGTTCACAAAATCCTTTAATTATGCTGATAAAAGCAAAGTGAAATGGTTTCATAGAATCATATAATCATAGAGTTGGAATAGACCACAAGGGCCATCGAGTCCAACCCCCTGCCAAGCAGGAAACAGCATCAGAGCACTCCTGACATATGGTTGTCAAGCCTCTGCTTAAAGACCTCCAAAGAAGGAGACTCCACCACACTCCTTGGCAGCAAATTCCACTGTCGAACAGCTCTTACTGTCAGGAAGTTCTTCCTAATGTTTAGGTGGAATCTTCTTTCTTTTAGTTTGGATCCAAGAACACACACACAAAAATACTGGTAATGTTTAAATCTCCTTTATTTTCCCCTGTGATTATTTCCTCATATATTGACTTGAAAGTGACATTTTTCAGATTTCAGATTATTTTCATCATTGCAATGATTTCCTAAAATTTCATCTAGGAGAAGTATGGAAACTGGACTGATCACTCTGAGACGGAATTAGTGGTGTTGCTAAGGTATGGCAGAATAAAGGTAAAGGTACACCTGACCATTAGGTCCAGTCACGGACGACACTCGGGTTGTGGCTCTCATCTCACTCTATAGGTCAAGGGAGCCGGCGTTTGTCCACAGACAACTTCCGGGTCATGTGGCCAGCATGACTAAGCCTCTTCTGGCGAACCAGAGCAGCGCGCGGAAGCGCCGTTTACCTTCCCGCTGGAGCAGTACCTATTTATCTACTTGCACTTTGATGTGCTTTCGAACTGCTTAGGTGGGCAGGAGCTGGGGTGCAGCAAGTTTCTTTACTTCATTCTGGAAGTGAGTCTGAATTGAATTGTTCCTTCACAGCTTGACAATGTCATTGGCATGAAATCAGGACGCAGATGTTGTGATCAAGACAAAGTTGTTGAACAGATTGTTAGTCCAGGACTCTTCAGACTTCTCTGTAATAAGCATTTCAGCATATCTGAACGCACACATGTGCAAAGTGCATATAATTTCATTTCTATAACTTTGATGGTAGCACAAAGTGTCCTCCTCACCCACCCCCATTTTGGCACTAACTGTTGAGGTCAAAGGTTGTGGGAACATACTTTCCTGCTCATTTTTTATCATAGCAGAATGGGGAGCTTTGGTGTTTCTCTTGAGATCTGGAAGCACCTAAAAAAAAATAGGGTTGTATCCACCTAATTCGTTGCACATGTAGAATGACTTTTACAACAGTGAAGGAACTTGCTCCACACACACACACACACACACCCCTGGTGCTTTTACCACCAAATCTGCTCCAGAATGGAACCACCTGGAGCAGATTTAGGGAGTCCTATGGCTCCCTCGGCCAGTTAAGCGAGATGAGCGCCGCAACCCCGGAGTCATCTGTGACTGGACTTAACTGTCAGGGGTCCTTTACCTTTACCTTTTTACAGTTATCAATGGTTAAAATCACTGTTTGTTCAGGAGAGGAATAATTTATTCTGGTCTGGCTTTACA
The DNA here is from genome assembly GCF_964188315.1 of Podarcis muralis. Taxonomy (NCBI): domain Eukaryota; kingdom Metazoa; phylum Chordata; class Lepidosauria; order Squamata; family Lacertidae; genus Podarcis; species Podarcis muralis. The sequence continues at coordinate 4,731,741 of NC_135669.1, forward strand.
TGATACATGGAGACCTCACTAAGAAATATGCTTGGTATGGAGGAAAGATTGCTCAGTTCAACATGAACATACGAAACTGAGCACTGGAGTCTTTGGCATTATCTTTGTATGAGCAGTGCTTGAGCAGAAACACTTCCCATCACCTGCAATCCTTAACATTAGATACCTAAAACCATGTTACTTCACATGGTTGGAGTTATAATGTTGGCAGTTGCCTAAGATGTTTCCTTGACTCAAATGCAACTGGAGAAGGCACTTGTTCCTCATCTTCAGTATTAATCAGCAGCTTCCAATGTATACCAGTAAACTGCTCGAGGTGTCTCACAAAGCAGTCAGCTAAAGCACAAACCCCTTTCCACAAGTGTAGAAGGAGCTACTATACTGCTGGTGTCCACAGCCCTGTAATTGCTTATATGCTGATTTGCAGGTTTATCTGCTTCCATTTACAAGATCCTGGCACACAGTTCTATGTCCTGCAAGATTAGAGCTAAAAATACACTAACCAGGAAGGTCCCATGAAAAGTGTTCCTAGCATCCTATTAGTTCTTGATTAGTCAGCCATGGGACATGTAAAGGATGCTGAGTAATTTCCTCTTGGACTATCTAACTTCCTTATTGACACCAGAGTGAGTGACGTGAGATGTTAGGTGACACTTTTAATACTACAAAACTAGATTACGATTGGGATTGTGAAAAAGCATATCCTTCCTTTTAGGAGATATTATTTCCAGGCTTTGTAGAGGCAGCTCTTGTTCCTGCAGATTGATGCTGGGGCTCCTTAATTCGTTGCAAGATGCTGCAGCCCATAGAACCCAATTCTGTGAAAGGAAGTAATTATGGCCACTTGTTTTGCTGAACCAAATGTGACTTGCTGGGTTCACTATTTTTGAGAAAGTAAATGCATGAGCTACAGTTCACTTTCTGTATGCGTTTTGTGACAATTTATCAGACGTGGGAAGGATTTGCCTTTTTCTCCGCTTGCAACAACTGATTTTTGTCAGCCTCTTTTATTTCACAGAAAACACAAAATGCTGCAGTGAACACCAATGGCAGCTGCCAGTATTTCCCTTAGATCAGATGTGGGGGGAACCTTTGCCCCCCCCCCCGGATATTTCTTGAACTACAATTCCCATCAGCCTTAGCAAGCATAGCCAATGGCAGGGGTGGTGGTAGTTCTAGTTTAGCAACATCTGGAGGGCTAAAGGTTCCCCACACCTGTGCTAGAATGGAACATTCTGGGAAAATAAAATTACTGTTGCCAACTCTCTCTGTGTATTTTATTGATTGGGGGGGGGCAATCTGTGTATGATATTTATTTCATTTCTATCCCGTTTAATATATAAAAATATTTCTTAGTGTGCAGAAAATGGAAAAACAACAGAAGTTACAAAATTCACAATAAAACCTATAAGGATAACACTATTATTCCAATGCAGCTCCTCACTTTGCCCCCCTGAAGCTCCTAGCGCTCACCCAAAATGCCACCCATCTTGATCTCACCCAGCTCACAGATAACCCCCAAACACTCACAAGCAAAGAAGATTCCCGGAACATGCTGACATCAGCCTAGTCTCTCGCTCTAGGCTTGCTTCGATGGGCAGCCACAAAGGTCAATGGATGGGTGTAGCCAAGTGGAGGGAGGGAGGGGCAGCTGCCCCCCAATCAATAAAAATAAAAATGCATAGCAAATTGAGATTCTGCCCCTTCTCCCCAAACAAATCCTGACTGTGCCCGTGGAGCTGCCCAGAGCTGTCTCCCACTCAGCACTCACCTAGCTGCACTGCATGCACCCAGTTCCAGGCTCAGCTGGTTTGGTGAGTTTCCCAGGGGTGCCAAGGTGGGCAGATAGGACACCCTTCCACTCAGGGCATTCTCGTGGTTTTTGCATGCGTTTCCTCCAAGAGAAACAGAAGCAAATGTAATGAAGGGCTATAAATGGTGGAGCACATACCAGGTTCAATCTCTGGCATATTAAACTAAAGGTAAAGGGGACCCCTGACCATTAGGTCCAGTCGTGGCCGACTCTGGGGTTGCAGCGCTCATCTCGCTTTATTGGCTGAGGGAGCCGGCGTACAGCTTCCGGGTCATGTGGCCAGCATGACTAAGCCGCTTCTGGAGAACCAGAGCAGCGCATGGAAACGCTGTTTACCTTCCCGCCAGAGTGGTTCCTATTTATCTACTTGCACTTTGACGTGCTTTCAAACTGCTAGGTTGGCAGGAGTAGGGACCGAGCAACAGGAGCTCACCCCGTCACAGGGATTCGAACCGCTGACCTTCTGATCGGCAAGTCCTAGGCTCTGTGGTTTAACCCACAGTGCCACCTGTGTCCCTGGCATATTGAGGTAGGGCTGTGGAAAAGACCTGTCTGAAACAACAAAGAGCAGCTGCCAGCCAGTGTTGGCAATACTGTGCTAGAGAGCGCCATGGTCACACTTGGAACATCAAAAGCACCCTTATACCAAAGTTGCTACAAAACATGTGAACTGAAGAATGAAACAAATTAAGAGGTTAAATAATGGAAATAATGCGGGGGAAAGTAATAATGAAAATAATTGAAATCTCTTGCCCGCCTTTTGCAGAGCTCTAATTTTTTTTGCGGGGGGGGGGGGAGATTAGATGTAGGTTGATAAATTACTTCTTGTAAAATAAACTGCTGACATGTTAATTCATAGTTTTATCACCTGCAGCACGGTTCCTAGGTAGGAAGGTTTATAAAATCTGGTTCTCCTTGTTCCAGTGGGTTGGACGAGCAGGAAATGCTCGTCATGCTCCTTTTAATTTCGTGCAATGTGGTAGAGCCTGCCCTTGTGTCCACCAGGATCTTCCGCACAAATGGCTGCTGACATTGGGGGGGGGGGGGTGGGCAGGGAGAGGAAACGGCTTAGGAGAACTGAGAGGTTTCCGCTTCCCTGTGGAATTTCTTGCTGGATTTCCTGGCGTGAGGGTTGGCAGGCACAAAAGCTTTCGCCATTGGGTGGGATTGCAGTGGGCTGACTAGTGATGTCACTCAGGAGGCCTTGCTTGTTCCTGAGCTTTTCCAGGCTGGGATCTGACATCCTTTGATTGAAAGAGACAAGAAGGGCTTGGTGCTGAAAGGTAATCAGCCCCCTTCCCAACGCTAATCTTGCAGAGAACAGGACCACTTCAGAGCTTAAGCCAGAACACAGCAGGAATAAAATGAAGAATGACTGGCTGGGAAACCCAGGGGGGAGATCTGGTTGCAGGATTTCCTGACTTGACAGCACAGCTGCTCCCCACAGAATTTTTCCTTGCAGTTTGTCTCTGGTTTGAACAAAGGTTTCCCCATTGTTCAGGCTATACAACTATGTTCTGCACATTCTCTAGATCCTCATTCCTCTTTGTCTTCCCTGATCAGCCGATACTATCTTGGTCACATGCAGAATATCCCGCCCAAAATGAGGACAAAGATTTGCATAAAATTCACATATGCTAATTTATATTTATATATGCAGATTTAGAAATAATCACTACAATTTAAATAAAAGCATAATGCTATAGAGGGGAAGACTGTGACCAACTGACACATGCGCATGCTAAGTTTGCTGTCCAGGTGCTTTGTTGCTGTTTAGTCATTTAGTCGTGTCCGACTCTTCGTGACCCCATGGACCAGAGCACGCCAGGTGCTAACAATGAAATAAATAATGTCAAATCCAAGGTCTCTGTTCTTCCTTATGGTTCTTTATCTTTAAACTAGACTTGGACCACACAGCCCTTGCAAACAGAGGACTGCCCTCTGAAAGCTCTTGAAATACCAGGCTGCCCTTTGTAAAATAGGACACATAACCATCCTAGTGTGTGGAACTTTATACAGTCAAATAGCACCAGTAACATGCAATAAGGGTTGTTGTTGTTTTTTGCAGAAGTGCCAGAACCCAAAAGCAAACCCCCCTAAAGTGGGGAATCTAAAAGGGGGAGTAGCAACAGCTGAATGAGAACTGCCCCTGTGGTCACATAGAAAAGCAGAAAATGAGTGTCATGGGCAGAGGATGTAAGATGGTGTGGCTGGCTGACTAGCTGGAATGCTGAACAGAAGCACACCATACTGCAACATTTTGTTGCAGAGCCCACTTCTGATTGAATATTTTCAGTTCTGAAAAAATAAATATGCACATTGTAAACTGGCATGTTAGGGAGAAGGGTTCTAATTTAGTTTTCTACATGCCTAGGGCTTTTGGGGATGGGTGAATAATGTAATCACGTGAGCTCCCCCTGCAGTCTGGAATCGTGTGGTTCAATCACAGGTTTACTGTGTCACAGATAATTAGGCCTAAGTCTCAGCACATTCACTAGAACTTAGTTCCCAATAAGTATGTTCAGAACTAGGTTCTAAGGAGTGCTACTTACACACTTGTTTCTAGGCAGCATACTAATGTGGAAATAAATACCCATCAGAACTACTGGATAGCACTGATCCTGGAACTGGGTGTAGTGTAGTTTATCACACTGGAAGTAATCACTCCCAAGCAAAGAGGGATTCTTTTTTTCAAAGGATGATGCAGGGATCCCTAATCTTAAAACAAGGAAATCTCTGGCGATTATTGACAGCATCCTGTGACCTATGGCGAGTGATGAAAACACGGTTGGTATGTCACACATGACTGATATTTAATGTAGGCAGGCAGTGATCCAAAAAACTGTAATGATGGTCTCTGGAGGCCATGCTGTGAAATCAGAATGCTGTGCAGACAAATAATGCATGATTCTAACTGGGGCCTCTCTTAAGAGCTTCCAGAGATTTCAAGCTGCACCACAGTCTGGCATCAGCATTAACATCCTCTCCCAAGGATCAAGTTGCCACAGGGCAGAACTAGCGCCAAATGGCTTAAATGGTAAATTGGTAGATTTTGATTGAACACTAGGAGAGCAATTTGACAATGGAACCAGTTACCAAGAGGGGTGGCAAGTTCTCCTTCACTGGAGATCTTGCCTACCACCTCAAGTGTGTGGTCACCAGTGCTGATGCACAGAGTGCTGGTGACGTCCTGAGCCAAGGTGTTGGCCTTGGTTAGGCTGGTGATAAGGCCAAACTCCCCACAGGCACGGGCAAAATGATTGATGAGTCTCTGTGGAGTTTCCTGGGAGTGTGTTGTCAAGGCTGTGGTTTGTTTAAACTATAGTTAATGAAGAAAGGTCAGGTTCATCATAAACAGTATATAAAATATTGTTTTAAAAAACCCACAGTTCAGATGTTGGGTGGAACCATGGTTTGTTTTAAAGTGAAAATGGAAGCTCTCGGTTTGAAAGAGAGGGAGAGGAGTGGGACACTGCACAAGTTCAAGGCTTGTTGCAGCTCACTTTCATAAAAGGACGCCTTGGTTTCTCATTACACCTCAAGTGGGCCTGTTACTTCAGATGCAACTACAGCGGGACATAGGCAGAAAACTAAGCCAATCAGTAAAGAACTAGAAGGAACACAAGGAGTGGGAAGTGATCAGTTGGTAAGAAGCATGCAAGCTCAGGCAAAAGACTCCAGGTTGCTGTGGAACCAGGGTACCTAACCTGTGACCCTTCAGTTATTATGGGCCTTGTGTTCCCATCAGCCCCAGCCACATGGCTAATGGCCAAGGACAAATGGGAGCTGGAGTCCATGTCTTCTTTTGGGGGGGTCAACATGCCCATCCGGGCAGATTTTTACATTTTAAAGGAAATGTCTGGGTTTGGGGGTTCTTGTGTGCTCAGGCTGCTCTGCACAATGCAGTTGCTGCCAGCCTAAGCTGGAGATAGCTGCATGGTGGCAGACCCGTGCACCTGTGTCTGGACGCCTCTTTTCCTGGCTTGGGCCGGCAGTAGCTCAGGCTGTCCTCTTTTTTGTTCTTCAAGATAAGATATGGCAACCCTACTCAGGAATCAAGAAGACAAGAAATTCAGAAATGTTTCTTATGTATATACAAAAGCACTGTAAACAGGTCAAAACATTAGCAGGATTTTAAATACACTTGTATTGTAACAGAAAGTACAGATAATCTAGAAATATGAAAAATTGGAGAAGTATTGATATGCAGTTGAAAATAGAATTAATAGGACCTATGGGATGGGAGGGAAGTCATGAGATTCAGAGTAATCACAACATGTGGAATTTTTATGGTACTGTATTATGATGTAACACTGTTTTTTCTTTCTTTCTCCTTTTTTTAAAATTATTTTATTTTCATTTTTGAAAATCAATAAAAATCATTTTTAAAAAGATATGGCAACTCTAGGTGGTCAGTTACCTTCCTCACAGGTGGAGCCGTGCAAAGTGATCAAAGCCCCCTGTTGGATCAAAGATGTTTCCTTACTGTAAAGGTTCAAGCCTTAGTAGGTACTAAACAAGTGCTTATAGGGTTGTCATATTTTGAAGGGCAAAAAAGATGACACATAGAATTGTAAAGTTATAAGGGACTCCAAGGGTCATCTAGTCCAACCCGCCACAAACTTCCTTGCGAGGAAGCAGGTCTGCCATCCTCGCCCAAGCGCAACGGCGGGGGGGGGGCGGATTTGCGCCCGTGGGAACTCCAGACCTCCTCGCATTGGCGCGAGGGGGGAATGTAGGGGGGGGCAATTCCCATGACCAACCCCCCCAAAGACCTCCCCTCCAAAGATGAACACCCCAAGATCACCCCCATCACAACTCCCATGACCAACCTCCCCAAAGACGCATCACCCCACAGAACGACTCCCTCCGAGACCCCCCCTCAACGCCTCCCCCCCAGCCCCTCTTAAGTGGGGTGCCTCCTTCCTCTGTCTTTGCCCCCCCCCCCGGCCCATGAGAAACAACCTATGTACCCCAGGATGCAGGAGGAGGGAGGCCCCCTCCCTCTCCCCCTCCCCCTCCAACTTGTGGCTCCCTCCCTTCCAGCAGAGAGGGGAAAGGAGGAGGCACCCTAGAGGTAAGGCAAAATACTTTCACAAGCACTTCCGGATTCCACTCGAAGCAAAGCGGGGCAGGGGGGGCTGGAGAAGGGACGGGAGGGGGGGGAGGCCAAGCGGCGCTCTGAGCAGCAGGCAGCTGGCCGCGCAACAAAGGGGTGTTCGCTTGGGAACCGGAAGCGCCCGCTTGTAGCAACTGTGCTGGCCGCAGGGAGGAAGGTTTAAAAGGAAGGAGGGGAGCGGGAGGAAGACAAAAAAAACCCAACCCCAGACATTTTGTCATATTTTAAAAATCCCCCCCAGACAGAAATTTTCACCATGGAAAAGAGGGCGGGTCTGGGGAAATCCGGGTGCATGGCGACCTTAGCTTTTTGCTTTTTAATAAAAAACCCCTTCCTTATCGAAACCTTTTGAAATAGAAAAAGAATAGATTAAACGGTAGTGATTAGACGTGCATGAAAAACAAGCCTAGCGGTAAGAATGTGCACTTAACTTGGCTGGCAAAAATAATAATAAATATGCCATGTGAGGGAGCAAGCATGAAGAGGGACAGATAATTTTCCAGACAATAATAATTTTAGATAATTTTAGAGAATAGTGGATCATTGGAAGTAAATGACACCCTTGTTTGAAAGGAAATAATAGAGAAGCTGGCTTGAAATTGTGTTCTGCTGGCGATGTTGTTAATCACAGGGTGCTGGAACCGCGGGGTGCTGGTTAAGGCGGCTTCTCTGCTAGAGCCAAGGCAGAGATTAGCCAAATGCGATAGGTTAGAAGGAGGAAAAAGGGAACAAAGTGGACTCCATTTAGCAAAAGCAGTATGTATGAAATTGGCCAACTATACCCTCCAGGGTAATTGATTAATTACTCTCATTGTATTAACTAGCATATTAAGTAAGGTTCAGTGCACTAAAAACTCATTAAGCAAAGGCAACTGAGGACAAGTACAGTGTCCCAATTCAGCTGGTCTTCATGAAGGATGCCAGCAAAGGTGCCTTGGCTGGACGGTCCCAAGTCACCTGGCCTGCACTGCAGTTGGATCTACAAGAAGTGGCCTCCTGTGAGCCATTGTGCTTCTTGTTGAAGTGCCCTGACCCTAACCCAGCTGAAACTAAGGCCCCATTGTTTTGCTGTATTCAGCGCAGGGGAGAATCCTGCCCTGACATCATTAGTGCATTGTTCAAGCCATTAATAAATAACAAGAGGCTGTTTAGTTAGTTGTCCCAATGTCCCTTTGGCTTGGCTGCCTTACTGGCTCGCAGACCCATGGCTTCCACAGCAGATCTTGAGCCAAACGTTCCCCCCCCCCCCATTTTATGTTATGGTGGATTTAAGCAAAATGTTGACACTGAAACCAGCTAATAGAGATTGAAACATATATGTCCCCTGGAAGAAGAATTCTAGCTAAGTGGTAGGACATCTGGTTTGCTTACAGGTCCCATTTTCAACTTCTCCAAGTAAGGCTGGGGATGTCCCAGTCTAAAATGGTGAAGAGCTGCTGCTGATCACTGTATTCTGTCTGAGCTAGATGTATTAAATGTATGTACTGTAAGCAAGATCACTTAAGTAATGCAGATGGAATCGAGAGAGAAAGCTTCTGATCATGCTTTACTGAACAAAAACAGTGTATAATTTGGGGAGAAAGGAACAGAGAGGTCTTGGTTTTCTCACTTCAGGCCTTGTACAGAGCAGAAAGACATTCAACCAGACATACAAATGAAAACTCCTGAACTACTCAGCCAATCAGAGCACATGCTACCTCGGTAAACATCATGCCACCCTGCCTAGTTGCTAAGCAACACCTCTACTCACCCTCTTGGTTAGTTCACTTTAACACTAACAGAATGTACTCTAAAGTTATACACAGAGTGATCTCTGCTGCTGCACTTCCAACAGATATAAGCGTCCAATGTTAGTCATACAGTTCTACAGAATGACATTTCTAGAAACCTTTCAGGGCTGGTGTCAGGTCCTTGTCAGGGGCACACATCCCAGCAGGGTCCCACTGCTGACCCTGAAAACTAGAGAGACCATGAAATTGAAAGGGCAATATCAACAGCGAGGAGGAAGAAATGGAGCTTCTGAGAGTGGGGCTTACCTTGATGACAACTAGCCCAATGCCCCCACCTAAAAACCCAGAGCCAGATGAAATATTAAGAAGGCATCTGGAAGGGACAAAATAGAGATGGAGATTTACCAGATGCAGCTCATAGTAAACTGAGTATTAGAGCATAGATAAGAGGTTTGAACACTTTTGTTTGATGGTTTGATTCCATATACTGTACATATTGTGAGTATTGGGATGTGATGGCCCCATTCTGGGTCACCTATCAGAAGTCTTCTTGTTGTTTCCCACCCAGGACTGCTTGGATGAAATTCAAAGCCAGGCAGGGCATTTCAAATTGACATTAATTACACATAATTAATTTCTAATGCTGGGAGCATAATCCATAATGAATTATGCATGCAAGATCTGTAGCTACTCTTATGTTTGGGAACTGATCCTCTCTCTGTGTATGTGCCTGTGTATTCTCAAGTTAACTCCTAGTTCCTAACCTGCTTTAGAAGCCTGTGATTTGTGCAGAGGGACTGTTGCTTTCTTGTTATTTTTTTTAACTGGGAGGAGGTTGCATCTCAGTCGTAGTGCACCTGCTTTTTAAAAGTTGAAATAGAAGGCACAGCTGCTTTATATGTTAGCCTTCCTTGATAAAATCTGGCATGATCAGAAAGACCAGAATGCAAGTCTACCTTCTTTGCAAGTAGTGGAATGAGGTTGGTTCTTTGTGTCCCTGTGCATAAGTACACAGGAAAAGCCTGGCTTCTGGATCCGGCTAAAGGTCCATCTCATTCGTCATCATGTTCTCTTTGTGGCCAATCAGAAGCCTGCAAGGAGCCTACAAGCTGGACTTGACCATAACTGCACTTTCCACACTTGTGATTCCCAACCACTGACATTCAGAAGTCTACTGCCTCCAACAGTGGAGGTAGAACATAGGCATTGAAGCACAATGGCATAATTTTCAATATTTGCAAGATGAATAAAGAGATATGTGTATGTATATTCTACATTATTTGAAGGCAGAAATTCCTCATAGTGGAGTAAACATGCAAGTGACAGAATCAACCATGTTTCTATGGAAACAGCTCGTGAGTATTCAGTAAATCTTAACTTGCATATCTATTTGGAAGTAAATTCCATTGATTTTGGAGGGGTTGCTTTTAAATAAGAGTGCATAGTGTTTCCTAGAGATTCCTACTGTTCTCACACCAAAGAGAATGTGTTTCTTTTTTCCCCCAAGGAAAGGGAATTATTATCATATAAAGACATACTCCCAATGTGTCGAATTCCGCCTCCCATTTTTTCCAGCCGCACATTATCTGCTTTCCAACTGCACCAAACTTTCCCCAAAACAACTGGTCCTTATTTCCATATTAGCAAAGGAACAGGGTCCTCTAAGGGCAGCACGGTAGCTGTGAGGGTGCAGGATAGTCAGATGGTGCATACAGCTATTCTCCTGAGAAGGGTAGAGCCAAGGGGCTCAGGAGGAGTAGCTGGGGGCAGGCGCTGCTATCACTGCTGGAGGCAGTTGCCCACTTTGCTGAATGCTGAAGCCGCCTCTGGCAGGAGACGCACTCGAGGAGGGGCCCCCACTGTGGGAAACTTGCCTGCAAAACCAGGTGTGGCACAGATGTCAACCCCCATCCTGGTGACATTTTAAGAGGCCTTTCCCTATATCTCAGAGCTGTGCGACGCCTGTCAGGCCTTCTGAACTACTCACATCTGAAAGAGCTTGTTCATTTCTTCACCGAACTGGCTGGTCTGCCTGGGAGGCAAGACCCTTTCGCTACGGAGAAGAAGAGGACAAAAATGAGAGGAAGGCTCAGCTTGACAGATACTGCAAAGGCCTTGGCTTGATGACTGGTTACCAAGGCAACCAGGCTTTCCTTGGAATAATTGCTGGCTACGCAGACAACACCTGCCCCTCCCCCCCCATTTTGTGTAGAAAGCTGCCCTGTTTCATTAGAAGATGCATAATATGCCACATATAAAAATCTCTGCACCACACGTATGCAAGGCTACACGACTGGTCCTCTTAGCAAAGCATTAGGTGGAGGGATCTATTCATATACAGTGGTACCTTTACTTACGTTCACCTCCAGTTATGTATCCTTCAGGATATGTACGCAGCAAACCTGGAAGTATTTTCCCGGGTTTCGCCGCATGCACATGCACAGAAGTGGCACCTCCAGTTGCGAATTCCTCAGGATCTGACCAGAGCTCTGGAACAGATCCTGTTCGCAACTGGAGGTACCACTGTACATTCATGACACCTAGTTCAAGATTGTCCCATAGATCTGGGACGAATGAAAAGAAAATTTCTTTTTTTGTTTTTCTTACTAATGCAAAACATGTATGACAATTTCCTGCCCTATATGAGCCCCGTACAAAAGACCTCAAGTGGCCCACCATCATATCAAAACATAATAAAATGTAAGAAAGTAGAAAATGGTACAGTGGCAAAATTAAACTTGATAGGCTATGTGTGAGGTTCTGAAATTAGAGGGTGGAGTGTCCCTATTTTCCAGGGACAGTTCCGGATTTACAGATGCTGTCAAGGTTTCTGATCTGATCCCGGAATGTCCTGCTTTTCCTTAGGACATCCCTATTTTCAACTGAGAAATTTTGGAGGGTATGGAGTTATCAGACCCCAAGCCATCTGAAGGCAGCCCTGTATAGGGAAGTTTTTTTAATGTTTAATATTTAATTGTGTTATTATAGATGTTGGCAGCTGCCCAGAGTGGCTGGGGCAACCCAGGTTATAAACAGTAAAAAATTTATTATGGAATACAGTAGGATGTTGGAGGCTATGTGGTGTCTTTCTATTTGTGCAACGGGACTTCTGGTTTCTAATTCTTCCTCTCCAGACCCCACAAAGCACCCAAAATCTGTTTCCTTCAGAGCGGACCTAGGTGTTATGAAAGCAGCTGTGGCTGGGTGGGTGGGGGGGGGGAGACGGGACAGGAAGGAGAAGCCCCTTTGCCTCAGAGGATACCCACTTGCACTATGCTGCCTGTCACCCATAGCATACTTACTGCATTAAAATAAAAACCCTTTGACATCTATTTTGCAATTTATTTAGAAGAAAAGGAAATGATAGTAGTAAAACTGCAATTATCTGTGGAGGATTTTGGTCCAAGAGAGGCTATCGAGGACGCCTCTCCCCCCTTCCCAACAACACTTTAAAAAGCTGCCACTATATCTAATATAGGTCTTGGATGAGTATTTCGTTGGACATTCTCTTATAAAGGAATCCCAATTCCTACGGGGTGTCCAAGACGCCTGTGAAAGAACCTTCATCTCAAGGGCAATTTAAAATTTATTGGCTGCATTTACCTGAGAGTAAGCACCCTCGAACATAATGGGGCTTTTCTTAGTAGACATGTCTAGGATTACACACAGTGGCAGTTAGGGTTGTCATGTGTTTTGGGGAACTTCCAGACTGTTTCTATTTTTGGATAGGATTCAATCGCATCCCGGCAAATTCAGACTGTGCAGTTATAGTTGGTTGGGAGGCTTCATGTAACAAGCCCCCTTCCCACAAAGATCAGAATTTTTGAAATAAGGAAAGTAATGGGAAAATGCACTGGGAAATCACTTGCTTTAAGGGTGTCCAAATTCAGACTTCAGAGTAAAGCTCCTCCAAATGTTTCCTTTAAGAAGAAGGGAATTTCATTTCCTCCCAGGCACATTCTGCAGCTATTGCTATAGTAACTTCTTACACTCCTGGGTTCATTATGAATGGCAGTGGGGGAAGCGGCCCCCCCTCCCTGCACAGAAGCTCTATTCACACCCCACTGGCTGAAACATGCTTGGAGGGCTGTTTTTCTTTTTAACCATGGAAAGAACATTGTTTTGTGGCTGGGGGCCTCGCTGTGGGAACTCCCTCCTGGGGGCTCATGCATGTTATCAACAGTTGGAGAAGGAGGAGAAAGGGCAATCTTGGATCCGTTTCTGCAGTACAAGGGATGCCTCAATGCCCTGTGTTCTGTGGAGTTTTACAGGGCTGAAGAAACCAGTTACATAGGACTGATTCTCCTTGACTCTCATTTTAGTGTTTAAAGAGCCTGTTGCCTGCCACCAAAAGAGATGACTTATTATCTGATATTTGTGACTGGGAAATCGCTGTCTTTTGGGGACCCCTTGACAAATTTTGTGGAAAAGCATCCCTACCAATATATGACAAGCACCCACTATTTGTAGTTTCCAGAAACTATTGAAGACAAGCTTCTCTAGCTGGGTGAGGGGAGGTGGAAATTAGGTCTGTGCCTTGGGTATTTATTTGGATTGTTTTAAAGCCATATTTAGTCATTTTAATGAATGATTGTACATTACATTGAAAATATATATGAAAAGGCCTTTAGCTGACTGATCCTTTTTCTGGCTTAGTTTAGTCCAGGTCCAACCCCCAAGCCGTCTGAAGGCAATTCTATATAGGGAAGGGTTTTTTTTTAAAAAAAATGTTTAATGCTTTATTATTTTTGTTTATATGTTGGAAGCTACCCAGAGTGCTGGGGCAACCCAATAAGATGTGTGGGGTATAAGTAGTAAAACTATCGTCATAGAATGGGACGTCCCTATTTTCATCGGAGAAATGTTGGAGGGTATGGGAATCTCAGACCAGTGGGGGAAATGTCTCTTCTCAGCCACAACCCCTCTCAGCAGGACAGAGGCACCTCAGGATGTCAAGCTGGGGCGGAACTGAACATGGTGGCTGTAGGGCTTCAATGCCCAGCAGCTCCTCCTCTGCCTCCTCCTGAAACCACCAATGGTGGGAGGCTGCTTCCACCCACCTTCCCCTCCTTGGCAGCAGCAGCAGCAGGAGGAGGAGGAGCTGGCCACTGGAGCTGTGCTGCGTTTGTTCTGCTCTGCCCTCAGCTCTGAAAAAGAAGAGTTTGGATTTGATATCCTGCTTTACCACTACCCTAAGGAGTCTCAAAGCTGCTAACAATCTCCTTTCCCTTCCTCCCCCACAACAAACACTCTGTGAGGTGAGTGAGGCTGAGAGACTTCAGAGAAGTGTGACTGCCCCAAGGTCACCCAGCAGCTGCAGGTGGAAGAGCGGGGACGCGAACCCAGTTCACCAGATTACGAGTCCACTGCTCTTAACCACTACACCACACTTGCTCTCACTGGCTCTGTGCTCAGCCTCCTCAACATTTGGTGGGTGGTCCCCTGCCAAAAGATATTGAAGGGGCCCCAAACAGCTCAGCCCCCAGGAGCTGGTGTCCCTGCCCCAGGACACACTCCTCACTGGCCCTGCTATGCTTCCTCTTTGCCTGGATAGAGGGTAAAGTGTGCATGAGTGTGTAGAAATGGGCCCACTGTACAAAGGTACAGTGGCCCCTACAAAAGATGCCCCCATAGAAATGTGGCCCTCGATCTGAAAAAGTCTCCCCACCCATATACCAGGCAGTTGTGGAAAGCAATACGGAATTGGAGGTGCAAAGGTATGCTCTCTGCTGTAGCTTCCAGCAGAGCTGAATGCAGTCAATGTGTTCCTTGAAACATTGGTTGAATTAAAGTCACAGCAGCAGCAGAAAGCAGACTGGACTGCAAGTGGATGCAGTCAAATCATTTAAGCATTCTGCTACGTGCAGAAACCCATGTTTTTCATAGTGCCAGGTTGCATCAAAAGCTAGATGTGCTTCAAATGGATTTTTTTAAGAATAAATCGTTGAGCCACGGTGATCATCAGCTAGTTTGCTCCCTGAACTTTTCTTCAAAACTCTTTGATTTTTCATTCTGGTCTTGCTTGGTAGTGAGTACTGTATGGGATTCGGTGGGACAGGATGATAACATTATTTGAAAATTAGCCTTTAAAGTTTTATACAACAGCCTTTTCTTTTGTTTGTGCTGCCATCCTTGGATTTCTCTCTTTGACATTGATGACTTTTTATATGCAAAGGAATTCAGTCCTGCATCTGACCAGATTGCATGTTTACTCATTAGCAGAGCAAATAAGAAAATTGCAGAACATATGTTTGACATTAATCCAACTCATCTGCTTCTGAGACAAAAATGGCAAACAATTTAGTCCTTTTTTCCTCTCACCCCCATCTCTTACTTACAAGCTGTTGGTTGGAAACTATGAAATGTTATACAGTGCTCCTTTTTTAAGATAAAATGGTAGTTGAGATTTCTGAGCTAAAACCCCACCATGTGTTCATTCATTTCCATGTGGAAAAACCTTCTAACCCTGTTAAGAATGAGAAAATTTCTCAATTTCTGGTGTGTATGTGTGTCTTCAGGCCTTTCTATATGGCCCAAAAGATTTTGCATACTGACATTCCTTGAACAACACCAAAGTGAACTGAAGAGCAGTATGCTATTATTTGCTTGGATATCAGAAGGGGCTGCTACTGATTTATTTCCATAGCCACAATATGTGATTTGGGTAGCATAACCACCATAAACCTCATGTAGTCTTTGCCAGCTGCTGAAGCAATTAAGACCCTATAGTTAATTCAGCTACAATGGCAGGCCTTTGCATTGGATAGCTGTAATGTTTGCTCAAATAACCACCTTGGTCAGGCGTGGTCACTATGCAAGGAAAAAGAGGTTCTTTGGATCTTAGTGGATGGAGGTCTGGCAGACCATTAGGAGAAGAAAGCCCTGTTTAGGGAAGTTTTTAATGTTTGAAGTTTTATTCTGTTTTCATTGTTCTGTTGGGAGCTGCCCAGAGTGGCTGGGGGAACGCCCCAGATGGGTGGGGTATAAATAATACAATTATTATTATTATTATTATTTGGCAAGTGTTAGCAAAGAGGCATATTAACATTATAGAATAGAATCTAATAACTAACATAAACTATAAAGCCAATAATAACTAATATGAAATATAAAACTAATAACATAGGCAATAAGCAAAGCAATAACAGAGATATACCGGTAATCACAGAATAGTTTCAGCTGCATGTCTTCCCTAGCCATTGGAGATCCCTGGTGCTTCAGGTGGGCAGACAATTTTTCACTTGGGCTCACAACCTATGTTTACATTACGGACTTCATATCAATATCTCAATGTCTTATCAAACTGCTGTCTCTTATATAGTTTATAGAGGGGGTCCTGTGCCAAGCCGATAGCAGGTGGTTTGTGCTGTAATCATTTCGCCATACTTTGAAGTCGGCACCTGAGTGGGCACAGGGCAAGGTCAGCCTTTGCTTGCCTTCCTTCTTTATCTCTGCAGCTGGTCCAGAGCAAGGTCACTTCCTGCTTTCTAATACGGACAGGTGTTTGATAGCTGGCCAAGCCAGGATGTTGCAGCAGATGTAAATAATAAAAGCTACAGTTACATTGAAAACACGAGCACCACCTACTGGCTGTTTCCCTGGCAACACAATAGCTCAGTTGGCTACAGCGTGGTTCTGATAACACCAAGGTTGCAGGTTCGATCCCCGTATGGGACAGCTGCGTATTCCTGCATTGCAGGGGGTTGGACTAGATGATCCTCAGGGTCCCTTCCACCTCTCCAATTCTATGATTCTATGTTCTTCTTTGGAACTGAAACAAAGATCAATTGCTAAAGTGTCATTTCAGAATCAGCAGAACATCAGTGCGCACCATAAAGCACATTTGAAGAACACTCCCCCCCCCCCCAGGAATGCTGTGAACTGTTGTTTGTTAAGGGTGCTGGAAATTGCAGTTCTGTGAAGGGTAAGCTGCAGTTCCCAGGATTCTTTGGGGAGGGGATTGTGCTTTAAATGCATGTTGTGTACAGAGGCGTACCTGGGGTTGGCGAAACCAGCGCCCATCGTAGGTGTACGACGTAGATGTATGTGGCGATGTGACACTGCTGATGCGGTGAGATAAAACATGGGAGAAGCTTGCCATCCTTCTCACACTGCAGCACAAAGGTGTGTGGTCTTTTTTCACCCCTCCTACACCCCCCCCCCCCGGATGCTTCAAGTACTTTGGTCACGTTAAATATAGTAATTTCCAATGTGGCTATTGTAATAAAGTGATTTTTCTTTGGGTTGCGTATGTGCACAGGCTGATACAGCTCCTTTCCAAGGGTGCAACAGACCCTAGCTATATACACAGCAGCACTGATATTTGCTGCTTGGGGGGAAAACCTGGATAGAATTGATCCAGTCTCTATCACAAGTTTGACTAAAATAAGCATGAATGATACCACTAAATACTTTTATCTGAAAATTATAGTGATAAACATTCCATACAAAGGCCACTGATTCTTTCCCCCTTTTTCAAGCAATGAATTGCTAGTAAATCTTTGTTCTGCTTACAGCCAATGGAATCCTAGAGGGGTGGTACCATCTTTTTATTATTATTATAAAAAAAAACCTTCTTTTCTCCGCTAATAAGATGCAGTTTTGTTCTCAGCACGGCATGCAACTCCTTTAGAGAAGAATGAATGTCAGGCATCTAAGAATGTGTCAGAGAAGCTGGGATTGCTAAAACGGCAGGGCTAATGAGGATTTAACTACTCCTGACACCTTCTTTCTTGGAGCAAGGGGAGACAATAGAGCAAGCTACAGGGTGAACAAAGGGTTTCATCCAACATGGATCCAAGTTAGGCTGCATGCACATATGACTTCTCCCAAAGATTCCTGGGAACTGTGGTTTGTTAAGGGTGCTGTTACTCTGTGAGGGGGAAACTACAGTTGCCAGGATCCTTTGGGGGAAATAAACGTTTTTGTTTAGGCAAGCGTCTCCAGATATGTAGAATGTTGGCATGTGTTTTAATCCAGTTTTTAGGTGATCATTGATGATAAACGTTTTTGAATGTTTTAAATAGTTGCTTTTAACCGATTTGACTGTTAATTTTATTGTTCTATTCTTTTTGTAAACTGCTTTTGGGTATATAAATATTGTAAAATAAATAAATGGTGTGTGCACAGCCTGAGTCATTTCCAGTAGGAAGCTACTTTGTACTGAGTCAGACAGTTTGGTCCATCTAGCTCAGTAGCTCTACAGGATTTCAGACAGGTGTCTCTCCCAGAACTAACCTTGAGATGGAGGGAATGGAGTCCAGGACCTTTCACTTGCAACGTAGGTGCTCTGCTACCCCCAAACTACTGTCCTCTCCTGTTGATTTCAATGGACCTACCCTGAATGGAACTCCATTGGATGCAAGCCATGATATTGGACAAAACAATCCAATGGGATCTGGAGACAGTTGAATTTACCTCTAGGCACTCCCCCCTGAAAACACTGACAGTGAAGTACTGTCGAAAAGGAAAACAGCAAATATTTATTTAATTGTTTGTGGCTTTTTGACCTTTAGCCAAAAAGGCTTACAAAAAATTAATGTCAAGGTGCTCTGTGCCTCTACACTCATGATCTAAAAAGGCATGACACAAAAAAATTGCAATATGTACTGGCAAAAGAGCATTTCGGTTTGCTGGACATCTCCTACACTTTGAGATATAATTTTTTTTACAGTTGGAGACTCTATGCTGGCACAATCTCCCCTTCACCCCTCTTGTGCTTCAGGAACAAGATCACCGGAGGAGTAGCTATAAACAGCCTTGGGAACAGACATTTTCAGGGCCAGCTCAAGACATTTTTGCTGCCTAAGGCAACGGACAACACAGTTCAAAAACTTCAGCTGGTGCAGAAGTCAGTGGCCAAGTTGCTCACTGGGGCAAGACAGTTTGAACACATAACACCAATTCTGGCCCGACTGCACTAGCAAGCAATTAGTTTAAGGGCCCAATCCAAAGTACTGTTTTTGACCTGTTGTTGTTGTTGTTTAGTCGTTTAGTCGTGTCCGACTCTTCGTGACCCCATGGACCAGAGCACGCCAGGCACCCCTGTCTTCCACCGCCTCCCGCAGTTTGGTCAGACTCATGTTTGTAGCTTCGAGGACACTATCCAACCATCTCATCCTCTGTCGTCCCCTTCTCCTTGTGCCCTCCATCTTTCCCAACATCAGGGTCTTTTCCAGGGAGTCTTCTCTTCTCATGAGGTGGCCAAAGTACTGGAGCCTCAACTTCACGATCTGTCCTTCCAGTGACCACTCAGGTCTGATTTCCTTAAGAATGGATGCGTTTGATCTTCTTGCAGTCCATGGGACTCTCAAGAGTCTCCTCCAGCACCATAATTCAAAAGCATCAATTCTTTTTTGACCTATAAAGCCTTAAATGGCTCAGGACCACAATATCTCAAGAACCACCTCTCCCCATATGATCTGTGATCATCATCTGAGGTGCTTCTGCATGAGCACCCTCCACAAAATGTTATAAAAACAAAATTATGAAACGTGAATTCGGGACTTTTAAACAGAGCTTGCATGGCAAACTGTCCGGGATTCTTTAGCCCTGATTTTTGCACTGCGGGGGGTTGGATTAGATGACCCTTGTGGGGGGCGGGTTGCTTCTACTTCTGCAATGATTCTGATTCATTAGAATCCTGCGTCAGATTGCTTGTTCCCATTATTTAATAGATGATGCCTTCTCTTTCCCCTATAATTAAAATTCTTGCAATCACCAGTATATTTGCCATCATAGTTGTCTTTTTAAACTACTGTCCCCTCAGTCTTATTTATTTTTAAAAATATTTCTATACCACTGTTTCAGGGTGGTGTACAGAAATAAGGCATTGTTGAAAATAGAACAAAGCGATCATTACAATCATGGGCCAGCCAAAAAAGCATAAAACAGAGAGGGCTGTCGGCATAAAAGATTATTCAAGAGATGCCTGAACATCCAAAGCAAGGATGCCAAATTGCATCCCCACTCTTCCCAGCAGAATTTTCTCAGTAGACTAGCCATGGGGTGTAATTCCAATATATAACTTGGCATTTCATCAATCTTCTGAATTCATTCTTGTGGGATTATGATTATTATTATTACTTTCATTACTAAAGCGTTTTATATTTTTAAGGAAAAAAATCAGTGACTTACAACCTACGTTAAAACACCCAGTGAAACAATCCAGAACAAAACATTACTGAAGAAAGTCCAATATAAAGTATACTTTCAAAGAAACAGAATTAACCAGAAACTAAAATATTCTCGTAAAGATTTCAAAAGAAAACATTGCAGAGGAGGTCAGCTACAGAATACACATTTGGTGCAGCAAAGATAACAACAACAACAAAATATTATGCATTTTGAAAGAAAACGTTGCTAAAGAGTTGTTGCCAATCAAGGATAGACAGTAGACTGTATTAAAGAGGGCCAATGGTTTGACTTAAACTAAGGCCGTTGCACAGCCTGAGATTTTCAGGAACCCAAGCGGAAAGTGCTTCAGCTGCAATCCAAACCTTCTTTGTGTGTGTGTTGGGTAGCAGTGTCCCACTGCTTGGACCCGCTGCCCTTTGCCCAAGCAGTGACAATTACCCATTGTTCACAATAACGATAATTTCTTTTCAAAAGAGAGAGAGAAAGAAAGAAGCATTCCAGAGGGTACCTGGTGTGGTGCTCCCTGTACCTCCTCCCAGGGCAGGATCCTTGCTAGCCATAGCCCATGGCAAGCCCCCAAATGAGACATTACAGGGACAGTGAGTGTCCGAGTTGTCCTGGGATCTACCAGGTCTTAAGCTGGTTCCGCTGCCATCACTTGATGGCATTGGACCTAACTGTTGCATCAGTTCCAGGCTGGCACAGCAACATGCCGGCCCCTGCAGCTTCTGACCCAGCTGCCATACGCAATGGGGCTGAAGATACAGTGGTGCCTCTGATGGTGGGGTTTCAATTGTCCAGCCCTTGTATTGCTACACCACATGCAGAAACTGCCTTCTTGACCACTGGACCCGCTATTGGTCTCGTCTGCTCAGTCTGCTGGAGCCTGTCTTAACATGCATGGGAAGTCCCTAAGTCACATAGAGTTTGAGACCCTTTGGCTACCCTCACCTAGTTTAGCCAGCCAGTTGAAGCCATTCCCAGAGTGTGGCCGCTGTTGCATGCTGACAGCTTCTAGGAGCCACAGGTGAGAGCTGAGTGCAGGCTGGGAACCAAAGGTGGACAAACTACCCCAGAAGGAGTGCAATGTCTCCACCATCAGAGGTACTACACCTTCCCTAACACCCCAACACCCCAGCTGATATTAAATACTGAGGCAATTAAAAAGATAGCTCCTTTCATCTCTGACCACTGATCATGCTGGCTGGGGCTGATGGGAGTTGGAATCCAACAACATCTGGAGGGCCACAAGTTCTCCAGCCCTGCTCAAGATTCATTGTTGCAAAATTAATACACAATGCATATGTGTGCTGAAGGTGAGGCTGTGGCTCAGAGGTAGGGTATCTGGTTTGCCAGGCTCAATCCCTGACTTCTCCAAGCAGGGCTGAGAGAAGCTTCTGCATGAAATTCTGCAGAACGGCTGCCAGTCAGTGAAAACAGTAATGGTCTGACAATTCTGACCAAGAGTCTGACTTGGTATAAGGCAGTTTCCTATTTTCCTACATATGTGTTTGTAGTGCTTTTACAATCATTCCTGGATCAACTGGTGTGTTATACAAGTCTGTGTGGAAGACACCTACTGAATTTGGCTGTGGCCTGAAGGTATATATGGGGCCAGTATCTTGTTGAAGCTAAGCAGGTCTGTGTCTCACCAGTGATTGGATAGGATACATCTTTGGGACTGCCTTGGATGGGATATATAAGGAACATTTTGGATATGTTCTTCAATTACTGGTACCTCATGCCAATCAGTTCTGTTGTGTATCATCTATTACAGTGGTACCTTGGGTTAAGTACTTAATTCATTCCGGAGGTCCGTTCTTAACCTGAAACTGTTCTTAACCTGAAGCACCACTTTAGCTAATGGGGCCTCCCACTGCCGCCGTGCCGCCAGAGCATGATTTCTGTTCTCATCCTGAAGCAAAGTTCTTAACCCGAGGTACTATTTATGGGTTAGCGGAGTCTGTAACCTGAAGCGTATGTAACCTGAAGCATATGTAACCTGAGGTACCACTGTATTGCAATGGATTGCATTAATAATTACATCAATTGAAGAACTACATGTCAGTTAAATGAATGCATTTTAAAATTACCACAGTTCCAATATAGTTTGGAATATGGCAATAGTTGAGTTCAGCCATTCTGTCATAGCTGAAATCAGAACCTAGATCTTCATAGACTGGGGTTGGGGAAAACCAAATGGGGCCCCCAGGTCTCTCTAGCCCAAGAGGGAAGATTTTGCATCTTGGGAAACCACCACATATATTAGATTAAGTCTGATAAATTGGTCAGACAATGAAATACTTGTGGGTTCCTTTAGAAATTTCAGTACAAAAATAATAAAAAAGCAAGGAGGATAAATTTCAGACAGTGGGGGGGGGGAGACCTACACACACACACACACACACACACACACACACACACACTGTACCGGAGATGTAACTATAGCTGAGGTCACCCACTCCCCTTAACATAAATGCAGCCATTAAGGAAGCACACCAAGGCCATTCAAATAGGCTCATTCAAATGGAGCTGATTTGTTCAGCAATCCAGAATAATTTCTATCAGGAGTGCAACAGTGGTGTCAGAAATGGCTTTTGCTGTTGTTGAAACATTTTGAATGTTGTGACTTTCTATTCTGGATTCAGGGCCACATCAGGTGAGCAGCTTTAGAAGTGTCCCATTTTGACCTTGTCATAAGGACCATCCGTGGAGCTTTTGGATGCATTTCATGTCACACCCCAAGCTTTGTTTCTGGCTGCCTATGAAAATCACGTTGTAAATTGCAGCCAGCGTTGTTATTATTATTGCAGCCTCTTGAACACCCTGCTCTTGAAGGCTCTGGCAATGGCCTGCATTGATTAATTGTTCATCAGCAAGTCTGCTATTAATATTTATAAACCTTAAGTAATGCATAGATTTACTTACCTGATAGACCATATGCTGCCCTTTGTCCTGTCAAGGCACCTGAACAGGAGAGGGGATTGTAGCTCTGTGTCAAATTTCTTAGTATGATCTTGAGAGAGGTGGAGGGAATGGAGGTGGGGCAGAGATTCCCCATGAGGACCTACATCTCGTCTTCCTCATTAGTCCCCAATGCACATCTTGGGTTTTCTACAACCTAAAGCTCAGGGATTATTTCCTTCCTTCAGAAATGTCTTTTTGTTTGTTTGTTTAAAACCATTAGGTTGTGTTATATTTGTCTGCTTATTTTTTACAAAATATTTTGCCCTTCCTTGTGACTTTGACCGATTATGGTTGCAACCCTAAATACACTTTCTAGGGAATAAGTCCCACTGAACACAATGGGTCTTCTGAGTAAGGCTGCATACCATTGCTCTCTTAGAAATCCTGGTGACAAGGAATGTGTGTATGTGTGTGTTTTAAAAAAGACTTGTATTTCCTAAGGGTGAGTATCTATGCTGGGATTGGGGGCAGGAAGTGCACAGATGACTGTAAATTAACATTTAATGCTATGCATCTGAATGAATGAATGAATAATGCATAGCAATAAATGGCTTGGGGAAACTATTTGGACTGGGAATATACTGAATATTGATTAAAAATGATAATATTCCTGAACAGCATTTTGATTTACTTTATTAGACGGGTGTGTCCAAAGCTTGGTCAGATTTGTCTGCATGAGGCTTGTCTTTCTTTTTGGTTTAGAAATGTCTCTGTACTAATCCACTCACATGCACTTGTCATATTTTATTGCAATTGCTCAGTGGGTAATTATTGGAATTGTTTGAAAATTTGAAGGCATTAGTCCATAATGAAAAACCACAAGATAATAATATACTGAAAAATGGCTAACCTTCCTTTGTTTGACAGTGGAATGGTCTCTCTTGGGAGGCTGTGGTCCTTTCCAACTCTACAATTTTATGATTCTATGGCTGAGGCAAAGCTATATTATGTGGATGGCATGAATGTTATGCATAGTCCCTTAAGAAGAAATCTGCTGGATCAGATCAAAGGGATATCTCCAGTCCAACAACCTGTATCCCACAGTGACCATCTTGATGCATCTGGAAGCTCACAAGAAAGTTATGAATGCAAAAGCCCTCCCCCATGGTTTTCTCCCAAGCAAGAGTCATTTAGGGATAAACCGCCCCTAAACCTAGAGGTTCTATTAAGTTATCATAGCTAATAGTCATTGACAGGATGGTTTCATCCATGATTTCATCTAATTCTTTTTCTGTTCTTCTGCTGTTGTGGTGCCCAAGCTTTCTGTGGCAGTTATGGTGTGTGTGTGTGTGTGAATGAATTGTAAATGCTCATATGAGAATGTCAAGGTTTTGTATAATAATAATAATAATAGAATGTACTATTATTTATATGTTAACCATATGAAATTTTAATGGTATAATGTATTTATGTTTTGAAATGTAAGTTGCTTGGACACCTTGGTAACAAGCTAGTAATAAATCTAATAAATTACTATCATTGATATTATTCACGTATTTTCTTACAATATATCCTGTCTTTCATCCATTCTGGAACACGTGGTTCCCAGCCAGTCACTCATCCAGGCCCTGTCCAGATTCAGACGTGCTTAGCTTCAGCAAGCTGGTGGTTTCCTGTGCTTTCAGACCATTCCTATTGTATACCCAAGAAGTTTGCTCTGCTTATCCTTTTAAAGCTTGTTTTAACCTTGCTTTAAAGCGTTTTAACCTTTCTCGTGATTTAACAATGTCAAGTCAAACTCTAATTTCCTTAAATAAATTCTCCTCCCCACCCACCTTACATATATTATTTATTCTCGGGCAATCAGCTAGCTAATGGTTTGAGGTGCCTTCCGATCATACCCTGAAGGTACATCTAAGCCAGTCGACGTCACCTCGTTAATAAAGGGGATGTTTTATTTTCTAAGATCAACATGCCCAGGGCCCAATCTTCTTTCGTGCCTGCTTCGGCGGTGGCTCTGGTTTCCTCACACTAGGAGCAAAGCGGCGTGGTGCTGAACGGACAGCGCCACCGGCGCGAGGCGAATAGAAGAGACCATCTCGCTCAACAAGAAGATCCCGTTGCTCACCAAGGTTGGTACTTTGTAGGTAGAGCTTGAGGCTGGTTCCCTACCCACT
Organism: Podarcis muralis; assembly: GCF_964188315.1. Taxonomy (NCBI): domain Eukaryota; kingdom Metazoa; phylum Chordata; class Lepidosauria; order Squamata; family Lacertidae; genus Podarcis; species Podarcis muralis. The sequence continues at coordinate 4,756,623 of NC_135669.1, forward strand.
AACGGAGGGAATATCGGTTATCCTGAACAGGAGATCAGGAGCAAGGACTTTTCCAAAGTATCCATCGAAAACGCAAACTCCTGCTCAATGATAAGCACACTTTTCCATGCAGGGGTCCTAGGTTCAGTCTCCCCCAGCACCCTCCGGAGTAAAGGGTCTCAGTTACCGAAGACCTTGAAGAGCTGCTGCCAGTCGGAGCAGGACAGGGATGGAGAACCTGTGCCCCTCATGTGGCTGGACCCTAACTCCCATCAACCTCAACCAGCATGACTAATGGTCAGGGATACTGGGAGTTGTAGTTCAACAGCATTTGGAGGGCCACAGATTCCCCATCTATGGAGCAGGCAATACTGTACTGGATTCTTCAATGACCCTCTCCCTTTGCCTTAAGCGCCCCTCCTCCCCTACACCACTTCACCATTCCCACAAGGACCGCAGCCTTGCCAAGGTCAAACCCTTATGGTCTGAATACTGCCTCTGCTTCTTTCCCTCCCCTTGGGGGGGAAAAATCCAGCCTCACCAATGCCAGCTGTCTCTCGCCCCTACCCTCCCATCTCTTTTCAGGCCCCAGGAGAGGAGGGTGAGGAGAGAGAAAGAACACTTCGACTCACATCAGGGGCTCCGCATATCTCTGACTCAGCATCCTCCCCCCACTGCCCAGATCAACCCCCCTCCCCAAATCCCCCCTCTTCTGTATACACGCTTAGCCTTGAAAGCGGAGTGTGTGTGTGAAGAGGAAGAAGCCGGCAGCGTGCTAGCAGGAGACGCGAGGTGGGTGTGGCTGAGAGGAGCAAGCCTTCAGCCTCCCGACGCAGCCCCTCTTGCCAAAGTGGCGTGGTGGACGTTGAACACCTCCCCGCCCCCCCCCCTCACACAGACACACCTTCCAGCTTCCTCCCCGCCACTTGTGGAAGCTGCAGTGCACCCAGGGATCCACTCCCCCTTTCCCACCAGCTGATCCAGTCCATTTGCCAATTTCGTTTGTCACATCACTTCCGGATCAATTCCCAGTTTCTGCTGCAGAGTGAGTGAGGCTTTTTTAAATTTAAAAAAAAAACCCTCTCTCTGCTTTGCCTGTCCCCTCCCCCTTCACATCATCCTCATCGTCATTTGGATGCTGCTGAGAACTTAAGCCCACCCCTCCCGGCTGCACTGCTACTGACAGTCTCCCCCCCCCCCCTCGCCTCCTTCCCTCCCCTGATCGCCTCTCAACTTTGCATCGCCTTCAGCCTTCCAGCTGCTGCCCTCCACCTCGCCCCACCAGCAGCCCGCCCTCCTCTCTATGAAGGCGGCCAGCAGTACAAAGGCTCGGCTTCCCCACCGCCCAGGCGTCCAGCTCTTCCTCGCCTCCGCAAGCCGCTAGCGCCAGCCGCCGCCGCTTCCCCTGCCTCCAGGGCCAGAGCCGGAGCTCCGATCGGGAAGAGCTTTGCCTTTCGCAGCGAGACCCGACCCGGGGAGAGAGCGAGCGAGGGAGCCATGGCCGAGAAGAGGCAGTCGGGCAAGCCCAGCGAGGACGAGGAGGAAGTTCCAGCCTTCTTCAAGAACCTGGGCTCCGGAAGCCCCAAGCCCCGGCAGAAATTCTGTGGCATGTTCTGCCCGGTGGAAGGCTCCTTGGAGAACAAAACCATCGACTTCGATTCCCTCTCGGTAGGACGCGGTTCCTTCTCCTCCTCCTCGGGCGGCAGGATCGTGGCCAAGCAGAAGGACGTGGCCCACCTCGGACCGGATGCTCAGTCCCATTATTCCTGGCAGAGCAGGAAGGGAGGGGAACCATCTGTTGATTTCGGGAGGAAGGTGGAGATCCGGAGATCCACTGGCAAAGAGGCTTTGCAGAACCTGAACGACAAGGTGAGGGGTCTTTTTTGGTGCGGGGAGCGGGGGAGGGATCTGAGACCCAGTTGATCTTGGGCTCGCTTTTTCACCGGGGGCAGACAAAGTAAACGGGGAGGGGATCCGTGCTCAGACTGTCCCCATCGACAGATCGTCAGGGAGGTGATTCTGCTCTTTAGGGTGTGAGTGTGGCACGTGTGAGGCTGCAGCAACCTTCCATCCCAGCCCCGCCACCCGTTTCTTTCAAGCTGGCAGACTTTTTCCTCTTTTTCTGCCTCAGGCATTTTCCGAGCAGTGGTATAATAAGGAAGCCCCACCCATCTGATGCAGGTTCCAAGGCTGTAGGGAGTCAATTGCCAGACAAAGATGCTCACTGGCAAGCAAAACAAAACAAAAGCAAAACGAAACGAAACGAAAACAGCTACATTTGCAGATTGTGTGGACCAGGATCTTCTGCCTGCTTTGGAGCTCTCCCAGACTCAGGTCATTTTGAAGGCTTTGCCTTTAAACAGGGATTGGGAGAGTCAGGGCCAAATTGGTCTCTGTCTGGCCCTTGGAACACTCCCCAAGCCACACCCCTCAGGAGCCATGCTACACACCCTCCTTGGGTGTTTTTGCTTGTTTGGAATGTCCCTTAGAAGTCTGATAATGACTTTTGTTTGCCCTGATGGAGAATGGAGAGGGGTGAGAATAGTGTGTTGAAACTAGTGCATTGTACAAAGGTAACATTAAATTAATTGCTCCACCCTCTGGCCCTGGAAGGCTGCCCAGAACGGAATGTGGTCCATGGACTGGAAAAAAAATCCCCCATCCCTGCTTTAAGAACTTGAGTTGAACTTGAGTTAGTTCAGAGAAAACCTTTCTTTGGGTGCACTTGGAGCAGTCAGTCTGTTAGGTAAATGGGATATTTGCTCCAAATCACAAATTACAGTACTGTTCTAATTCTGAGCCAGTGCTGGTCTGTCTGGTCTGACTACCTGTAGGCCTGGTCCCAAAGGGAAAGTTGTACTTTGGAAGCTGTCATATTGAATCAGACCCCTTATCCAACCTGCTCAGTACTGTCAACACTGACAGGCAGCAGCTCTTCGGGATTTTCAGCAGATGTATTTTCCAACAATGCTTTAATCATTAGCTTTAAAGGCAATGCCTTATTATTATTATAATAGTAGTAGTAGTAGTAGTAGTAGTAGTAGTAATAATAAAATTATTTATACCCCACCCATCTGACTGGGTTTACCCAGCCACTCTGGGCGGCTCCCAACAGAATATTAAAAATACAATAAAACAGCAAACATTAAAAACTTCCCTAAACAGGGCTGCCTTCAGATGTCTTCTAAAAGTCAGGTAGTTGTTTATTTCCTTGACATCTGATGGAAGGGCGTTCCACAGGGTGGGTGCCTCTGCCTGGTTCCCTGTAATCTCACTTCTCGCAGTGAGGGAACCGCCAGAAGGCCCTTGGAGCTGGACCTCAGTGTCTGGGCTGAACAATGGGGGTGGAGACACTCCTTCAGGTATACTGGGCCGAGGCCATTTAGGGCTTTAAAGGTCAGCACCAACACTTTGAATTGAGCTTGGAAATGTACGGGTCACCTTCAAAGGTAGCCCCACATAGAGTGCATTGCAGTAGTCCAAGTGGGAGATAACTAGAGCATGGACCACTCTGGCGAGAGAGTCTGCGGGCAGGTAGGGTCTCAGCCTGCGTACCAGGTGGAGCTGGTAAACAGCTGCCCTGGACCCAGAGTTAACCTGCGCCTCCATGGACAGCTGTGAGTCCAAAATGACTCCCAGGCTGCACACCTGGTCCTTCAGGGTCACAAGTCACCCCATTCAGGACCAGGGAGTCCTCCATACCCACTCGCCCCCTGTCCCCCCTAAACAGTACTTCTGTATTGTCAGGATTCACCCTCAATCTCTTAGTCACCATCCATCCTCCAGCTGCCTCAAGACACTCACATAGGACCTTAACCGCCCTCACTGGTTCTGATTTAAAAGAGAGGTAGAGCTGGGTATCATCTGCATATTGATGGACACCCAGCCCAAACCCCCTGATGATCTCTCCCAGCGGCTTCATATAGATGTTAAAAAGCATGGGGGGGAGGACAGAGACCTGAGTCACCCCACTTGAGAGGTAGGGTAGAATTGGGGAGCAGAAGTACAGGGCCCCCCTCAGCAGAGGCAGCATGGAGGGACTAAGGGCATAGGAGAGCCGACTTACTACATTTTGAAGTGAGTGAAGTACTCACCATAGGAAGATGAGCCACCCAGACCATTTGGCCCAGAGCCTAAAATTTCCTGACTGCATTACTGATTGATGCAGTAATGAAACTCACTCCATGCAAAACAGGCATCTGAGGCTGAGAGACAGCCCTTCCCTTACAAAAACCCAGTTCCCCTGCAGCTGGCCCTAGAGCAAAAGACATTGGACATTGTTCTATTGATTTCAACAGGGAATGAGTGGGTAGCAGTTTCAGTCTGAGGCCCACATACCCCCATGGACAACCCCCAGCGGGCCACATGCTTCAGGTGGGCGTGACCAGAGACAAAAGTGGGTGGAGCAAAGGATGAAATACTTAGCTTTGCACAGTAAGCTACATTCCACCCATGCAAAATATGTCATGTTTCCACACACACATAGTTCTTCATCCAGGCATGCTAGAGTCTTTGACACCAACAGTTAAACACTTAAAGAGTGGGTGGAACAGGACCAATGAGGGGAGTGGCATGGGGAAATGTTGTGGTCCAGCGAGAGTCCTGAGGGCCAGATACAGATGCCCAGAGAGGTACATTTGGCCCCCAGCCCTGAGGATCCCCTCCTGCTATAGGATTTAGGGTTCTTATCTTATACAAGCACATGGCTTGATAGAATAGATTGTGGGATGTGAATGATGGTCTCAATAATGAGAGAGGGGATGTAGAGCCATCTCAGTACCTTAGGTGAAAAAAATCTGTCCACCTTCACTTGCAAACCTTCAAAGGTGTCATACATAAAGACCAGGGAAATATAATATATGATGATGTACAAAAAATGTTGTGTGTTTCTTAGCACCTCTTGGTCAATCCAAGCCCTGAATGGCTGCCTCCATGAGAAAGAAGTGCATCCCCTGCCTAGGTAGGGGAGAAGAAGAGAAGGTGGAGAAAATGGAGAGAAAGATTTCTCCTCTACAATAACACTCAGGGGTATCCAGTAGATCTGGGACATAGAAAAAGGAGGAGTCATTTCACACAATGTACAAGTAACTTCCAGAATTCATTCCCGTAAGACATGGGGATGACCACTTGCTAGGATCTCTTTAAAAGTGGATTAGGCAAACTTAAAGATGAACTATTTATATCAACAATTATTAGTCAAGACAGTGATGTAGAACCTCAATGACCAGAGGCAGTGTATCTCCAACAGTTGCTGGGAAGAAGATCTCTGTTAGCTCAGCCAATAAACAACCATCCTGTCCAGAATCCCAATTCTCACAGTGGCCAACTAGATTTCTATGGGAAGCCTGAAAGCAGAACATGAGCACAACAGCACTGTCCCAATTTGTGATTTACAATAACTGGCGTTCAGCCTCCATATCCTAACTGGAGGCTCCCATGAAGAATCTGGCTGGCTTCTGTGGGAAGTAGGATGGACCTTTGGTCCTATCTGGCAAGGGTCGCTGGTTATGGTTTGAGCAAGCCATTTTTAAGGGGCTCCCAAAATGGGGTGGGGAGGGGGTGGGAATTAATAACTCCTTATTTAATAATCACTCAACTGTCAGAAAAACTGCCTATTGCAAGTAGAGGCAGCCAAGGCATATGTTGACCACTATGTTTATCCCTTTTTCTGTACCATTTCATTTTCTTTTTATGGCAACGGTTATAAAAAGAAGCAGGTCTTTCCTTTTTGCAAACACATATTTGAGGCACAGTTCTGGCTGGCTGTGAACAGTTGCTTTCTAAGAGCAATATATAAGCAACTTCAAACAAGCTTCTCCGGGATGTCAGCCAAGGGATACTGCCACACTCTGCATTTTCCTTTGCCATTAAAGAGCTCACGTTTGCAGCTTTGAAGATCAGAAGCAGCTAAGTCTACCCAGCAACTAACAGACTTTCTGTTTCAAAGCAGAAAGTGGCTTTTTGTGTACTTCTGCTTGCACAGCAGCTACAATCTCTTTATCTAGGTAGCATCTAAGGAACGTGGCTGATGCACCACTTTGTTAGATATTACACAATTGCAGCTCCCCTAAGTGCTTGAATTATCAGGAGTCACCAGCTCAGCTTATCACCTCAGAGAAAACCCCTATCCTCTCTGTGGAAACCAAATGACAAGTTCACAAACTCTATTTTTAAAGCACACACCCCAAAAATTTGTGTGTGAATGAGGGCCATACTAAATTTGACACCGTTCATGCAAGTAGTATGATTAAAAAAAAAAGTGGTGAGGATCTGCCCAGGGGTCAGATCCAGGACTGGCCCACCCTCCTACCTGTCAATCACCTGATATTATATGGTGATTCAAATTTTATACTGGTAGTAGGCACAGGTTCATATCTGATCTTAGCGCTGTAGACCCACAGTGCTAAGACTGGACATGAGTCATTGCTTGCTTTTTAAAAGACAGCCCATGGGGGAAGGAGCTTTAACTCTAACCACCCTACTGTGGTCCAAACGTGGACTGGCTCCGCATTTGTATGAATGGGCAGCAGTGCCATCAGGGCAGGTACAAAGTCCCCCAAACATAGTAAGGTTGGCTTAGCACATTTTGAATTAAGTGAATAATAATGCCCATTGTCAACTAAAGAGCCCTCCGCATAAGACCATTAAGTTTCGGGCATCAATACCATTAAGCCCAGAGTCTAAAATGTACTACCTGCAGGGGGACAAAGTGTCAACCCCCCCCCCCAAAGTCCTAATATAGACCAAGCCTCATCTAACTGTTATTTACATGTAAAGAGCCATTCACACTATTGCTAATTGTGTGAATGGCATCACATTTAATTTATTCCAAGACAAAGCTGCCTATCCTGTCAGACCATTGATCTGTCTATGTCATGACTGTCTACACTGACTGGCATTGACTCTCTGGGGTTTCACATGATGGAGATGTTGGGAATTGAACTTGGGATATTCTGCATTAACCAGAGACCCAGGATTGGCTGCAGGTCCCTATCAATTGTGTACTTGGCCATTAACTTAGATTTTCTGCCACAAAATCTGGATGTCAATTGTACTTGGAGCCTTGTACCTGTGTGGAGCCTGTTTCCAATCCTACGACAGTTTTGCACTGATAAACTTAGCTCCTTCTCCGTCCAGGTGCAACATTAAAGTGGAATGCTGAAACACCAGCAGAGAAATATTCATCACTACGGCTGAGCACACTTTTCTAGTGTGGGGACAGGCCTGGGGGCCAAATGTGGCCCTCCAGGCTTTTTTATCCAGCCCTTGGGACTCTCCCCAGGCTAAACCCTTTATTGGCCCTAGTTTGCGCCCTCCTCGATTGTATTTGCCTGGCTAGAATGTGTCCATGGACTCTGATCGTGCTTTTTGCTTGCCCGGGCAAAATATAGAAGGTGTATGCAAGTGTGTGTCAAAACTATCTTACAGGTAAAATGTGCATGCTCTGCTCTGCTCACTGTTGTCTATGACCTCCTGCCCACCACTAGCAATATATAACCCAATATAACCCAATGCTGCCCAGAAGATAATGCTGCCCTTGAGCTGCTCTAGGGTGATTCTAGGATAAGGCTGATTCTGCCTCTGATAAATGCTTCCAAGCCCAGGCATAACTCCTTTTTAGCTGAGTGTCATTCACTTGGCTTTGGGCTCATAGAGAATTTCTTTGCTCCCTTACTGCCGGCCTTCTCTAGCAGTCATGCCCCATTCCTTGATCTTTCAGCATTGGGTTATATTTTACTCACAGTGGCAACCTCACTTATGCTCCCTCCTCTCCACCATGCAACTAAATGAGTGCATGCCACAGAACAGGGTGGGAAATGAGTGCATGCCACAGAACAGGGTGGGAAAGCTGTGATAATCCAGATGTTGCTAGACAATGGTAAGGGATTATGGAAGTCACAGTCTAGCAACATCTGGAAGGGCCTAAGGCTTCCCCTCCATCACCACATGAGGTCTTACATATGCAGCCAGTGGGACACTCCTCCCACTCGGGTGTTGGTGGTGGACAAAGATAACACAAAGCACAAATCAAAGCACCAAGCACACATGCCTCTGCATGCTGTATCTTATGTGGCACATACTTTTAAGTGCCTGACAAGTGCCTGTACACTTCTCGCTCAAATGAGTGAGGTTGCCACTGTGGCTAATGTATGTACTAAGACTCTTGATTGCCAAGCTGTTGACCCCTACTGCTACAAGGGTTGTATGAATATTCAGATGTAGGATTTATTGTGTGAATTTCATCTGTTGCAATGCTAGCACTTCTGCCCCAATTTCTAACATTCCTTTTACACTAGAGTACCTGTTGCATTATGGAACTATGACTTTTTGACTAATGTACTGCAATGTCATGCTAATTTTTAAACAGTGGGGAAGAACTGGGATACCACCCCAATTTTCATCATGTGAAATTACAACACAAAATGCCCGTGATTTTCCAAGTTTACAGGGTTGCATGTGGACTTTTTTTGGAAACAATTTAACACAGAAATGAGCACTATTTCCATGAGATTTCACTAGATTTCTAAAAGTGGCTTTTACACCATGTGTGAAAAAAAAAGTGAAAATTTACAGGCAAGGAAAAGTTGCAAAGACTGAATAAAGTGCGGTCTGAATGCAGGCTTCAGCAATTTCAGTTTCTCTTTCTCATTTTTTCCAATATCAAATTCAGTTCTCTAAATTTCCACATCAGATTGAGAATTTTTTGTGGGCGTTGGGATCCTCATGAAAATTCATAAGCATTTTGGTGTGAATTTCTTCAAATACACACATTTTTGCAAAACAATTTCCCCTAATATAATGCATTTTAATACATTATTTTACCAATACATGCATCTATATGCACACTTTAAATCCTGGGATCCTGGACCAGCACCCCTTGCAATTTGCACATGCTTTAAAGTTCGTAGATAACCATATGGATGGTTAGGGAAATACATCTGTAGCTTAAAAAACAGGACAGGTTTCCACATTTTTCCCGTGAGCAGGAGATATTTAAATTCATATTTTCAGTCCATTTGTAGCACACCATCTACACTTCCAAATGTAATATTTTATACTGGGAGAAATCAGGACGGCCAAAGCTTCAAGTATATTAAAAATCAAACATACTCTGCCTGCAGTTGTAATGTTGCAAGGTGGTTGATGTAAAAGAGTTTGTTGCAAAAGAGGGTGAAGAACTCAGAATTCATTAGCAACTTGTGGAATGGTGGGAGATTGAGCAATGATTAGGGGTTGTACTACCACTACCAACGAACAATAAATATCTAGTCGAGTCTACATTATGTTCAGTTTTAATGTGCACACATTTTTTATGTGAATTGTTTAATGTTCTTGTAAATGCTTAGATATTGAATCCTGATTTAGTACTTCATCCCCTCCCCACTCCGGCTTTCTCATGAGTTGTCATCTTGTTAATGGTTCAGGTATTTAGTGATAGCAAATCAGTGTATTAGTATTAGTAGAAGGAATAATAATATTTCCCCTTTAAGAAAAGGTAGCGCCTTTCCCTTATCCAGACCTCATGGCAGGCTGGGAAATGAAGGCACAGTAATATCCTAGTTTCTGTTGGCTCTGCCCAGAGCGGGGGGGAAACTCCCTCTCTCCTTCGCAACCTAGTTCAGTTTATTTATTTATTTTATTTATTGAATTTATATACAGTGGTACCTCGGGTTAAGTACTTAATTCATTCCGGAGGTCCGTTCTTAACCTGAAACTGTTCTTAACCTGAAGCATCACTTTAGCTAATGAGGCCTCCTGCTGCTGCCGCCGTGCCGCCAGAGCACGATTTCTGTTCTCATCCTGAAGCAAAGTTCTTAACCTGAAGCACTATTTCTGGGGTAGCAGAGTCTGTAACCTGAAGCATATGTAACCTGAAGCGTATGTAACCTGAGGTACCACTGTACTACCCTATATCCGGAGGTCTCAGGGTAGTTCACAGAAAAGATCACAATATATAAAATCAAAATAAGAACAGTAACCCAATAACACCGCCCCCCCCCCCCCCGCCTGAGTCAAATGTTAAAAGGGTATAGGATGTCCATCAGGTCAACCAAAGGCCTGGTTAAAAAGGAACATTTTTGCCTGGCACCTAAATGTGTAGAATGAAGGCATCTGGTGAACCTCCACAAATGGGGAGCCACTGCAGAGAAGGCCCATTCTTGTGTTGCCACCCTCTGGACTTTTTGAGGAAGAGGCACACGAAGGAGGGCTTCAGAAGATGATCTCAGGGTCCGGGTAGTTTAGTTCTTGCAAGCCCAGGAAGAGGAATAAGCTCACTCGTTCTCCACCAAGGACTCCATAGAGAACTGTATAGAGAACTTCATAAAGAGCTCTCTAACCACATTCATTCAGAGCCAAAAGAACAGCCTACTGGAATGTGAGTAAATACCTCTACATGTGCCCTGTGAGCTTCAATAAAATAAATGTCTGAGAGTTTTGTGGACTTTTGTTTATATTATCCAGACTGAGAGAAGTCTCAGGATGGAGCATTAACCATTTCTCCTCCATTATTCATATTCTGATTACCTTCACAGTCCACTTCAGACGTTTATTGCTGCAATAAACCAGCTTTCATATCATTTAACCACTCTGGATCCCTTTCCCCCTTTTATGATACAGATTTTCAGGCCCAGGGTCCAAATGCAGCCATCCAGGTTTCTCTATCTCCGCCATGGGACCATCCACTCCACCTCCCCAGCCACACCTGCTTTGTTTCAAACCCGGCTTTACTGTTTTTGCATTTTGGAATGTGTCTCAGAAGTTTGAGAACTGCTTTTGTTTACTTGGATGGAGAATAGAGAAGAGTGTGAGGGTGTGAGTCACTTTGAAAGGTGAGAAAGATTTGTCTTCAAGCCCATCCGAAAAGGAAAAATGTTCCTTTGCTCACATGGTTCAACTGCAAACTGGGTGGGCAAAAGAAGTGAGGATGTAGATATACTGCTGGTCAGCTATGGCTGCAAATACTGCTTCCTTGGCTCTTGTGATTTTGCCTGCATTGAGAATATTTGCTACATGGCAAATATTCAATAATGTGGCACTGAAGAGGGCAACCCTGCTGCATCATAACAACCAGGCAGATGGATAAGGGAGGAGGCATTCCGTCAAGTAAGTAGACCTTTCCAAGGATTTTGCATGTCACAACAAGCATCTTTAACTTGGCTCAGCAAATTGAGAGCCAATGCCACACCTTCAAAACTGGTGCAATATGTTTTTGCAAAGTTGTCCTGATTAATAACCTAGTAGGAGATGATATAAGGGACGTGGGTGGTGCTGTGGGTTAAACCACAGAGCCTAGGGCTTGCTGATCAGAAGGTTGTTGGTTCAAATCCCCGCAATGGGGTGAGCTCCCGTTGCTCGGTCCCTGCTCCTGCCAACCTAGCAGTTCGAATGCACGAAGTGCTAGTAGATATATAGGTACCACTCCGGTGGGAAGGTAAATGGTGTTTCCGTGCGCTGCTCTGGTTCGCCGAAGTGGCTTAGTCATGCTGGCCACATGACCTGGAAGCTGTACGCCGGCTCCCTTGGCCAATAAAGCAAGATGAGCGCCACAACCCCAGAGTCGTGTGCGACTGGACCTAATGGTCAGGAGTCCCTTTACATTACCTTTAGGAGGTGATACAGAAAATAGAGGGGGTGGCTTTTGCTGCCTAATTCCCCAAGGGACTGAGTCCCCTAAGTCCATGATTAGTCAGAGATGAATGGATGGAGGCAGTATGCAGTGAAAGCAAGGCAAATCTTTATTTTTCTGTTGCAACAGAGTTCCCTCCCCTCCTTGCAAGGAGGTAAGGGAGACCCAGAACAAAAGTGTGCAAACCCCTTTAAAGACTTTTGAAATCACCCACCCCTTTGCCAAAGACCATCGTACTGCCAAAAAGCATCGTACATACATCACAGAAGGAGATGGTCTTCCACAGATATTTGAGTGTTGCTTTTCTCCTGTCTATCAGGATACCTAATAATGGTCACTGATTACCTGTGCCGCCTGACCATTCCATTGAGATGGTAAATACTTTAGTTCCTGAATTTCTTATTTACAAACTTATACCTATTGACAGTTACGGTACCTTAGCTTAGCAGAAACTTGCCAGACTGGATTTGCAGGGAGGAGTAAACCCCCTAGATTCCAGGCAGTTTTGTTAATAGGATTTGCAACTCAAATGACAATTGGAAAGTTTCCCCATTTGTTTCCTCCTACTGCAGAGGAATATTTGAGGTCATTTTGGGACCAAATCACACAGAACACATAGCAGTAGTCTAGTAGGAGGAGGTGGCAGAACCTGGCGGGGGGTAGCTCCCTATGATTTGTTTGCAGAGCATTTTGAGGATAATATCGCTTGCATCTACTGGGATTTTGACTCGGTTGTTACAGAATCTGAAGGGGTGTCCAGAGCACTGTCTAGGCTCGTTATGTTGGATGAGTTTCAGTTGGTAAGGCTTGAGGATGTAGATAAGGTGCTCGGATCAGTCAGGATGACCCTGATAAAAACTAGCAGGAAGAGAACAATTGGCTAGGCCAGGGGGTGGTCCTTACCTGCTTGAATGAGGCAGTGGTAAGAAGCTCACCCTAGATTTGGAAAATCTTAATTAACTACTGGTCAGTTGCCAATCTCCTGTTCTTGGGCATGGTTCTTGAGTGGGTGATTGTAGACCAAATCCAGGCACTCTAGGAGAAAACTGGTTTTCTAGATCCATTTCATTTGGGGGTTTAGCCAAGTTTTAGCACAGAAATGGCTTTGGTCGTCCTGTATGATGACCTATGTCAGGAGAGAGACAGGAGCAATTCTTCTTGACCTCTCAGCAGATTTTGATACTATCAACAATGGTAATCATCCTTCTGGACTGGCTGTCTAAGTTGCAGGTGGGTGGCACTGCTTTGCGATGGTTCTGGTCCTACTTGGATAGTCGTTCCCAGAGGGTGATGCTTGGGAAGTGCCCTTTGGCCCAATGGAGCCTTCAATGCAGTGTTTCTCAGGTTTTTATCTCCTGTGCTGCTTCACATCTACATGAAACAGCCCAGGAGGGGTCATCCAGAGTTTTGGGGTACATTGTCAGCAATATGCTGATGATGCACAGCCCTGCTACTTTTTATCTGCAGGTGTGGAAGTGGATGTGCTGGACTGTTGTTTTGCCTTGGTAATGGACTGGATGAGTGCCAACAAACTGAAGCTCAATTCAGATAAGACTGAGGCACTGACACTGGGCAGTTCCCTGGACTGGATGGATGAGAGGTTGCCTGCTCTTGATCTGAAGGAGCAGGTAAGTGGCTTGAGAGTACTTCTACATTGATTGTTGTCACGTGAGCTTCCGTTGGTCTTCCATCAGCTTTGGCTGGTGGTCCAGCTGCATCTCTATGGAGCTTCTGTTCTCTATGCTCTGGTAACCTCTAAGTTAGATTGCTGCAACATATTATACATGGGGCTGACTCTGAAGATCATTTGGAAACTTCAACTGATGCAGAATTTGGTGGCCAGCTTGCTCACCGGGGCTAGACAGTTTGAGCATATCACACCTATCTAGGCCCAACTGCACTGGCTGCCAATTACTTTCTGGGCCCAGTTCAAAGTACTAGTTATGACCTATAAAGCCTTAAATAGCTCAGAACCACAATACATCAAGGACCGCCTCTCTCCATATGAACCTACCTGGATCCTGAGATCATCATCTGAGGCCCTTCTTCATGTGCCTCCTCCACGAGAGGTCCGGAGAGTAGCAACAGGAGAACAGGCCTTTTCTGCAGTGGCTCCCTGTTTGTGGAATGCTTTCCCCAGGGAGGTTCACCAGGTGCCTTCATTACATATATTTAGGCACCTGGTGAAAATGTTTCTTTATTACCAGGCCTTTAGTTGATTAAACCATAGATAGCTTTTTAAATGTTGGTGAGAAGGGGGTTATTGGCTTGTTTTTCTTTTTATTATGTATTTTGTTCTCTCATTTTGTATTTTTGTGTTGTAAAATGCCCTGTGAACTTACAATGAAGGGTGGCATACCAAGCAAACAAGCAAGCAAGCAAGCAAGCAAGCAAGCAAACAAACAAACAAACAAACAAACAAACAAACAGGTTGCAGCAACTTCTCTATGGAAACAAAGTTAACACATTTGGGGCTTTTTAGTTTGGAGGAAAGTTCATGACTACAGAGGGAAATGATAGGCATATATAAAATAAGAGGGATGGGTAGTCCCTCTGGTGGCAGACACATTGTGCTCCTTCTGGGTTAGATTGTCCACTTTTGGTACCCACCCTGCACTCAGTTCTCACCTATGACTCCTAGAAGCTGTCAGCATGCGAGCCAGTGGATCTCAAACTCTATGTGAGTTAGGGAGGTCCCCTGCGTGTGGACAATGGCTTTGGCAGATTGAGCAGACGAGACCAATAGTGGGCCCAACTGTTAAGAAGGCAGTTTCTGCATGTGCTGTTGAGGGAAATGAGGGGCAGATGGGGCTTGTCAGGCTGGGAAGGTAGCCCAACTAGGAGAAGGGAAACTCTGATCCTCACCCTCTGCTGTCATTGGTTCCATACCCTCCAACATTTCTCATATGATAATAGGGACGTCCCATTCCATAATGATAATTTTACTATTTATACCTCACACATCTTAATGTGTAATGGAGAGAGCTTCCCTCTTCTGCATTGGAATCACTGCAAGGAATATGATTAGCATCAGTCTGTGTTGAAGTTGTCAGCAGGTCTATGCATCTAACGTTTTACAGTCAAATGCTACCACTGTTCAGGGGCGCCAACTTGCCCCCCACATTGAGGAGGCAAGGTCATGTGATGTGTTAAAGGTAAAGGTAAAGGTACCCCTGCCCGTACGGGCCAGTCTTGACAGACTCTAGGGTTGTGCGCTCATCTCACTCTATAGGCCGGGAGCCAGCGCTGTCCGAAGACACTTCCGGGTCACGTGGCCAGCGTGACAAGCTGCATCTGGCGAGCCAGCGCAGCACACGGAACGCCGTTTACCTTCCCGCTGGTAAGCGGTCCCTATTTATCTACTTACACCCGGAGGTGCTTTCGAACTGCTAGGTTGGCAGGCGCTGGGACCGAACGACGGGAGCGCACTCCGCCGCGGGGATTCGAACTGCCGACCATGCAATCGGCAAGCCCTAGGCGCTGAGGTTTTACCCACAGCGCCACCCGCGTCCCCTAACACATGTGATGTGTTAGGTTACACATTTATGCCCTCCAGGCCCAGAAAAGAATAAAAGAATGCAACATAGACCCCTGGGGTTGGCAGACAGTGTACAACCTCTGGATTTGCTATGGCTGCAATCCTGTAGACAACGGAGTCTGCATTGTAAGTCTGGTATAATATTGGAAACTTTTCCTTTTTTTGTTTTGGAAAAAAAAATACAAATGCAAACGGAAGATTTGAAGAATCACAATTTTAAAAAATTAAGATCTAGTTTTTAAAAAACAAATAAATAGTATTATGCATTTAACTTTGACCAAATTTAACTAAATTAACCAAAGTTGAAGAAGGAGAAGAAGACAAAAACAGCATAATCATTGACAACAGGAAAAAATACAATAAAACAATTCTGGGATCCTTTGTCCCTTTTCTAGGGAACACAGCATGGTAACAACAGTGCTCAAGCGATGCCAGTTTGCAAACACACACAGTTTTCAGGTCTTTTTGGCCTGGCCCTGACATATGAGCTGCAATTTAAAAGATAATTATCTAGATCAATGTTACAGGATGGAACAGGTGTCTTAAGTGCTTCACTGCACTTTCCAAATGTTTGAAAATGAAATCAAAAAGCTGCCAAGTTTTGGCATGATGAACTAGCACCAAGGCTGATCCGCATTGCTGGGCACTTGCTGAGGCCCCAGGAGGTCCCACTGCCAATTTCCGGAGCTTCCTGGACATGAACCTCCTCCTTCTCCTCCTCCTCCTCCTCCTCCTCCCCCCCCACTCCTCCTCCTTGTCGTTTCTGGCTGATGTCCTGACAGTTCTAAGTGGAGAGAAGGAGCAATAGCCACTTCTCTCTCTCTCTCTCCCCCCCCTCTGGTGGGTGAAGAGATTTTGCTTACATAAGAGGTGGGGAAACTTTGGCCCTCCAGATGTTGTTGAACAACTCCCATCAGCTGCTGCAAGCATGTTCAGTGGGTAGGGATGATGGGTGTTATTGTTCAGCAACATCTGGAGAGCCTAAGGTTCCCCACACCTGGCTTAGAGCGAGAAGCGAAAGATTGGTCAGTGGCAACAGCAAGGAGGTGGCCCAGACAAGGAATGCAGTGGAACTTACTTCTGTGTAGACAAGTTGTAAGAGGCTGGAACTCGTTCACACATACATCACTTTGGGTCTCATCATCACTTGGTTACTCCACAAACAGTACCACACTTATCTGAATCTATGAACGAACGCCACAGAAGAGCATTGTGTTTCAATCAACATCAGTGATTGTAGTGATTTAGAGATACTTTCTTACAAGAAACTTTGAGGCGGGAGCTTGGAGAACAGAGGTGCCAGAGGTTTGAGGGAGCCTGATGAGACTTCGCGCGCATGGCGTTGTGAGGAGCCAGGGGGTGGAGCTGAACTCCCTCTGAAAATTGAGTGGGCCTGGCCCCCTCAAAAAATACATTCAGGGAGCCAAAACTGCCTCGGCCCTAGGAATCGGCACCTGTGTTGGAGAATGGTGTGAAGGGATCATGCCTGACTGGCTGAAGGAGCTCCAACACAAAATTAGTTCATGTAACTGCTTGTTAATAAAATAAACTCTTGCTTCAAGGTACTGAACCCAAACTGTGGTGTCAGAAGTGGAGGTCCTTGGGTTAAGTGGTACCTTGGGTTAAGTACTTAATTCGTTCCGGAGGTCCGCTCTTAACCTGAAACTGTTCTTAACCTGGAGCACCACTTTAGCTAATGGGGCCTCCTGCTGCCGCCACGCCGCAGGAGCACGATTTCTGTTCTCATCCTGAAGCAAAGTTCTTAATTTGAGGTAATATTTCTGGGTTAGCGGAGTCTATAACCTGAAGCGTATGTAATCTGAAGCATATGTAACCCGAGGTACCGCTGTAGTTTCAAGCACTACTACAGGTTCCACAGAATATCTGTACTGCCTTGTTTACTGCGACAGCACCTGCACCTTGGGACTCCCCGCCTATTGCAACAAAGCACGTGCCTTTGCTAGACTCTTTTCGGGCACTTGCTAAAGGCATTCTTCTTTAGGCAGGCTTACCCAGATGCTTAGGAAGTTGAAGTAATTTTAATCTTAATATTTTAGCTTTTGTATGTTTTAAAGTAGGATTGTTAATTTTTCTTGATTTTACTGCTGTGGTGTTTTTTTTTGTTTGTTTGTTTTGGTAAACCACTTTGCAGGTTTTTTTAAATAAATAAACAATAAGTATGAATAAAATATCACAAGCCAAAACACAATCCATCCTGTAGATTTAAGTATCTGTCCATAGTCGCCTACTTGTTCTCAGAGGCCCAGAATCCACATTTCTTTGTAAGAAAATATGAAATAACGTAAAACCATTTAAAAGTCAAAAATATAAATAAATGGGGGGGGGGGGTGTGACAAGAAATTTTTCGCACCGGGACAAAACCTCAAAGGGGGCCTCAGATTTAGTCACTTCTTAATATTTTTGGTATTTGATTCTTCTCTCAACTTGTTTCCACCTGCAGCAAACCAAAATGTGACTCCCACTCTCAGCTTAGAGCTGCAAACAAGCAAATGAGAGATGTGATTTGGTAAAAGACATGGTTCTTTTTTGTTCGCAGAGATTTCATCATATTTAATTACATCTCACTTCTTTGGTGTGTGGCGCTATTTTGTTTTGTGTTCCATCATTTTTAATTTTTTATTCTGCCTAAAGCTGGAAGTGGCCTAGGTCTCTCTGGACCACTGAAACCGGGTGTCCCTGATCATTGTTCTTGCTGGCCAGGGCTGGGAGCAGCACACAGGCACTCAAAGGCTTGGCCAGTATTCTCTGTAAAACGGACTGCAAACACACACACACAGACACACACACACACACACACACACACACCCGAAGCATGCCCCAGAACCTTTTGCGATTTGCAGTGTTTCTGAAGAAAATTCAAAAAGCACCATAGACAGTAGAGTTTGCAGCGAAATAAGCACTCCAGCATAAGTTTGCAATGAGATAACATTCTTTTTATTGTTAAAAGAGATATAGCATAAATATCTACAGGTAAATGTAACAGTTTTATACTTTTCATTTATTCCCCCTATTTATCGTTAATCCTATGTTGTAAGCATCCCAGAAGCATTCAGTTAAAACAACAACAACAGAATATGCATAAGAAAATAACTATACACAACGTCCCCTGCTTCAATTTAAAAAAAGCCAGTCACAGGATGGGAACCATTCGTTAGCCATATTGCTAGTGAGCCTGGCATGGTTTCCGTTTTAATATGACTTTGATATCACCACCAAATAGTGGGTTTTTCTTCTTCACATTCAAGTGTCACAGAAGAGTAGTCCTGTCTGCATTTCATCCTCAGCTTTGGGTTTTCAGTGTCTGTAACACTTTCTGGGTCATTTACAAATTTTTGCTTGGAACTGTTTATTTCACTCATCTTCCAAAAAGATTTTTCACCCAGAACCAGAGTTCCGCTTAAAAGCTGCGAAGCTGCAGCAAGAAACCCAATATAGATGGCCATTCCAGCACGTTGTTCTGTGGGAATTCGAGGCACTCCCAAAACCTCCGGAAGCGGAATTGCTTCGTTTCTCAATATAGAATGAAGATTCCATGAAATGGGAATCAGTACACAAGTACCTGCTGCCAACTCTATCCTTCCTCCAATTGAAAAGAAGGTATCGATGAAATTTTCATCTTTTCCTGGCTCAAAGATGTTGCAAAGAGCAAAGGCCATCCAAAGAACGGTCACTGCATTGGCCACTGAGGCCATTGGCATCAAGTCCTGGGCCACGATGATTTCTGCTGGTAGGGACTCCTCATCATTGAATGGTATACATATCATGTTGGTTTTCTTCATAGTAACTCTTCTGACAGAACAGGCACCCCAGATGCCAATGCCCACAATGCCCTGCTGGTTGCTGCCCATGATTTTGTCTACTTGCCACACTCTCCAGTCAAGGTTGGCAGATGTGGAGCAGATGCTCATTAGGCAGCCCAGGACAGCCAGGAGAAAGGCAGCTAGTTGCACGCAGGACACCCTGCACAGCAGGCGGACTGGGAAGGACCCATCATGCGCCTGGGGTGGAAGTTCCGCTTTAGTGCTGGGAAGGCTGGCGATAGAAGGCATGCTGGAGAAAAAGACAGACAAAAGATAACCGTTAGATACTTAGGCACAGTATCATATGGACATCTCCTAAAGTTTGAGCAAATAGTGATGTGCAGCTAAAACAATGCCATCATTCTAGGGCAAATTCTGCATTTCCCACCTTGAGACGTAGGAATGGAAAAGTCTGCTGTACCTGCAATCATAAGTGCCAGGAATCAGACTTCCCCAGGGGTGAAGAAATTGCACAACCGCACAACCCCTTTTGTTCTAGGGACCCCCTCCATGCAGATAATTGGGCTCTTGTCTAGTCCACTCCTCCTCTGCATTCCTATGCTCCCCTCCCTTCCCTCTCCATTGGTAAAATGTCAGGCATGATCCCACCAAAGTTATGCATTCTACCCTTGAAAGAAAGTTGGTGCAACAGACCAATACAGCTCCTGTTCAGGAAAGAATCCTTTCTGGCTTTAGTCCTCCTTCTCTCTCTCTCTCTCTCTTTCACACACACACACTGTGAAAAGCCTACCAAGTGGCTCTCAGACAGGACAAAAGGAAATAAAAGTCAGTTTGTTCCTATCTGAGAAAGCACTGCTCTGTTGGTGGGGAACTGAGGAGCGCTGCATATATGCACCTGTGTGAATCAGTTCTTCAACCAGTCTTTTTCCAGAGCGAGGGCTTTTTCCAGGTCTATCTCTTCCAGCATCTGACCTAAGACAAGACCTGAAAAGAGTGAAGCTGGTCTGAGCACCGTAGCAACTGCTCCTTGGAGTTCTGAGGCAGTTAGAATGCAGCTTGCTTTGAACGCTCAGAAGAACACAAATCATAACTCCAGGGTACTGGTCGTTTGGAACAGTTGGCAACTGCCTGGAGGCAGTATGCATTTGAATACCAGTGTGACTCTGCAACTTTTAAAAGACACTTTTTTGTTAGATGTAAGCTTATGCAAAGATTGGATGCAAAATGTGGAAATAAACACCCCAGCTGCCAGTTCCAAAGGAATGAGCGAGCAAGAGTTGAAATAAACCAGGGGTCAGCAACCTTTTTTAGCCGTGGGCCAGTCCACCGTCCCTCAGACCATGTGGTGGGCCGGAGTATATTTTGGAAAAAAATATATGAATGAATTCCTATGCCCCAGAAATAACCCAGAAATGCATTTTAAATAAAAGGACATATTCTACTCATGTAAAAACACGCTAATTCCCGGACCGTCCGTGGGTCAGATTGAGAAGGCGATTGGGCCCCCGGGCCTTAGGTTGCCTACCCCTGGTGTAGGCGGTCACAGAGGGCAGAGGGGCAGTTCCCACTTCATGGCACACACCACCTCTGGTCTGATATAAATGTGGCAAGCACAACCACCTTGCACACTATTGCAGGTCACTATTTCTGAAACTCCAGGTTGATACGAAACAGTTTTATATGGGTGTAGTAGAATTTGAAGGGGACGCGGGTGGCGCTGTGGGTAAAAGCCTCAGCGCCTAGGGCTTGCCGATCGAAAGGTCGGCGGTTCGAATCCCCGTGGCGGGGTGTGCTCCCATTGCTCGGTCCCAGCGCCTGCCAACCTAGCAGTTCGAAAGCACCCCCGGGTGCAAGTAGATAAATAGGGACCGCTTACTGGCGGGAAGGTAAACGGCGTTTCCGTGTGCGGCTCTGGCTCGCCAGAGCAGCGATGTCACGCTGGCCACGTGACCCAGAAGTGTCTCCGGACAGCGCTGGCCCCCGGCCTCTTGAGTGAGATGGGCGCTCAACCCTAGAGTCTGTCAAGACTGGCCCGCATGGGCAGGGGTACCTTTACCTTTACCTTTACCTTTACCTTAGTAGAATTGGGCAGGGAGTATGGCTGGAAGGACTGGAATCAGCTAGTGGAAATACAAGGAACAATGTCAGCCTTTAAGCTAGACATGGGTGCTCAGGTTAATATGTTGTCTGACGATTATGAAAGACTCCAATTTAGGTGAAAAACACTTTCAACAAGTATTTAACTAATGGACTATTACCAGTAAAGGGAAACCATATTGGCAGCATCAGATACAAAGACACTGAATATAGCTTGCCATTTATTATAATTCCTAAACAGCTGACTCCAGTTCTGGGTTTGGCAGTGCATGACAAACTTAGCATGATTAAATGGGAACTGGCCATGCAAGACAATGGGAAACAGGAATATAACACACGGATTTTGAGTTATCAAAATATATTTAAAGGACTTGGCTACTTACCAGGTGAACATACTATCCAAATAAATATACAAACTACCATATTTTTCCGTGTATAAGACAATGCTTTGTCCTTTAAAAATGTAGTCCAAAATTAGGAGTCATCTTATACATTGGTGAATCTCAGGTGTTGGTGGGGCCCACTCCGTTGCTACGCTGGTTCTGGTGCTTTGAATAGTTAATAAAATACCAAAGTTGTTCTGTTTGATGTTTAAAATATCAATTTCTTAATTTGGGGTTCAAAAAAAATAGGGGTCATCTTATAGACGGGGGCATCTTATACACAGAAAAATACGGTAATGTCCTCACAGATCCATTCATGCAGAAATGTGCATTTTGCACTTTGTGACAAACTCAGAGAGAAGTTCTCAAGAATGGGTTTTTTTACAGGTCATAAAGAAGATTGAGGAACCCACAGAATGGGTGATCCCAGAACCCTTAAGGCCATCAAGATTATTTCAAACTCCCCACTAGAGAGAAAATCATGGCACAATTTGCAAATGCTCACAGAGGACAACCCAAACACTTAACAGTCAATACCCCTTTGAGAGGTATTACTTTCTGTGACACCTATTTGATGTTGCTTCAGCACCTGACATGTACTATAGCAGTGTTTCCCAACCTTTTTTGGGCAAAGGCACACTTGTTTCATGAAAAAAATCTCGAGGCACACCACCATTACAGCCCCGTGACGTCAGCGCGCAGCGTCACGCCGGGAGGGACGTACGAAAGTGTAAGTTTCAATTTTTTCCCCTCCCCCTTGCCTTCCTTCTGTGCCAACCGCCAAAATGCCAAGAAAAAAGCCAAGACTTTAGGGCAGCAGGTCGACACGGAAGAAGCTCCTACCTAAGGACAGGTGCGACGGCCGTGTCCTCTTCTGCCACACTTGGCAGCCCTTCCTCACGGTCGTGACTCCCACCCTGATTTCTCCCTGCAGGTCGAGCGGCACAGGCAGCCCAATGTGTCCAGCCCAGACACAAGCCCCGCTTCCCCACTCTAGATCCTGAATGCGACCAAGTGCTCTGGACTCCCGAGCAGGGTGGGAAAGAGGATTCGCATCTGGTAGCCTCCGGGCTCCTCGCCTGCTCGAGGGATGGCATTGCAGGCAAGCTGCCGGCCGTCGCCATCGCCGCCCCCTCATGCGAGTGGACCTGCCCGGAGTGGTGGGCCGGGGGAGGCTCGCTCTCTGTGGGGATGTGGCCCGCACGCGTGGCCCCGCTTCCTCCTGCCCAGGGCTGAGCTCCTTACCCGCGATCTCGGTCTCGCGCACGCGGATCCCACTTATTCCGAAGCTCGCGCCACTAGCCAGGGCTCTCACACCGTGCCAGGGCGAGGCGGCGCGGCCCACTGACGTCATCGCGGCTCGCCGCCGCCCTCGACTTCCCTGTTCCCTCCCCTCCCTCGGGTCGCCGTGGTTACCGAGGACTGCAAGCTGCTCGGGCGAGCATGGGGCATTAAGTGGGAGAAGGAAAATTAAAATTAAAACTCGCCTGAAGGCCGCCTCTCCGGATATCTTTCGAATTTTTTAATTTTTCCCGCGGCACACCAGGCAACGTCTCGCGGCACACTAGTGTGCCGCGGAACACCGGTTGGGAAACACTGTACTATAGAACCATACACATGATATATGAGCACACCGATGGAATTGACACTTCAATAGATGATATTGTGCGGTACCCTGTCAAAGGTGAACATGATCTAACATTTGGGAAGGTCTTAGATTCAGCAGGAAATTAAACTAAATAAAGAACATTGTGTTTATGGGATCACTGAACAGACATTTTGGGGAGATGTTATCTCTACTAATGGGGTAAAATCTGACATAGAGAAGTTTGAGGCTACTGGAAATATACCATGACCCTAGTCCAAGAAGGATGTGGAATGGCTTCTGAGGTAGTTAGCTAACTAGTTCTTGTCTCAAGACATTGAACCTAAAATTATTACATTATGGTCTAGGGCAGGACTTCAGGTTGGCTCCAGGTATGAAGGGGTCCTTGGCAGTGTGCCTTCTGTGTCCCATCCTATGTTGGTAACTTGGCCTGGCTGTGGGTTTTACTCGGCTGCTGAGCTGCCAATTCCCAGCGCAGGCAGTAGCCCAGGGCTCAACCATCTTTTGGGGCCTGTGGGCACATTTTTGAGAAAGGGCTGTAGGGGCTAGTTAGAAAATGTCTGCTATGGGTGTGTGGCATGACACAAAATGCCTGCTGTGAGGGTGTGGCAAAACACAAAATGTCTGCCACATCTAAAAGAGCAGGAAAAAATGCCAGGATGACTTAGTAGTGCACACTTCCCCCTCCGCAAATCAGCAGGGGAAAGGTACCTCCATCCTAGAGTTGCCATATTCTGAAGAGCAAAAAAGAGGACAAATTTGCTGGAGCAGGGTGAGTGGGTGCAGGAGCAGGAGCGGGTGCCAGGGTCATAGCTGTCAATGTTTCCCTTTTTAAAAAAGGGAAATTCCCTTATTCTGAATAGGATTCCTTGCAAGAAAAGGGAGAAGTTGACAGCTATGGCCAGGGTGTGTGCCAGGGCATGCCATGGGCAGGGTGCGCATTGGAGGGTGCTGGGGAGGGATGCAGCAAAATTCATGTATGCAAATTGTGGAGGAGAGAAAGAGAGCCGGACACCACACACACACACACACACTGCCACCCCCTGTGCGTGCTTTCCCCTCCTCGCTACCTTGGACAACACTCTCACACAGGCACACACTCCCTCACAGTTAAACACACAGACACTGCACACACTGCCACCCCCCACATGCTTCCCCCTTCTTGCTATCTAGGGCAGCTTTGCAGCTGGGCCGCCCCAGTTGGAGGGCACCGGGGAGGGGTGCTGCTGGCATAAGCCAAAGCAAACAGGAACTGAGCAGAGAGAGCAAACGGTCTCTCCCGTGTTTTTGAGGTGATAATTACTGAGATCACTTGTGGGTGTTATGGGGAGGTACTGGTAGGCACTTTGTTGCCCATGTGGTGACCCAATGGTGACCGATGTATTAGCTGTTGGGCTTTGCTGGAGTGCTGGGTCTCCAGCAGTTCCCCAAAGGCCCAATGGGAGCATTGGGCCTTTAAGTGGGAGGGCCCAGATCGTGGAACCCCCTACTTTACGAGTCCTGGTTGGCCTTGTCTTTAATGGGTCTTCAGTTTTTTGTTAAACAAGCATTGGGGGTTAATATACGGTATGTTCCCCCATGCTACTCACAGGAATTCTGTTTTAACCTGATCTTGAGTTTTAATGGTATTTTATTTCCCCCCAATTATCTTGTGACTGAGCTGCCCGGTGTAGTGCCTAATGGCAGGGTAAAAAACAAATTTGCAAATAAATAAACGAGAAACTTCTGTTTGTGATGTGGTGAATACGTAATGGCTCTGCCTGTAATGCTAAGCCATAGAATCAGCAAGCGTGCAGGTACGCAAGACAAAAATCGCAGCTGCTTTGCTGCTGCTGCTGCTGTGGTACCCGAGATTAAGCCATAGTTTGACTTAGTTGTGTCCGAACTCAGGCTAATGGTTTGCCTTGTTCCAAAGAGACCATAAGCTGTAACCACGGTTTTGTGTGTGTGTCCTACTGCTTGTTTTTTTTAAATTGTGCACTCATAAAGATATCGGAGTAGCTATATGTAATCCCACTTTCAATACTTTTTGTGCCTGCAACACTTTCAGAACGAACATATTACTTTGCTTTCGGTCAGTGTATGTCCCACTGTTGCCTGCTGAAATCCTGCAATTTTTACACCACAAATGTTCTGGTTAATTATTTTGTCCTGTTTTTGTGGGCGTGCCCCTCCAGATGGCAATAATGTGGTATCAGTCAATGTCACAGAACAACTAATAAACCAGAATTACCGTATTTTTCGCCCTATAGGACGCACTTTTCCACCTTCAAAAATGAAGGGGAAATGTGTGTGCTTCCTATGGGGCGAATGCAGGCTTTCGCTGAAGCTTGGAGAGCGAGAGGGGTCGGTGCGCACCGACCCCTCTCTCTCTCCAGGCTTCAGGAAGCTATCCGCAAGCCTGGGGAGTTTCCGCAGGGCTCCCTAGGCTGCGGATAGCAGCCTGCTGCCCGGAGCACGGGGCGCACTGAAGCAGAGCGCCCAGTGCTTCGGGAAGCTACCCGCAGCCTAGGGAGCCCTGCGGGAGTTCCCGCGGCTGGGGGGGGGTGTAATTTTTTTTCTTTATTCCCTCCCCCCAAAAAACTAGGTGCGTTCTATGGGCCGGTGCGTCCTATAGGGCGAAAAATACGGTATGTGCAGAAGCTCCAGAATAAATGTACCACTCAGTGGCAGAGCTTCATGTTCTGGCACTGGGGGGGGGGGCAGAGAGCAGGTGGGGGCAGGGCTGGTGTGCATCCCGGGGGCGTGGCACATCACCTGTGGGGGCGTGGCACCCAGCGCAGGTGAGGGGCGGGGCAGCCGCGATGGCACCCCACCAGGATCGCGCTGCTGGGGGCAGTGCGCTCCCCCCACACTCTTCTTCCTCCACCAGTGGTACCACTATGTTGCAGAATCTTGCAAGCAAAAACAAAACCACTAGTATGGAGGACCCTGTTTTAAAATCATTATGATGATGATGATGATAATTTGCAGGCTTTCTACAGGCATCTGGTGGGCCACTGTGAGAACCAGGTCTGTTCTTGGCACTAGTAGGGAGTGGGTGGCACTGTGGTCTAAACCACTGAGCTTCTTATGCTTGCTGATCAGAAGGTCGGCTGTTTGAGTCCATGCTCCTGCCAACCTGGCAGTTTGAAAGCATACCAGCACAAGTAGATAAATAGGTACTGCTGCGGTGGGAAAGTAAACGGTGTTTCCTTGCGCTCTGGCACTCATAAGTGTCCCATTGCACCATAGCAGTTTAGTCATGCTGACCACATGACCTAGAAAGCTGTCTGTGGACAAACGCCAGCTCCCTCAGCCTGAAGCCAGATGAGGTCAAGTTTGACTGGACTTAACCGTCCAGGGGTCCTAAACCTTTACCTAGATAGTAAATTTTCCTAGGTTTACTCAATGTACTAGCCAAAACTTGTTCATCAAAGGACAATTAACATACACGTGGGAACTGACCAGCCCAGATTCAAATTCGTAAGACACACTTTATTAAAAACAATGCCTCGGCAGTGCATGAAACTGAAAGCAGTTTGAAAGCATGTTAATGGATAATTGTATGCCGTTTCACAATAACCTGCAATTTCTATTTTCGAAGAGGCACAAACGTACGTTTTGGAGGGATGGGAGAAAGTGTTAAAATTAAAAATTAAATGCACCAGTAAAGCTAGTATCAATCAAGGGAAAGAAATCTAGTCTAGCTCCTTTTAACATCCTCCATCATGGCCAATGTCTTTCATGGGTGGATGCCATTTCCTGCTTCACAGAAAAAGCCAAACAATACCTTTGCAACCCTCCCCTCAAACTAACTGATCCAGCAGTTAGCAGCTGCGAATCCAAATGCAGCCAAGCGAATGCAGAAGCCGCTTCTCTCCTCCCCACGACAGCAAGGGATCAAAAGCGTATACGCATTAGCCCTCTCTCTGTCTATGTCTGGCTGGCAGAGAACAGGGCGTGGGCAGCAGCAGCAGCAGCAGCAGCAAGACTGCGGATATTCTCTCTCCTTCCTGCTGCACCAGGATGCAACTGAAACCAGCACTGGAGCAACCCTTTGAAGGGTACAGACGGAAATAAAACTGGCTCCCTTTGCAGCATTTTTAATTTTATCTAAAAAGCCATCACCCGAAGGACAGGGATTTGGATGCATCCGTGCAAAGGAGATAAAGAGAAGCCCCGCCCCCGCCCCGCCCCTTCCTTATTGGCACTGCAGCCCGAAGGACGGCAGTGGCGGCGGCGTCCAGCCCGCTCCCTCGCTAGCGCGCCCTGCCTTCCAGGTCGCGGCGAGCCCGCCGAGGCTGCAGCCTGCTGCCGGTTGGCTCCTCCACTGCGCCACTTTGCATGTTGCCGCTCTGCTCGCTCCCCATTGCACGGCGGCTGGGCGGTATTTGCATGCGGCGACGCCTGCGGCCAATCAGGGCCCCGCAGCCGGCCGGCCCCTCTCGTCTGTGGAGGACAGGGCGTGGCGCGGCGCGCAGGCGCGGCAGCACCTTCCTTGTGCTCGGGCTTTGATTGCTGCCGGAGAGGGCTTCTCTCTCTCTCTCTCTCTCTCTCTCTCTCCCGCCTCCTCCTCCTCCTCCTCGAGACTGGGCTGGGTTTGGAGCAGAGGGAAGAAAAGGCGTCGCACGGGGGGATCGCGGATCCTTTCTCATCCTTGCGATTTTTTTTTGGGGTGGGCGGGTGTGCAACGACACCGCTGCACGGTTGCTTTTCATATATATATATATATGCTGCATCTGTACTTTTAAATATTATTTCTTGCAAGGAAGACAAGCGCAGCACTGTTTACGTGCCCTTTTCAAAAATACGAATAACACTGTTGCAATTTTTAAAGCAAACGAGCGCTTTTTTTTTTGGTGCACGAACAGAATCTGCAGAAAGTAGGGGTTTTATTTATTACTATTTTTTTTTTAAGAAAGGTTGCGTGGGACTTTGTTTCCCCGAGATGTCTTACCAAGGGAAGAAAAACATTCCACGCATCACGGTGAGTTGCAGGCTGTGGCGACGAGGGTGGCGCGTGGGAGGGCGATGTGGATCAAGCCCTTTGTGTGTGCATTAAGGGGGGAAAGGCAGAGAGGCTTTTGCAGGCAGCGCGCTCAAGAAAGCCTTGGATGCCGCCGTCGAGATATAGATAATGATAATAATAATGAAGATGATGGGGAGGGAAGGAGGGGGAACCTGGTGCAAGCGGGGGAACAATGGTTGCCTTGAAGTTGCGTAGCGGATGCAAACGTGAAGAGCTTCCCTCCCCCCCCCCCCTCCGAGCTCTGTTATTTGTGGCCGCCAGAAAGATGCTTTTATCTTGCCATCCCCGGATAGTCACAAGCCGATTGCAGATTTTTCAGTGTACATGCCTGAAATAATAAAACTGGACACAGAAAGGGCAAGAGAGAGAGAGAGAGAGAGTTGTCCTGTGACTGCACGTTGTTTCATAAGCCCATGATGAATAGCTGCCCTTAGCGGTCTTGAAGATCTGTTTTGTTCTTCCTTTAAAATACAGTTTTACGCATTCATTCTGCTTTGTTGGATGGTGGTGGAGAAATGGGGTCCGATGGGGTGACCCTCTTGGCAGCCAGGGTGGGCAGTTGGGTGGTCGACCTGAAGGTGTAGCCTCTGGTCGTGGTTGTGGCAGGAGAGCCAGTGGGTGTATTTTAAAAATTATAATGTCTTTTTAATTTTACTATTTGAAGCGAAGATTGAGAAGAACGTGGTTGCGATGCTGGGAGCTTTGGCAAGTCTGCCCCACCCGCTGCCTTTTTGGGTGCTGGTGAAGGGAATGGTTGAGTGGTGGGCTTGGCTGGTGTCTTACATTTCTCTTCTCCACCCTCCCTTTCCTGATCTCCCCCCAATTTCGCCCTCTTTATTCATACAAAGGAGGCAAATGGGAGCGGGTAGGGGCAGGGTTGGAAGACAAACCCAGGTCTTTTCGCTCCCACCCCACCCCTTGCAGGAAGTAATGGCGGTGATGGCTTGGGTGATTTGAGCAGAAAGGGGCTGGCCGCTTGGCTGTTCATCTTTGCTGTCCCTCCCCAGCAAGGAAAAATTGGGAGTGGGCGAGGAAGTGAATAAATGGTTGGTATAGGAGACCCTCGCCCTCTGCAGCATGCTTCCATTCTCCCATCCACCCACCTTTCCCCATCTTTATCCAAGATGAAATAGGAGTCATTTGTCTTCTGGAAGGATTTCTCCCCACTTTGTCAGCCAGAATCTCCCCATGTTCATTCCTGCAGGGAATCCGAAGGGGGGCGGGCAGAAGAGAACAGTTACATAATAAAGTCCTAGTGTTCGTTATTGCAGGACCTAATTGCCATGCATGGATTTGTAGATGCAGAGGCACGAAACATGTACACAGCACAGTTGGATGCGATTGCAGTATATATATTAGTAGGAGATGCAGCTCACTTCTTAAATTAATACTATAATGTGCTCTAAGAAGCGAGAGGCTTAATTTCCTTCTCTTTCCTGTAACTTAAGTGACAACTAGACAGGACTGGGACACATCTCATCATGCCAAACCTTTTTTCTTTGAGTATTAAAACTGAGAGTTGTGAAGAAATTTTTAAGAATCCGAACAAAATGTTGGGTTGGACAGCAGTCTCTCCCTCCCTCCCTCTCTCTTTACGTAACGTGGCTCATGTCAAAGAATCTTTTCAGTGAATTGGTATTTTCTCACCAACTCCTAAAATCTAAAGCCTTAAAAATATATATGTTGGAGCGACATTAAGGTTATACTCTAGCATGAGGCTGATAACAATTCAGGCCTTCAGCTGTTTGGTACACTTGTCTTTTTCTGCAATGACAGCAGTGCTCTAAGATAAACGGGTGAAATGTATAAAGACTCCGATCTAGTTTGTTTCAGTGTGTAAACCTAGAATAACTGCAGGGTTAATGGAGTGACAACAATGGAAAAGCACTGACCACGTGACTGCACAGAAGTGGATTTTGCCAGGAGCAACACTTCTGCATCCAACAGTTAATAGAAGGGTGGAATTATTAGGCCTGGATGGGGTTTGAAATTCATTTTGACTAGTGTCCTTCAACCTTCCAACTCTGCGATTCATTTTGTAACTCTTAACTTGCAATATGGGTACTGATTTTATGTATTTATTTTTATCTTGTTCTTCCACATTCTTTCTCTGCTCTTTCTCCGGTCTTCTATGCTCCTCTTTACAAAATGTAGTTGTGACACGCTTGGTGCAATCTACTTAATCTAAAATCATGGCTCAGTTATCGGTTGCAACTCTCTGGTTGAAGGCCAGTGACCCAACCCCTTGAAAAAAGACAAGTTTCAGTTAACCCAATATCCTTTAGAGACTAGGGTCACATCCACAGTATACATTTACAGACCTCACAGAGCTACAATTCCTGGCACTCTTAACAAATGACAGTTCCCAGAATTCTCCATCACTGTTAAGCTGGTCTAAGAGTTCTTTAAATGTATGGTATGGATGTGACTTAGCTCACGTATTCCACACTGTAGAGGGATCATAGGACTTCTTCAGAAGTGTGCATGCACACACGAAAGCTCATACCAATAACAAACTTAGTTGGTCTCTAAGGTGCTACTGGAAGGAGTAATTGCTTGATTTATCCTGAAGAAGAGCAGATTTAGCTCAAACACCTGAAGGGCTTTCACATAGAAGAGTGCCCCAGAAGGTAGGACAAACAATATGGGCCTATATGACGTGAGATTTCAGTTTAACATTTTGGAGGAAAGGTAAATCATTTATGGAGTGGGGAGGTGACTGTCCCTCCCAGAAGGCCTTCAAGCAGAAACTGGGCAATTTGCTATGCTCTAGGTTTGGACTGCCTGTTAATGGCCTACCAGGCCCTCTTCTCCAAATGCCAAAGAAGGCCCCCTCCAATTCCTGTGATTCTCAGTCATAAGAACATAAGAAGAGTCAATCTTGGTGAGTTTCATAGGCACCTGTTTGTGGGTCAGTGTGCCTTAGAAAACCAGATCTAGATTATTCCAGGGAGTGAACGTCTCATGCTGCTTAGCAGTGATGACGACAGGTCTTTTTGGCAAAAGAGTTGGGAATCCAAATTTTATGTATAAGAGGTTGCCACCACAGAACATTTCAGATGTCTACTTTGACTTGCGGACACATTTTGCGCTTAAAGATTCTCCATTTGCGAGCACTTCCAAAAGTCTGGGTGCCATTTTTTTGCACCTGGGTGACACTCAAGAATTACTAAAATGTATGTGCTTTGAAACCATGAAGTATATGTTAAGGATAGACAATATGTTAAGGAATTTTAACAATGAAGAGTAGAGTAAAGGTAAAGGGACCCCTGACCATTGGGTCCAGTCGCAGCCGACTCTGGGGTTGCGGCGCTCATCTCGCTTTATTGGCCGAGGGAGCCGGCGTACAGCTTCCGGGTCATGTGGCTAGCATGACTGAAAACTGAAGTATGGTACCAATATTTTTATTGTAAACACCAAATTAAGCATGAATTAAGAATTTCTGCTAAAAATTTGATATTAGCAATGTTTCACTTATGTGAAATGTGTATTAATTCGTGCTTATCAAATTAATAAATAAAAAGTGTTGCCAGCCCCTCCCCCCGGTGGTGACTAGACATTCTGTTTTGGCGCCCACAACCCAGGTCCCAGAAGCCATTTGGCTCCTAGCTTTTCTACCTCAGTTTCTAACACTGCTTTCAGAGCAAGTTACAGTGCAAAGTTGAAGATGGATTCAAATGTGTGTGTCTGAGGCCCTATCTGCGCTGTAATAGGGGCTGAGGTGGTGCTTGAATATGTGTTCCCTACTCCCCTGACAAAGCTACAGTTCTGAGAGTGGTTTAACAATCCCTCTTCCCAGGTAACTGGGAATTGTAGCTCTGTGTGGGGAATAGGGATCTCCTAACAACTCTCAACACCCTTAATAAACTACAGTTCTCAGGATTCTTGTGGGGAAACCATGATGGTTTAAAGTGGTGAGATACTGCCTTAAATGCCTAGTGCGGGTGGGGCCTGAATCTCTGCTGAAAAGAGACCTATGGCCTCCTGCATTTTCCACCTGCTCCATAGACTGACAACCCATCTACAGGAAGAGTGAGTAACCTGTGTCCCTCCAGATGATGCTCTATGGTGTTCTTGTCAAATACAGCCCACTATCTACAGTGGTGAGGGATGCGGGTGGCGCTGTGGGTTTAAAGCCTCAGCGCCTAGGACTTGCCGATCGCATGGTCGGCAGTTTGAATCCCCGCGGCGGGGTGCGCTCCCGTCACTCGGTCCCAGCGCCTGCCAACCTAGCAGTTCGAAAGCACCCTTGGGTGCAAGTAGATAAATAGGGACCGCTTACCAGCGGGAAGGTAAACGGCGTTTCTGTGTGTGCTGTGCTGGCTCGCCAGAGCAGCTTTGTCACGCTGGCCACGTGACCCGGAAGTGTCTCCGGACAGCGCTGGCCCCTGGCCTCTTGAGTGAGATGGGTGCACAACCCTAGAGTCTGGCAAGACTGGCCCAAACGGGCAGGGGTACCTTTACCTTTTATCTACAGTGGTGGTCCCCAGATGTGGTACTCCCTCCCTCTGAATATTGCGTGTGTCTCCTAACACGAGTGTCTTTTCAGGGCCAGTTAAAGGCTTGCTTCCGCCCCTCCCCCAGGCCTTTGGCACATAGTGTTAATGATACCCACAAAGTTCTGCCTGTGGCATTTTTATGGTTTTAACAATGATTTCAGATTGTTTTGCTGTTGTGGAATGATGACTGAAGGTCAAGAAATAAGAAAAATGATTGGATAATTACATAAGATGGACAGTCGCTAGTCATGTGACTCTTGACCACAAGATCGCCATTGTGCTGAGAGGATGGAGGAAGAGGTCCCAGTTTGATTGGAATAAGGCATGTGATTTCTTGCTCTTGTGACTGGTTGTGAAAACTTGCTTTAAAGTAGAGTAAGGTTTTTACAGCCTCTGGCGTATCAATTTTTATGTTGTTGTTCCTAGCCTAAAACCATAGGCTGGGAGGTAGGATTAGGCCAATGCCAAGGAATTGGGTTTACTCCTTGTAGTTGATCCTACCACTCTGGCTCCCGATTGCAGCAGATCCCACCTAAATATTCTCTATATAACCACCATGGGTTATCTTTTGGTTTTCGTGTGAGAGTAAACCTAGATCCTTGGAGACTCAGGCAGAAGTTGAGCAAATAATAAAATATTTATTTTACAGAATTTTTTTTTTATAAAATACAGGATGTGTCAGCTGATAAAGTTCTTTCAGGAAACAGTTAACTTATTTATCATTATACTAAACTTAGTAGGTGTTACTGGCTTCTAAACAAGGTAGTAAACACACAGTTGCTTAATTCAGTTATTACTCCTCATTTAGATGTTACAGGTTTCTAGACTAGATGGTAAATGCTCAGCTTATTTCCAGTTATTTTGCTTCAGTTTTTAACTTAGTTGTTGTGTAGCTGTTACGGCTTAATACATTGGTTCTTAAACAAGGTGGAACTTTCTGTCAGTTTCCAACCTTTTCTCAATCCCACTCCTGAGGTACTTCCAACAGTATAACAGACTCAGTGGATCTGTCTACACTGGTTTGGGAGTCTTTTCTTTCTAGAAGATCTCTTTCCTCCTGACTGACCAAGGAGACGGTATCCTCACAGCTTCTACTTCTCTAACTCAGTCCTCCAGTTAACTCCTGTCTAAATACTCTCCCAAGACCGTATTTTTGTATCTATGGTCAGAGGCTTCCTTCTCTGGCTACAGATAATTTCCTCAGAGTGGATGTTGCACGCATAGATCCGAACCAAGTCTCCTTCTCTTCCTCTCTCTTCAGCCTACCCTATCTGAACCCTCCCTCAGAAACGGCTCCTTTTATTTTCTCTCCCAAAGTGCTGGTCCACCTCCCTCTGACCAGCTGTCTTGGCAGCAATCGGAGAGATGCTCCAGCCTCTGGTGGAATTCTAAGTCACTGCATCACCAGACTCTGGTCTGGCTCAGCTGTCTGTCACACTCCTCTTCTAATATCTCTTGGAAGCATAGCTCATTGTCAGGCGGCCAGCTTCCATGGTTTCTCTGTTAGGGATAGACAGTTTCTTTGGTAAGACTAAAGATTGGACATGGAGGGGGCGTCTGAGAACTGAAGAAGAGCCTGCTGGATCCAGCCAGGGGCCCATCTAGGCCAGCATCCTGCTCCCACAGTGGCCAGCCAGGTGGCTATGGGAAGCCCACCATCAGGACGTGAGCACAACAACACTCTCCCCCCTTGTGATTCCAGCGACTGGTATTGAGAGGCCTGCTGCCTCCAACAGTGGAGCTAGAACATCTGCAAAAACCTTGCATTCTCTCAAAGCTGCAATTCCACGTGTGCTTCTTGAGCCTAAGCCTTTAAAACTGAAGTGGAAAAATGTTTTATTTTATGTACTTATTCAACAAAATGTATATACCACTTTACTGTAAAAAGAAACAAAGCAAACCTTTAGAACGACAGCACAACTTCCCAGTAAACATGCATAGGTTCGGATTGTAATAGTTGCTTGAACCTTGCAGATGAGCATTTATTTTAACCAGCCTGCTTTGTGTTGCTGTTCGCTTGATCTCCTGTTGTGCAGCTATTAGTTTCTCAGCAAAGACAATTAATCTGCATGGTTGCTTCTCTCTTCCTTTAAAAGCAGTTGCGTGTAGTCTCTTCATTTTTAAGATGCTGGGAGCAATTAATGGCCACAACGTTTGTTGCACATTAGTATGCTGTTTTGTTTTGGGGATCCATTATTAGAGATGCTAGATCAAAGGGACTGGATCACACTTTCCCAGCCTGGTGCTCACCAGTTGTTTTAGACTGCAGCTGCTATCATCCTTGATGGGGTTTTTAAATAATAATTTTTAATTAGATTTTAATTACAGTCTAATAATAGCCTCATTATAACAATACCAACTTATAATACAATTATTAATACCAACCATTCAAGTAGCAAATTATATAATTTAGTTAAAGTGGCCCCCCGTGTGCTAGATTTGATGATTTCATAATTTTCTTTCTTTTTGCATTCCAAAATCTTATTTGTTTCAAGTACATTCCAGTCATAATAATCCGTTATACAGCAACTGCAATATTAATAACTTCCATTCCTGCTGACACATTAAATGATTTATAAAACTTTAAGTGAGGAACTCAAACTATATCCTTGTTCTTCCTGTGTGTGGCAATTATTCTGTCCATGGTGTTTCGTCCTGTCCTTGTAAGATGTTATGTCTTTCTTTCCCCCAAATGTTGCTATTATCCATCATCTCATTGTTATTCCAGAAATTTCTCCATCGCTTTGTCTCCTGCTTCATTGTTTTGCACTGAGAACTTTAACAACAGCTGCAAAAGTCGCTCTGTCCCAGTAAATAAACTGTTGCCACCATTTCCCCCCTCAGTCTGGGAAGAAGAGTGGTCTATCAGACTGCAGATGACTCAATAAAGAACCTTATCAGTTCCTTGGCAGCTCACAGACTCCTTTCATCCTTCCTTCCAGCTGAAGATATATCTTTCCAATTAAATTAAATTCCAAGTCCTCTTAGCATTACTGTTCACTTCGTAGATAATAAAAGATGGGGAAGAGTCAGCTCTAAGTTTCCATCACACACCTTTTGTAAAATAGAGCTTCCCTCCCAAAATAGAGAAACCGTAGGCTCCCCTCCCCCTCCCACCGTCTTTTGCACCGAATGAAGTCTTATCTCAAATTGAAACTTTGAAGTCCTTGCAGTTGGTTTGTTCCGCAGTTTGTGATCTCATCTCTTCCAGTACTTTATTCCAATGAAGCTCTAATTAACTGGAGAACCTTGGCTTCTTAATGGCGGCATTGGAGGGTTTTTGTTAGGCGAAGTGCTTTTAAATTCAGTGCCTCCCTGCCCCCCACATTCCATGCAGGAGCGAGAGCCAGGTACCCAGAGGAACTGTGAGCGAAGCCAGTTCCCCCCATCCCTGGAGGGAATTTGCAAGGATGATTTACCCTCAATCATCCTTGTTTTTCTTTTGCCTACGATCTCCTGCTGTTGTGGGGCTGCCTCCATTAAGGCAGAGCGGAACCGGATGGTTGGCTGTGGTGACTGGTAGGGATGGGTGACGTATTGATAAAACGTCCAAAATTGTTTGGAAGTCCACACCATGACAATGGTTTCATAATATTTGACATGGTGATATATCGCAAATCACAATGTGTGTGTGTGTATGCGTGCTATGCAGCTTTTACTGTCCCTGGCCATTGGCCATGCTAGCTGGGGCTGATAAGAGTTGGGAGTCCAGCAAGGGTGGAGGAATTAGAAGTTTTGACAGCCGGGCAGGGAAGGTGACCCATTTCTGCATGCACTGTTTGAAATTGTGGCCAGCTGATTGCCAGTCCCTGCAAACTCTTTTATTTGGTTTCCCTGATTGGGTTTCCCTGAGAAATTTGATTCCGTTCACATTTAAAGGTGAATCTACCTAATTTGCACTTTCTGAAACAATGCGAACTCTGAAACATAGTCATCCATCAAAATTGGCATTTCCCCACATTCATGCAATTCAAGTTTCTAGCCCAGGAATGAGTACAAAAATGCATACACTGGGGGAAAGTCTGCATAAAAATGCATATTTTTTGAGTGTAGAAAAGTGCATCCTATTATGGGAAATTGCTTTGCAAAAATGTCTGTATTAGGCAAAATTGCATAAAAAATGTGTCTGTCTAGCTAAAATAGCACTACAATGCTGATGAGTTTTCATGGATATTCTTTTTATTAGAAAAACTGTAAACTGACATGGAAATGTGGTGAATTGCACTTAAGACTGACTGAAAAAAGGAGAAATAAAGGTGGAATCTACACACATATAAAAACCGTTCTGAAAACGCTTTTTAAAAGCGTTTTTAAAAACACATTGAATTTTCCATAAGGCTCACCATTGCCACCTAGTGTCACATTGTATATTGCACTTAAAACACACTTTAAATGGTTTATTTGCAGCTGTATAGTCCTCAGAAAAATCAAAACTGACAGGTTCCACCATTCCTACTCACACTTGAAATAGATGGGCGTGACTTGAGCGAAACAGCCTCAAAAGACATAAGGGGAGGCCTGTGAACCGGTGGTTCACTGCCACAGATCTGGAGGGTTACATGCTCGCCATCTACAGTGGACAGGATGCAAATAAACATGTCTTCCTTAACACACTGGTTTCAGTGTGGCGTGTGCTGGCTTCAATACTAGTGCAGGATAAATGCTTCTGTTTCTACTATTAAAACATTTTTATCTGGTTGAAATGTAGTCTCTCTGGCTTTCTGCTTCCCTGTCCCTCCCTTCTCCTGCTTAACTTGTGACTGTAGATGTGTTTTCATTGGACTTTACAGTAGCTGCATAAGAGGGGAGAAAATATCTCCTGAATTGAAACCTTTCTAGCCCTGAGCTGAAAGGACTTGTTTGTGTTGGAAATCCCATGGCAACAGACTTTTGGTCAGTTTCCTTACTTGCCGTTGACTCAGTACAAACCCAAGTGAAGTAACCTCTATGGTGTCTTTAGGCAGCTAAGCTTGCAGCTAAATTAAAAATAAGGCTTTTTGGAAAGTCGTTAATATGCCTCATCTAAAGCATGTTGCTCTGCAGTAGCCAAATCTTGGAAAGACTTTAATTGGTGGTGGATGCTGCTTAATAAACAGATATACAAACTCTGTCTGCGTAACCTAATTTTTACTGTTTTTCAGTTGTCACATTGACGAAAGGTTCTGTGGCTCTGAAGCATCATTTCATCTTTCCAGTTGAAAGTCTTGTAGCTGACTTGTTTATATGAAACAGCCTTTGAATAATTCAAAGAGAGATTCTACCGCAGCTTTTTAATCTGGCACAGTACACTTGTCTTCCCATAATTAAGTATTGTTTGATGTCTCTTTGTTTCAGAGTGATCGTCTTTTGATCAAGGGTGGTAAAATTGTTAATGATGACCAGTCTTTCTATGCAGACATTTACATGGAAGATGGCTTGATAAAGTAAGTACCCAGTAATATTTTTTTGGGAGTGGGGTTGCATATCAGAAATGTAAAATCTCATAAAAGAAATCGCAGAGGACAACTCAGCAAGGCTTTTGTGTTTTTGTTTTTAAAACCTTAGCTGATGATCGTAGGGTCCGGGTAGGTTTATGTTGGGAGAGTCATTTGTTAGATATTGGGTTCTGAACCATATAATGCTTTAAAGGTCAAAACTGGCAGCTTTCTGGGGTTGTCTAAAAACTGGGCATAGGGTTCCATTCTCATAAGAAGCTACCTAAGAACCGCCTTGCCTTTAGGGAAGAGGAGAGAGAGAAAAGGCACAACACCTTGGAGAGCTGCCCAGTATCTGACTCTTGGTGTTCTAGCTGAGGTGGCCTCTCTCCCAACATTTCTCTCTCATTTGAGGACTCATTTCTTACTTTGTTTTTTTTTTTATCATATTCTTGAATGGTGACCCACCTTGGATTAAACTGTAGCCTGGTGGTAGGTCCCGATCCATCAGCTGAAGATCAGAGCTCTAGAGCAGCCTTCATTCAACCTTGAGTTGTTGGGATACAACCCCATTGTCCTCAGCCAGCATGTGCAAAGGTTGGGGGTAGTGGAGTCTGCAGTTCACTGGAGTCTGTTTTTTTTTTTTTTTAATAAATTTTTTATTACAGTTCACTGGAGTCTGGGGACCAGGGGTTGGGGAAGGTTTCTTTAGGATCTTGGGCAGAGCGTTCCCCATCACTTGTTCCCAGAACTCCTTTAATTTGTCCTTCTCCAACCTGGTGCCAGAGAGTGTGGTTGTTCTGTCTGGGGCTGATGGGAATTGTTGTTCTCAACATATGTGGAGGCACCAAGTTGCAGGAAGGCTTCTTTAACTGGAGATGCTAGCAACTGAATCTGAAAGCCTTTGTGTGGGAAGCATTTGCTGTGCCACTCTGATCCCTTCCTACTAATCAGAGTGTGCTTCCTACTAATCAGAGTGTGCCTAAGCATGTTTGGCTTCTGTGTCCACCTAATAATAATAATAATAATAATAATAATAATAATTTTGTTCTCTAGTGTTATCTGCAAGCTCATCCCCTAATCGACAGTAGCTTTGCCTACTTTAGTTTCTGAGCTATAGGTTGTCAGTGGAACAAGCTTTTTAGGCTACAATCTGGTGCACACTTACATTAAGCTCAGTGGGACTTCCTTGTGAGTAAGCATGCATAGGATGGCAGTGTTGCAGTAGGGCTGGGAGCCCTATCTCAAATCCATTGGATCCAGTAGGGTGATTCTGACAATGTTGGATCCAGGTTTTAAGAGAGTTTCTTCCAGCACATACTTTTTGACATAATAAAAACATCTTCCAGACTTCCTTGGAATAAAATTTTCTTTGCGTAGGAGAAAGGAGGAAACATGGATACACATCTTGGCTACATGTTCAACACATCTGTTCTTTTACTCAGAATTTAAAGTAAGAGTAGTGAGTGACAGACATGTAATTATATTATCTCTCTCTCACACACAAACAACAAGAACTTTAAAATATGAGCAGGTTTAATATGCTTCTTGGATGAAGAGACCTGAAAGGTTTCAAGTCAGTTTCAGAAAGTTCTAAGTTTCTCCTATATCCGGGGTCCTGGGGGCCACATGACATCCTAGGGAACCTTTCAGGGACCACATGACAGTGGTGGGTTGGGCCAGAGGAAAAAGTGGGTGGGGCAGTGAATGTGATTGTTATATTTGTACAGTAGGCTACATTCTAACTACAGTATGCTAAGTGAGAGGCTCCCTCGCACACACATTTCTCTGATCTCAACCAAAGCAAACAAAACACATTATTCAACTGCAACAATGATTATTTCTTAGATTTATTAGTCACTTGTTACCAAGGCCTTCATGTGGCTTACTTTTTTTGTCCTATTGAGGAACAGATGTGTATTAAACTTGGTTTTTCTAGAATTTAGATCCCACAGAGCTTCAATAATACTGTATACCATGTTGCAACTCCTATCGTTTATAGAAAAGCAAGCACAACCTCTCTTGGTTTTGTGTAGCCACGAATGCAAACATTCCTGTTGGGCGATGAGAATGATGGCAAAGCAGAGGTGGAAAAAAAAGAATCTGATTATATACCACATTTTTCTGTGGAGATGAAGTTGATGTCTCAAGTCTGCTCCTGTTCATGTTACAGCACAGAAGTTGCATTGCTGGAAAGTTCTCAAAATATGATTGGAGGGACACCTGGTGAAAATTTATTAGTTATTGAATTTATTGAATACCACCCTATACCTGGAGGTCTAAAGGCAGCATATGCTTGACTCTGTCCATGTGGTTATGACATTTTGTATGACTCTGCACAAATGGTCTCTTCTCAGACAAATTGGAGAGAACCTGATTGTGCCAGGGGGAGTGAAAACCATTGAGGCTCATGGACGGATGGTGATCCCTGGAGGAATTGATGTCCACACTCGCTTCCAGATGCCTGAGCAGGGGATGACCTCTTCTGATGACTTCTTCCAAGGAACAAAAGCAGCCCTGGCTGGAGGCACCACTATGATCAGTAAGATCTTGCTCTCTATCAAATATAAATGTAATAGGCTTAACACCAATACTTGTACAGTGGTACCTCGGGTTACAGATGCATCAGGTTACAGATGCTTCAGGTTACAGACTCCGCTAACCCAGAAATACAGTCATATCTCGGGTTACAGCTGCTTCAGATTTCGGACGGCCAAAACCATGAAGTACTAGAACAGGTTACTTCCGTGTTTCGGCGGTCGCGCATGCGCAGAAGCTCTAAATCGTGCTTTGCGTATGCACAGAAGCACTTAATCGCCAGACGCAGGTTGCGAACACTGTGGGTTGCGAATGTGCATCCCACACTGATCACGTTCGCAACCCAAGTGTCCACTGTAGTACCTCGGGTTAAGGACTTTGCTTCAGGATGAGAACAGAAATCATGTGGCGGCGGCAGGAGGCCCCATTAGCTAAAGTGGTACCTCAGGTTAAGAACAGTTTCAGCTCAAGAACAGCCCTCCAGAACGAATTAAGTTTTAACCCGAGGTACCACTGTAAGAAGAGAGAGAGAACACAAGCTGGTTCCAGGACAAATGAGGAAAAGGCTCTGTTTGAAACAAACTACAAATATCAATAAAGGGGTGTGACCAATGGAAACTGGGCATGAAATTGATTTTATAGTGTAAAAAAGGTTACCAACAGAAAATACTCCAAGACACTGCTCAAGTTCACATTGAGCTTGATAGCCCTCATGGCCAGTGGCCAGGGATTGTATTTATATTGTGATTTTATGTTGTAACCGCCCTGAGACCTGATGATGATGATGATGATGATGATAAAAGGAGTTCTAGTCCTACAGCCCTACAGCAACTGGCGAGTGACAGTTTCTCTTGCGCATTTTACTGGGAAGTCATCAGAGAACTTTATTTGCAGATTCAGGTTGTGTTTGCAGTCACTTTCACTTAGGGGGAAGATTACAGCCCATCCATTAAAGAAGAGGCAGCTCTGTCATTTGCAGAACTTCCTTATGGGAAACCTATGATTTTGCTGAGCAGAGAACAGCCACGCTTAGGGCAGACTTTACAAACCTTTCAAGTCAAGTAAAAATTTATTGGTTAACCCAATGCATGTTATAGCCAAACATTTCAAGTCAGACTGATATTATTCACTGTTCCTAAGCCGCCTTCCATGGCCCTTCAACTCCAGGTCTATAAAAAGTTCCAAGGAATGCCCAGGAAGGGGCAGAAGTAACACTACGCTCCCTCCAACCTTGCCACGGATTATTTCCCTAACTTCAAAGGGGGTCACTGGCTGTCAGTGCCAGACCCAAGACACTATGCAGCTAACTGGGAAATAAATGTTCACCCACCGACTCTGCTGCCATAGGTATGAATGGAAAGAGCTTGAGTTGAAAGTGACTGTACCAATGTGAGCAGCTGTTCCAGTGCATATTTACACTGGAAGATGAGACATTGAGAAGAGTGAGACTGCTGTTCATGACCCCAGATATCAAAGTACCCACTAGCCACACCGCTAGCAGCTGCTAATTCAGCGTTAATTGGAAGGCATTAATTAGAAAGGGCTGTATGTGCATGACCTCTTCCTCACAAACAGGACCTCGGTTTGACCCAGATGTACTGATTTGCTGCATCCTCTTGCCTTTGCAATTAGACTAGCAGAGCCTATACATTTTGTTTTGTATCTCTGGTTCTACAGAATACTAGAACGTTATTCATTTGAAATGAAAATTTGGGGGTAATAGTTTCGGGGTTGGCGGTGGGGTCTGGCACCCTTGTACACCCCCTCCCCCCCGATGCCCATGTGTCCCACTTATTAATTTAGAAACAATCTAAAATACTCTCAATAGTAACACAGATAAAATCATCACAAAATTTAAAATAACTATACATAACTAAATTATATGTCTGGGTAGACTTGCTGGGGGAAAGGTTTTGTACTCCCCCCACCCCATACACATTTGCTGTGTCAAGAAGGGAAAGGCAGCTGGGGTGGGTGTGTGGCTCAGTCATGTGAGCCTCACTGTAGTCAGACGTCGTACATACTGG
Organism: Podarcis muralis; assembly: GCF_964188315.1. Lineage (NCBI taxonomy): Eukaryota > Metazoa > Chordata > Lepidosauria > Squamata > Lacertidae > Podarcis > Podarcis muralis. The sequence continues at coordinate 4,799,126 of NC_135669.1, forward strand.
GTAGAGTCAATATGGTGCCCTTCAGATGTTGCTCAACTGCAACTGCCAACATCCCTGATCATTGACCATGATTGCTGGGGTAGATGGAGGTTGTAGTCCAGCGACACCACATTGCATACCCCTGGCCTATAAAGAGACCCCTCCAGGTTCCTAGGTCTTCAGCCTGATATATATGAGTCTTTACTCATATTTTCATGCTTTTCCTCCAGACCTGAAATGGGCATCAACCAGTTGGTGCACTGACAACTGAGCAACTGTTTGCCCACCATGATCAGCTTTTAGCTTGGAGATGGCCAATGCGGTGTCTTCTGCCCGTCGCTGAACTACGGCTCCTATCAACCCTGAACAATGCTTGCTGTGGCTGATGGGATTTGTAGTCCAAGCGCTGCAGGGCGAGACCCCTGTTTTGGCTGCTGGCTTTTGATGCCTTAATAGGAACACAGGAGACCTCCTTGCACCAGGCCTGACTCCTTGCCCATTTACTGTAGGTTCCTTTTAGTCCCTGATGTTACTATTTGTGGGCTTCCAGGCACCTGCGCCTCTGGACACTATATAGGGGGGGGGGGGAAATGTAATGTGAGACAGAAGCTGGTAGACAGTTGAATTTCTCTAGCAGATTCAGAGGTGTGATCCATAAGTTGACACTTTGCACGTGGTGATACTTATGCCTTCCAGGTACAAAGAGATTCAAAAGACTCCACCTTTGAAAAATCTGGGGAAACAAAATCAATTGTGTTTCCTTTGGTTACTTGCAAAATATCATAAGATATGTATTTCTGCAGAGTTTGGAATGAATCAGGGATACTGGGCAAACAGACACAGATTTGCAGATTTCCCTTCCCTTTTCTATTTTATACTTTGCTCCATCACAGTACATAAAATATAGCTCTGTTTTAATGAATCTTAAAATTGTTACAATCCTAATTTAATTCCAGTGTTAAATAAAAATGTATTTAGTTTACATTATTTGAGGGGTGTGTGTATATATAGGCATGAATTAGAATCTTTTATTTTTCCTGTGGAAACTTAAATCTGACTTCCCAATACATAATAATTTAATTGATTGTAATAAGACCTATAAAGTTTTACAAGGAATATTAAAATTATCACTAAAACCAATTAAGAACAATTAAAGATAATTTTAATTATTAATAAAAAGGATTAAAACATGTCAACATTTATGTGTCTGCAGAGGCTAGCCTGAACAAAAATGTTTTAAGAAGGTGCTGAAAAGAGTGCTTCCCCCTTATCCCCATTTCAGCAGCTCAGGGGAGGCTTTGGAGCAGCCGGCGGCCACGCTCCTGGGCTGCTTCCGTGGGGGAGCTGCGCTACTTTGCCAGCGGCGTATGGTCCTGAATATAAGCCTTACTTTAACTTTTCACGTTCAGAATTTGGAAAAAAAACCCGTGGCTTATATTCGGGCCAATATAGTAAATGCTATGTTTGATGCTGATCCTGGCCTTATTTTTTCTTTTTTCTTTTTGGATTTCGGTCAATTTTTTGGTGTCCTATGGACATTGTCTTGAGTTAGTTGCTTTTCTACAAAATTCATAATAACCGCATGTTGTTCAAATGGGAAAGAATTGAAACTGGATACTCTTTTCACCTCTGGCACCAAAGTATTTTTTTGGTCTGCCCTGACACACTTTAAAACATTAATTATTTAACTTAATTTGAATTACATTTGTATGTGTGTTATATAACCACATTTATTTTTTATTACCTGAGGGATGAAAACACTTTAATAATTGCATTTTTACTTATCTGAACTTGCAGAAGCATTTGTTTGCCAAAACTACGTGGAATAATAATAAAAAAAAAAATCTGGCAGATGGATTGCATGCAGAGATATACTCCCTGCCCCACACCTTTTAGTATTGCTTTCTGGTAACTACCGTATTTTTCGCACCATAGGGCGCACCGGACCATAGGGCGCATCCAGTTTTTAGGGGGGGGGAATCAAGGAAAAAAATCTCCCCCCCCCAGCCCCAAAGAGCAGCGTACAGGCTGCGCACAACCTCTCCCTGCCAGAGGGGTTGCGCGCAGCTATGGCACAAGCCAAGGCAGCTAGTGGGATGGATCCCGCTCGCTGCTTTGGCTTCCCCTTTAGCCCCGTGCAGCCTCTCCCTCCCGGGAGACGCTGCGCAGGGCTTTCCTGGCTTTACTGGGAGGTGGGGCGATTCCCTCACCTCTCCCAAAAGCCCGCAGAAGCCGCGCAACCCCTTTAAAGAGATTGCGGCTTCTCCTGGCTTTTCTGGGAGGTGGGGGAATTCCCCCACCTCCCGCAAAACCGGCAGAAGCCGTGCACACTTTAAAAGGGCTGCACAGCTTCTCCTGGCTTTCCTGGGAGGTGGGAGAAGGGACTGATGCGGCCAGTCAGCCCCTTCTCCCTCCTGTGGAAAAGCCCACAAGGGCGCACAGAGCTTGTGTGCGGCTCTTGGGGGCTTTTCCCGCCTGCCTCCCCACTGCATTCGCTCCATAGGACACACACACATTTCCCCTTGCTTTTTAGAAGGGAAAAAGTGCGTCCTATGGTGCGAAAAATACGGTATATATTAAAAGGTAAAGGATTCCTGGATGGCTAAGTCCAGTCAAATTCGACTCATCTTGCTTTTCAGGCCGAGGGAGCCAGTGTTTTTCCGAAGACAGCTTTCTGGGTCATGCGGCCAGCATGACTAAACCGCTTCTGGCACAACAAAGCACCATGACCGAACAACGGGAGCTCACCCTCTCACACGAATTCTTACCTTTCCCATATATTGAAAAGCATGACTCAAGCCCTTAAGTTTAACATTGTCAAGAGGACTGGAAACAATTACAAATGAACAAAAAATAATTTATTAAACCCTGCTTCCAACATAATTTATTCATATGAACATATTAAGCCAACCTTGTAAATAAGCCCACAAATTCCTAGCCTGATTTCTTCTTTTTAACTACTCAGCTAAGAAACTACGGCTTCTACCAGCCTGTTCAGTAGAAGACAAAGAAGGAGCACAGGAATCTGTCTTATACTAAGTCACACCATTGCTTCAACTAGTTTGGTCTTGTCTACACAGTGGGTGGCTCAGTGGTTTAGATCACAGAGCCTCTTGGGCTTGCCGATCAGAAGGTTGGCAGTTCGAATCTGCCTGACAGGGTGAGCTCCTGTTGCTCTGTCCCAGCTCCTGCCAACCTAGCTTTTCGAAAGCATACCAGCACGAGTAGATAAATAGGTACTGCTGCGGTATTTCCGTCTGCTCTGGTTTCCGTCACGGTGTCTCATTGCGCCAGAAGCAGTTTAGTTCTGCTGGCTGCATGACCTGGAAAGCTGTGGACAAACTCCAGCTCCCTCACCTGAAGCGAGATGAGTGCCACATCCCATAGTCGCCTTTGACTGGACTTAATCGTCCAGGGGTCCTTTACCTTTTATCTGTCTACACTTACTGGTAGCAGCCTTCCAGATTTTAGACGGGACATTCCCAGTTTCATCTGCAGATTCCAGGAATTGAACCTGAGACCATCTGCATGCAAAGCAGGTTCTCTGCTACTGAGCTTGGCTCCTTCCCTCAGGGGTGTACCTAGGGGTTGGTTAGGTAGGCCCCCGCCAAGGGCGCAGTCCCTGGAGGGTGCAAAAATCACCCCTCTCCATTCTGGTTCAGAGTGGCTAGGGGGGGGCGACACCAATACATCTTGTCAACTCTGCCTTCCCTAAAGGATCATAAGAGGCAGAGCTGAGATGTGGGCTTCCCTTTCAGAAAACAGCATAAAACAGTGAGCTGTTGGAAGAGGAATGTCCCTCTTTTGCCAGTCCACTCACTTGCATGTTATTTTGCATACTCACCTCCGTGGGATTCCTGCTCCTCTAAATCTACCAGATGTACTGCTGAGTCAAATTATTGGTCCAGTTTTGCAGTGCCCCCTACTCTGATTGGCAGAGTCTCCCCACAGTCTCTGGTCATGGCTCTTTCCGAATCTCACTTGAGATGCTTTTAGCTAGAAATGCTGGCAACTAAACATGGGGCCTTCTAGATGCAAAGCATGTTCTGCGCACGCCCTTCTCCCCCCCCCCAACCGAGCTGACGCAAGTTTGTTCTGTCTGACTTCACAATAAGAATATATTGTATACCCTGTCATCTGCCATCATAATGAATGGAAATTATTGCTTTTATGGGATTAAGTCATGCAAATTAGCTGTGACATTCTTGCTCATGGTAGTGTTCATTCATTGGAGATACATTTGTCAAAGTGGCTTATGCCGTAAGTGACCTGCTGATTTTAAGGTGTCGCAAAGATCTTTGGGTGCTGTTACACAGCAGTTTATTGTGGACTTGATGCTGCCCATGCATGCAGGTTTTGTGCGTTGTCCACACAACATCATCACATATTATTTTCCTGTTTTATTGGTATTCATCATTTCCATGGAAAAAGTGTGCAGAGCAAAAATGTGTGGATTCTTTTCTTTCCGCAGTGGGCTAGTTTCTCCACCTGCTTTCCCTTTCTAGTGTCCAGTCAAGCAGGAGGCATTGCAGTTCAAGGTCACCATCCAGCCAGGCAAAAAATACTCAAAGAGGGTGCAAAGTGGGACCAGTGAGGGATGTAGTTTGGGAGGCATGGGTGTGGCTGGCAAAGGTGTCTGGTCTAGTGAGATTCTTGAGGGCCAGAGCGAGAGAGGCCTGGTGGCCCCTGGGCCTCAGCTTCCATATCCGTGTTGCAGTGTTAAAGGCACATATTGTATGTGTACTGTTACATGCCCAATAGCCTTGTCTGAATCCTGAATAACTCCTCAGATATTCCTGCCACTTGCTGAAGAGTGTAGCCCCCATCTGTTTCCCCATCCCCTTCTTACTCCATGACTCTTAAGTGCATTGTGGTAACACAACCAACATGAAGCCTGGTTGTGCGTTGTCTGCAGATGTGTGTGTGTGCTCCTGTAGCTGAAATGCCTCTTAAAAACCTTTCCAGTGCTATTTTCCTAGCTAAAGTAATTTTATGGCTTGCTTTAATGTCGGGATTCTGCTGGGGCCCCTCCCCAGATGAAAGTGCTGCTCAGCTGAGCCTGTGGGGTGGCTTGCCAATTAGCACAGAAGGAAACAGCTGCTTATGCTTTCACGTTGCATCAAGCTTTTTGCATCTGGTCATGTTGATAGGATTTATTATGCCTTCTTGCTTCTGTCCAGAAAGAAAGATTACTGAGGGTGGAAGCCTCTTTTTGAAAGGGGGATGGTATAAACAAAGATTATGGTGTCATGTCAGGCCAGATAAGGCACTGCGTCGTCTTTCAACAGGTCCAAAACAGAATCTTGAGCTTGTTTGTCTTGCAGGATATTGTAGCAGGAGCAGAATCCCATGGATTTTGCAGTCCATTGCCGAATCCAGTAACAGCTGGCATGGCAGGATAGGAAGGGCATTGGAAAATATATTCCCTCTGGCCAACAGGAGGTGGTACCACTGAGATTTGCTTCTAAATTAAATTGAGGCCCGAACTTCAACAGTAGAAGTCATTTTGAAAAGAGGGCTGCAGCTAGCTTGGTGTGTGGGGGGAGAGGGAGTTAAACTACTGTATTTTATGCAGCAGAACAAGAAATCGGTGCAAGAAAAATCCTTCATTCTGTCACTGAAAACCTTTGGATGTTATCTTCAGCCCCCGATGCAAAACTGTCACACTGTCTTCCTTGCCTCTCTTCTCCCCCACTTCCAATTTCTCACATGTTCAGCCCTTAGCGGTTTCTGTGTCTGTCTAGAATATAAAAGTTTAAAAACTGCTCTGAGTTGAGGGTGTCTTGTGTGGGCTTTTTGATGGGTACCAGAGCTGACTAGAGCTACGCAAAATCCTTTTCTGCCCTAACCTGGAAGAACTGGGTTATCCTTAAGCCTGACCCAGGGGAGAAGACGGTGGCTGTGTTTACATTTCATACTAAGCCAAAGCCTGGCTTAGTGTGAACATGCCAGTTCCCAAGGAGGAACTTTTTAGATCAGCACAGCAGCTAAGCCAAGTAATCATAGTACAGACTTGGGCTATAGATTGCAGTAAAGGAGCAGAGAACTTAACCATGATCCTGGGTTCAGATGAGACACTGATTGAAACCTTGGCTTCACTGCCTAAGAAGCCATGGGAGGAGCAAAGTCAGTAAGCCATACTCTGGTTTATCATAACATAGGGATGGTGGAAAAATAGGAATCAATTCACGTTTAAGTGTGAACCAACCCACTTCTCAGTTTCCAAAACAATACACAAACTGAAACACAACCATACCTTGAAATTTTTCTCCTGGTTTTGCAGTGTTATTTTCTAGTCAAGGGTCATTCAACAAGTGTTCAAAATATTAAGAAAATTGGATGACATGAGGTAAAAAAAGTTTGATCACTTGATATGGAACAACCCTCATGTATTGTGTACAAACATGTCTATAGCGGTGAGGTGTTCACAACACAACACAACACAGTGCAGCTTAGGAAAAGTAGTATTACAATAAAGTGTATATTAGGAAAAATTGCATACAAATGTGTAACTCAGGAAAAAATGCACTAAAATGCTAATGAATTTTCATGAGCACCTTCTTGAAGAAATAGTACAAACTGAATAAATAGTACAGTTGTACAAACTGGAACACTGATGTGGAAAAAATGAGAGAGAAACTGAAACTGACAGATTCATCCAGCTTTACTAGGATGTGTGCACCATGTCTGCCGCAAACGCTGTGAATATCCTTCCACAGCAGGCTTGCTGTTGAAATTATGTATAGCTACGTTTGTAGTCTGTGCCTCTCTTACACTGGAGGCCTTGGTGCAGATTCACTCTGGCCATTAAAAGAGATGAGTGTGATGTTGATGATGGTATGACAGGTTGAACCCTCTCTTGGCTCATGGTACATTAAAAGGAACAAAGTGGGAACACGGTTGCCTTTTATTCTAGTTACACTGGCTTCCTTACTGTCACTTAAGAGAGTGTGTGTGTGTGTGTGTGTGAGAGAGAGAGAGAGAGAGAGAGAGAATGTAGTTTTCCCTGTAGGTCCCCTTCTCCCAATCCTCCCGAACAGTGGAATTTGCAGATAGGGAAGGGAGAGAAGGAACATTTCAAGATCTGAACCAGTGATAGGCAACACGGTTCCCTTCAGATGTTGTTGAACTATAGTTTCTACCAACCCCACCCAACGTAGCTAATGGTCAGGGAAGATGGGAGTTGTAGCCTTGCAGCACCAGAAAGATAAAAATGGGGTAGGGCCATAGCTCAGTGAGTAGTGTTTAGGATGCAGAAAGTCTCACGTTCAGTTCCTGGCATCCTCAGGTGCGGCTGGGAATGTCTGCTGCCTGAAACCCAAAAAAGCAACTGCCAGCTTTCAGTGTTCCTAATGAGGCACCTGAATTTTAAAGAAGAAAAGCACACCCATAAAATTGTATTTAATTGTGTGACTTGATTTCATAAGCAACTGCATTTGCCACGTTCATTATTCAAGCTACTGTATGGTCATTAACAGGGGCTAACAGGCTTGAGTGAAATTGCCTTATGGGATGGCGAATTCTTTGCTTAGCTGAAGACTACAGAGTGCTAAAATGGCATTATTGCCAGCCTCTTTGCAACAGACGTATGTTGGATGGCTGACCTAGATATTTCTCTCTTCCTTCTCCCCCTCCCCACATACGCTGAATATGACAAGAAGGATTTGGCATCTTTTCTAGGGAAGCAACCACTGTTAAGTGCTCTGTGCAATCACATTTTAATCTCAAACTGCCACAAAATGGCCCAGATCAATGCAAGCTTCTTTCATGCTGTAGGGTAAACAACATTCTGATGGACTTGATTCATCCTCTTCCCCTTTTGCCTTTAGGTTAGTATTGCTCTGTTCAAACTCACAACATTTATGTCTCTTTCTGGATGACCTCTGTACTTAGTCTGTAATAACAAAAGTGTGAGGATATAAGGTTGCCTGGAAATAATTTATCCTGGCATGCATATTACCATATTTTTCACTGTATAAGACACACTTTTCCCCCTGCAAAAATTAAGGGGAAATGTGTGTGCATCTTATGGAGCGAATGCAGGCTCCACAGCTTCGTGTTGCTTTCACTGAAGCCTGGAGAGCGAGAGGGGTCAGTGCGCAGAGAGGGAGAGCTGCGCAGTGCCCCTTCAGCGAAGCGGGAGGAGAAAAGGAGCCCCTTCCGTTTCTCCTCCCGCTTTGCTTGTTCTCCTCCTCTAAAACTAGGTGCGTCTTATGGTTGGGTGCGTCTTATACAGCGAAAAATACGGAAATTGGGAGTGCTGTGGACTGAACCTGGGACCTTCTGCATGCAAAGCGTATACTCTGCTGTTGTGTTATGGTCCCTCCCTAGAGGGATAAGCGTTGTGTTAGTTCAAGAACAAAATGGCAGAATTTGGAAGATCTACACAGATGGAACACAACTTCTGGAAATAAGAAAGTTGAGCTTTCCCAGGGGCAACACTGGGGCTTTGGAAAAATGTAATGAAAGAGTGCCCTTCAGAAAATGAATGGTTGTTGCCTAGAGGCAATGGTTCTTGGCAAAGGTTCTTTCCAGTGCCTTTTGGGTCAACACAGCAGTGGTTGGTGAGCACACACTGTGGTTGCTAGGCACCCACAAAACACCCCCCAAACCATCAGAATAGGTGTTTAGGAGTTGCTCAGGGCTGCTCACTCACTACCCTCTTAGAAGTGTCTGTGTGCCTGAACACCATAGCATGAAAGCCAATTCTTGCTCCTTGTTTCCTTCAAGCATACTCATTCTTAAATTGGCTTAACTTTGATTCAGGGTTTAGTTGCCAGTTCATAGGAACATAGGAAGCTGCCTTAGACCACACCAGACCATCACCCAGGGTTGTCCACACTTGGTCAGCTGTGGCTCTCTAGGGCTTCAGAGCAGGGTCTCTTCCAATCAATACTTCCAGTGTAGGCAGCAAGAATGAATCTGTGTTTTCTCTGTATTCTGGCTATTTTTATCATTTCTGGGCATTTGGACAGATTAACTAATGGTTTCATTTTGGATGTACACTCTCCTATTGTTTAATGCTTTTGGATCCAGATCTTTTTATTCATTTTTTTATTTTGGAATTGATGTGGCAAATGAAATGTCAGTGGCTCTGTGCACAGCAGTTGTTTATATCCTAGTGATCACCATTCTTAGACTAGCATGCATCATCTGGCTCCCCGCTCACTTTCCTTTAAGCTCATCCATTTCGTTTTGGAAAGAGAGACTTATTCATTGGATCTAGCAGACAGAAAACAACATATAACATCATTTGTCTCCTTGGATTCATTTAGAATCAGGAAGTAAACAAGACATTGTTGCATTTGCAGTTGGTTTAGCAGTTGTCTCCGAGTGGAATATCCCTCTTTTCCTAATCTGCATCTATTCCAAGTCAGTTACTTAAATATTTGATCTGCAAAGGATTTGTGAAACAGAAGGGAAGCTTTTGTTTTATTCTTAGCTTGGAAAGGAATTTTAGTTGCAAATGATTCCCAGGCTACGCACACACTTCCTTTTTTCTCTTCTTTTTTGTGGGTCAGTGGCGACAGAACGTTGGAGATCTTTTAACCATAGAAGTGGTGCTGTATCCATAGAAGTCATGCATGCTTCCTGCTCCAAGCCTCCCCATCACATATTTCCCTTTGCAAACCTTCATCACAGTAAAGCATTACGTTGATTACCATCAAGGGAAGATTCCCAGCTGGGTATAATTGCTGTTTACAACTCAGCACTTTGTTCTGGCATCGTCAATCTCATTTCCTTCCTTTCCTCTTTCCCTCCATACTTCTTCCCTTGTGTGTTGTGTCACCGAAGCTAGCCATGGTTAATGCTAATTGGACTGTTTTAAAGCAGGACTTGAGGCTGGTTAGCAAACCCTGGTTAAGAGGGAAGCTGGTTAGTAGGAACCACAGCAACTTATGATTGTGCTTTCTTCTGTTAGCCTGATTAAGCTAAGTGGCCTGGTTAACACATCAGTGGTAAGCCATGGTTTATGTAGCTTAACTGATTGGTTTGTATAGCCAACTAATTATGGTTTGTTTATGGTCTATGAACCAGAAGATGAAAACATTGTTTTAATTTGGCAAATGATTCTTTGCTTGAGTAAACAATGGTTTCTTGTTACCTATGACAACATTATCCTCATTTGTTTTGGTGCCGTATCCCTACATGCTTACCAGGCTACAGAGAAGAGAGGCAAGAAGAGTTAGAAAATGAAACCAACACTGAGCAAATAAATAAATAGTGCTGTGGCTACTCACCTGTGAGACTGATTTCTGGTGTATTATTGTTTGTGAATTCAGCCACCATGTGTGCTCCATTTCTCAGCCTGGCCCTGATAGCCATTGTTAAGAGAATTCCAATGTTATATCTGTATTGTCACTATGAAACTCAGAAGAGGTTTCCCAGGACTTGGGCAATACTTTGCCTTCCAGTATTTGCCAGGTGCAAATAAAGTGTTCCTTCTATTTTATGAAAAGCAGCAGTGTATTTTAATAAAACAGTTAAACAAGCCACAGTAAGGAACCCATTGGGTGGGATGTCTCACTAAAGGATTCCTCGCCTCTTGAAAAATGCATGACTTTTGCATTATTATTATTATTATTATTATTATTATTATTATTATTATTATTATTATAATTTATATACTGCCCTTCATCTGAATATCTCAGGGCGGTGTACAACATTAAAAACATAATTTACATAACATAATAAAAAGCAATAAAACAATTACAGAAAATAATAATAGTAATAATACAGTCCTCCATATTTAAAGGGCATTGATTGTTTAATGGCCAAAGGCCTGGGTGAAGAGGAATGTGTTCCCCCAGTGCCTAAAGACATGTAATGATGTCGCCAGGTGAGCCTCTCTGGAGAGACCATTCCACAGACGGGGAGCCACTACAGAAAAGGTCTGTTCTCATGTTGTCACCCTCTGGACCTCTCATTGGGGAGGCACATGAAGAGGGGCCTCAGATGACAAGCGCAGGGTTTGGGCCAGTCCGTATGGGGAGAGGCTGTCCTTAAGGTATTGAGGTCCTGAGCCATGTAAGGTATAGCAGATCCCACTGCTAACACCAAAATGTTGCAGATCCCCCTGCTCTGGTTACTGAATACGGCAGATCCCACCTATGTATACATTATATAACCACCCTGGGTTATCTTTGGGTTTTTATGTGGAGGTAAACTTTTTAAATTGATATTTTATTGAAAAAAATTAAATTATAAAGCAATAAAGTGATACAAATAGATTTAAAAAAAAACTGTGTAAAGAAAACAAAACTGTGTAAGGGGGAAAAACATATGAATATTAACAAAAATACCCTAACCCATACATTCTTTTATAAATTTGATATTATTATACTAATACTAATGTAAATATTAATGGCCTACTACATTTTGTATAAATTCATTCCAAAATTGTCATATTTATCCAAGCAGTTGCAAGTGTTCTCATATTATCAATCCACTGATTAAAGGAGATAATGTCTTTATTTTTCCAGTTCATCAATATCGTTCTCTTGGCTACCATTAGAGTGCATAAAATCCATTTTTGTTGTCCTGTTGTTAACTTCCATATAGTAGAAGAAGCAGCTTATACTCTTCCCTTGTCCCTCACTGGAAACTTCCTAAATCAGTGGTGTCAAGTGTGAGATGTGGTTTTAATAAAAGTCCCATCCCACAAAGTTTGCTGAACACTGAGTATGCATATTCTGTAACAGCAACTCTGAATTCATGTGTAGGGAGGAAGCTGGCCAGCTCCCACTGCTAACTCGTAATTACATTCTTAAATGAAATGGCTTGCAAGAGGAAATTCACTTGGTAGAGTTCCCACAATTTCATCACATGCAGGCAGACCTAATGCTGTTGAGGTTAAGTCACACTACTCAGATGTATTAGAACATACAAATGTTATTTAATATTTCACTTGGGAGGCAAAGATGTCCACTAAGAGTTTTTTGTGTATCCTTTTTTTAAGGATTTCTGTGTTATAAATGACTTTTGACTTATGATCAGCTCTTGCTCATTTGATTTTGTGTGCATAAAACAGTAAGCGTTTTTATAGTGTGCGGAAAGTTTGATGCAACCTTTAAGCAAAGTTTCTAATTAAAACTAACACCCGTTAACATGAAACAGTTTTCCTGCTGTTAAGTGTTGTTCCCTAACTCAAACAATGAAGGAAATTTCCTATATGCTTTTAATGATTAGCCAGACCTTTGTGTGTGTGAGCATAAAGTTTAGGGGAGCAGGGAAGAGAGAGCGTTCCCTATGTGCAGATAATTGTTATAGTGTCTATTAATAGTTATGCCAGGAAAAAGTGGCCGAATAAAGCACACACTGTTCATTTGCACAGCCAGGATGTTTTGTACACACACATGTGCACAAAGATGGCAGTGCAGTATAATAGCAGGAAACGATAAAATGCTTCTTCCTTGCCTATTCCCTGCTCCCCAACTGTCCACAATGGATTTCACTTTTTTATGCATGCAGAGCTTTTACTATCAAAGGGGAGGTTTTTGCTGCATAGGATGTTCTCGTACTCTTTATTTATTCACTTCATATAATTTATGCACTGCTTGATTGTAAAAACAAACCTCAAAGCAGTGTGCAAAAGGAATAAAAAATGAAATTGTCAGTTAAAACAGTTCAAAACAATGATTTTTTTTAAAAAAGTTAAAATGGGTGATACACTTGAAAAAAGATTAACATACTGGTCAACATTCTGCATGTCTGTGTAGGCTTGTCTAGCAAAAAATGTTTTTAACAGGGTCCGAAAAGAGTACAACGAAGGTGTTTGCCTGATAAATGGATAAAGAAAACAATGCCCGACCTGAAGAATTTGGAGCAAATGATTCAGCAGAGGAAACACAGCCCAGAATAACTAAGGAGATAGTACAAGAATACTTGGCTAGTCTAGATGTATTCAAGTCTCCAGGGCCAGATGAACTGCATCCAAGAGTATTAAAAGATGTGATCTCAGAACCACTGGCAGTCATCTTTGAGAATTCCTGGAGAACAGGCGAAGTCCCGGCAGACTGGAGGAGGGCAAATGTTGTCCCTATTTTCAAAAAGGGGAAAAGAGAGGACCCAAAGAATTATCGCCCAGTCAGTCTGACATCAATACCAGGGAAGATTCTGGAGCAGATCATTAAGCAAACAGTCTGTGAGCACCTAGAAAGGAATGCTGTGATCACCAATAGTCAGCATGGATTTCTGAAAAATAAGTCATGTCAGACTAACCTGATCTCGTTTTTTGACAGAATTACAAGCCTGGTAGATGAAGGGAACGCAGTGGATGTAGCCTACCTTGATTTCAGCAAGGCATTCGACAAGGTGCCCCATGATATTCTTGTAAAGAAGCTGGTAAAATGCGGTCTTGACTATGCTACAACTCAGTGGATTTGTAACTGACTGACTGACCGAACCCAAAGGGTGCTCATCAATGGTTCCTCTTCATCCTGGAGAAGAGTGACTAGTGGGGTGCCACAGGGTTCTGTCTTGGGCCCGGTCTTATTCAACATCTTTATCAACGACTTGGATGATGGACTCAAGGGCATCCTGATCAAATTTGCAGATGACACCAAACTGGGAGGGGTGGCTAACACCCCAGAGGACAGGATCACACTTCAAAACGACCTTGACAGATTAGAGAACTGGGCCAAAACAAACAAGATGAACTTTAACAGGGAGAAATGTAAAGTATTGCACTTGGGCAAAAAAAATGAGAGGCACAAATACAAGATGGGGGACACCTGGCTTGAGAGCAGTACATGTGAAAAGGATCTAGGAGTCTTGGTGGACCACAAACTTGACATGAGCCAACAGTGTGACGCGGCAGCTAAAAAAGCCAATGCAATTCTGGGCTGCATCAATAGGAGTATAGCATCTAGATCAAGGGAAGTAATAGTGCCACTGTATTCTGCTCTGCTCAGACCTCACCTGGAGTACTGTGTCCAGTTCTGGGCACCACAGTTCAAGAAGGACACTCACAAACTGGAACATGTCCAGAGGAGGGCAACCAAAATGGTCAAAGGCCTGGAAATGATGCCTTATGAGGAACGGCTAAGGGAGCTGGGCATGTTTAGCCTGGAGAAGAGGAGGTTAAGGGGTGATATGATAGCCATGTTCAAATATATAAAAGGATGTCACATAGAGGAGGGAGAAAGGTTGTTTTCTGCTGCTCCAGAGAAGCGGACACGGAGCAATGGATCCAAACTACAAGAAAGAAGATTCCACCTAAACATTAGGAAGAACTTCCTGACAGTAAGAGCTGTTCGACAGTGGAATTTGCTGCCAAGGAGTGTGGTGGAGTCTCCTTCTTTGGAGGTCTTTAAGCAGAGGCTTGACAACCATATGTCAGGAGTGCTCTGATGGTGTTTCCTGCTTGGCAGGGGGTTGGACTCTATGGCCCTTGTGGTCTCTTCCAACTCTATGATTCTATGATGTCAGCAGGCAGCAAGTTCAAAAGTATAGGTGCTGCCACACTAAAAAGATCAGTTTCTTATGAATGCAGAATGGGCATTATATGGCATTTGTAACAGTGCCAGTTGTGCAGATCAAAGCGGTCAAGTGGGCATATGTTACCTGAGGCAATATCTCAGGTACACCCCCAGACTATAGATAATAGTAATTATCTATCTATCTATCTATCTATCTATCTATGGATGACTTTCCCGTTACACAATCCTGATGGAGCCCCATTCAAATAAAATAACTCCAATAGAGTGTCATTGTCCTGGGACCCACCAGGCGACTAAGCTTGGCTTCATCCAGGTCAGCTTGATTCCCTCTGTGCCAGGAGCAGATTGAGCCAATTCTAGCCAGTTGGTGTTGCAAATACACTAGAGTTGTTTGTCTTGATTGAGGGACTGCTAAACATTTTCTTTCAATGAGTGGCTTGATACTGGGGCACCCTTCACTTTTGACTGGCTCCTGCAGAACACGGTCCATCAGTAGAGTTGTCTGTCAGAGTATTCACTATTTTGCACCTCAGAAATACCAGTGGCTATAACCCTGATTTTGGTGGAAAACATGTGTGATGCATGAGATCTGTATGTTCTTCTTGTGTGCCCTATGCCTAAGAGACATCTTGTTCTTTTGCTCTGTAAGGCCCCTACGTGCACTACACATTTATAGCTGTATCATACTGCTTTAAACAGCCACGACTTCCTGCAAAAATCCTGGGAACTCTAGCTAGTTAACGGTGCTGAGAGTTGTTAAAACATCCCCTTTTCTGCTCAGAGAGCTACAATTCCCAGAGTGTCCTGCCTCACAGGGAATTCTGGGATTTTTAGCTGGCAACGGCTGTAACATGGAAGATGGGTCAGGCTTGTTTTATGCTGCTCCAGTGGGTAGTAACTAAACCACTGGATTCAAATAATAAGAGAGGAGATTCCAGCTAAATATTAGGAAGAACTTTCAGAGGGTAAGAGCTGTTTGACGGTGGAAGGTGTCATTGGAGGTTGGTTGGCTAGCAGAGATCTGTATTTCAGGGGCTTGGACTAGATGACCATGGGGAGCCTTCCAGCTCTACAATTCTGTGGTTGTAGTTAGGTGCTGTATAAATGGTTAAAATCAGAGGTTTTCAACCTTTTTGAGTCCACAGCTCCCTTAACCAACTACATTCTTTCTGTGGCACCCCTGTGAGGCTCAGGAGCCCAGTTATATCACCTCTTGCCTGCAGAGCTGGCAGCCTCTCACCCTTTTTCGAACACCCTCCATTGTGGAGTGTTCCCTCAGCCTCCTCTCCTCTCCCCTCACCTTAGGAGTCCTATAAGCTGCCCCCCCCCCGCCTCAAAGAGAGATGCCTCCTCACACTGTCCCACAGGGGCCTAGGAAGCATCAATTGGCCAGCTCCAGAGGTACCAGGGTTGCTGCAACAGAGAGGCAGAGATGCAAGAGGGCATCCAAGGAGGGGGGGAAGGAAAGAGGGACAGAGGCTAGTGTTTTCTGCAGCATCCCAGGGTACCATGGCACACTGGTTGAAAACCACTGGATTAAATAAAAAAAAATTAGAAGAACATAAATGTTTTGAGGAACATCCTTCAGCTCCTCCATGAGAATATGACAGCAACAATCGCAGATAACAATGGCTCTCAAAGTGAACCATTCACAGTGGGATCTGGTATCAAACAGGTTTGTGTTATTGCCCCAACTCTACTCATTATTTTCATTGCCATGATCCTACACTTTGTTGAAGGGAAACCCCCCACCGGAGTAGAAATAATATATCAAACAGATGGAAAGCTCTTCAGTCTGAGCAGGCGGAAAGCAAAGAGTAAGGATTCTGTAACTTCCATCATAGAGCTTGAGTATGCTGATGACAACATAGTGTGCGCACACTCAGAGGATGACCTCCAAGCCATCCTTTGTAGAAGCTTACAAGAAGCTTGGCCTATCACTTCTCCTACCTAGGCAGTTGTCTTTCCACAAGGGCCAACTTTGATGCCAAAATCCAGCATCGCCTGAGCTCTGCAAGTGTGGCTTTCTCCTGATTGAAGTGCAGAGTGTTTGAGGACCGGGACATTCGCAGGGAAACCAAAATGCTTGTTTACACAGCTATTGTACTACCAACCTTACTATATGCTTGAGAAACATTGACCACTTATAAACGCCATCTCCAACTCCTTGAAAGATTCCATCAACGGTGTCTCTGAAAAATTTTACACATCACTTGGGAAGACAGGCGAACTGGAAGAAGCAAAGATTACCAGTGTTGAAGAATGATTCTTTAACATCAACTTCGTTGGACTGGTCATGTTGTGTGGATGCCTGATGATCGTCTTCCAAAGCAACTACTCTATTCCGAACTTAAAAGTGGAAAGTGTAATGCTGATGGTTAACAAAAGAGGTTTAAAGACTGTCACAAGGCAAATCTAAAAAAATGTAGTATAAGCACTGACAACTGGGAAACACTGGCCTGCAAGCGCTCCAGTGGGAGAACAGCCTTTACCAAAGGCGTCATGGGCTTTAAAGACACTCAAACTCAGCACACAAGGGAGAAATGTGCTAAGAGGAAGGCACACTTGGCAAATCCACACCGTGATCAACTCCCACCAGGAAACCAATGTCCCCTCTGTGGAAGGACGTGTGGGTCCAGAATTGGCCTCCACAGTCACTTGCGGACTCATTGTTAAAACCGTGTTTATGGAAGACAATCTTTCTCGGCTATGAGTGATCGCCAAAGAAGAAGAAGCAGCAGCCTTATGAAATATTTCTTTCAACTCTGCTATTTTTGTTTGGTATTTGGGAGTTTTTAGAGTGGAGGGGCTGAAATAAATCTGATAGTGCGGAGTCTTTTGCAGTTCCCTGTCGGATACATTAATGGTGCTTATCTCCCCCAACCAGTTTATTTTTTTTAAAAAAGAAGGCACATAATGTTTTCAGTGTGGCTTGGTGCATAAAACCTCACTGATAAGCAAACAGTGGTTAGCCTTGTTGTCTAGCTTTGGCTTATTGTCTGTTTGTTTTTATTTTGAGCTGATTAATTTGCTCGGGGGAGAAGGAGGGCGGTGGGAAAGGGGAACAGTAGAGACAAAGGCAGCAATCAAGAAACAAGCCAGGGTTGGGAGGAAGAATGCGGGAGATTGTAATTGGAGGTTTGCTTTGGGAGTTTGGGTCGAAAGTTACATGTGTCTGTGTGTGGGGGAGGAATGAAAATGGTTAAGGGAATCCACATTCTGCTGTGAGATGGCGAGAAGTCATTGGACACATTTGTGTCTGGAGCTGACCATACATGAATGGAATAACACCTTGGATAGTCATGTATATCCAGTAAACTGCTCTGAGATCTGCAAGTATGGGGCAGTATACAAATTAAATAAATAATAAATAATTTAATAAATGTATTGAATTAATTATTCAACAACAACAACAACAACAACAACAAGCTGCTTTATGCATGGGCTCGATACAGTCCACACTGGCTGGTATCAGTTCTCTAGCCATCCCAACTTGGGAGATGCTGAGGATCTTTTGCTTGTGAAGCATGTATAGTATGCCTCCACTGTGTGAAGTCTTTAAGTAACTCAAGATTGTGTTCTGAGGTGACATGGGTGTGGGCCGGACTCAGTGGAGACCCATTTGTCTCCTGAGTAGGGCTGGGCGATAACTGGTTTTTGGCATTGTGATGTATCACCAGCCAAATATCACAATACTATACTGAGATATCACAATGTCTGAAATAAGGATGGAGCTATGTAGAGGCATTGGCTGGCTTCATGGTTTTCCCCACATTGTGATTTTTGCATAGCACATGCACACACACATCATGATTTGCAATACAGTGGTACCTCAGGTTAAGTACTTAATTCGTTCCAGAGGTCCGTACTTAACCTGAAACTGTTCTTAACCTGAAGCACCACTTTAGTTAATGGGGCCTCCTCCTGCCGCTGCACTGCTGGAGCACGATTTCTGTTCTCATCCTGAAGCAAAGTTCTTTGGAGAGCCAGTGTGGTGTAGTGGTTAAGAGCGGTAGTCTCGTAATCTGGTGAACCGGGTTCGCGTCTCCGCTCCCCCACATGCAGCTGCTGGGTGACCTTGGGCCAGTCACACTTCTCTGAAGTCTCTCAGCCCCACTCACTTCACAGAGTGTTTGTTGTGGGGGAGGAAGGGAAAGGAGAATGTTAGCCGCTTTGAGACTCCTTAAAGGGAGTGAAAGGCGGGATATCAAATCCAAACTCTTCTTCTTCTTCTTCTTCTTAATCTGAAGCACTATTTCTGGGTTAGCAGAGTCTGTAACCTGAAGTGTATGTAACCTGAGGTACCACTGTATATTGTCAGGTCAAAAGTTATGAAACCGATATCACAATATGGATTTCAAACCATTTTGGACGATATATTGATATATTGCCCAGCCCTATTCCTGAGTTCAGGATACAAGGTAGGAGAAGAGTGGGGCCTGCAAAGAGCAGAGGCATGACCACCATGGATCAGGGCCATCCACAACAGTTGGTTCTGGGACCTACTGACAATATTTGCTGGATCCATTTAGACGGGGTTTTTTCAGCTGGAACTCGCAGGAGCTCACCTCTCAGGTGGGTGCCATTGCCATTCTGAGAGAACGAGGGAGGCATTCATAGTGAGATCTGGCACCTCTTTTTTTCTAGAAAAATAGCACTGCATTTCGTGGTTCTGAATGCCATTTTGCTATAATTTGGCTGCTTTTTTTTTTTTTAATAATCTTTTATTCAAAGTTTTAAACATTTATCACCCAATACATATAATCCTGTCCCCAACAATACAATAAACGAACAGAAAAAGAAAAGAACCTAAAAAAGACATACAAAAAAAGAAAGAAAGAAAAAGAAAAAAAGAAAGAATATAGCATCAAATCCAAATTCTTAGTAATCATACTTTCCTCACTTTTTGGACTTCCTCACATCTTTCGTTCCTGCATTCCAAATTTATAAACTTCTAAACAGCAAATTATCACCTTGTTTCAATTTCTTATTTGTATTTTTCCCATATTATGTCTCTAAATTTAAGTTTGTTTTCCAAAGTCATGAATACTTAAATAGACATAATATCAACCAAAAAATTAACTTTTCCTCAAAAATCCATCTATTCTCAAATTCTTATCAACTAACTTACTGATGCCGCATTTATTCTTACTCTTGCATCATCTTAACATTCATACAATTTACAATGTTTTTGTAGGTAGTCCTTAAATTTCTTCCAGTCCTCTTCCACTGCTTCTTCTCCCAGGTCGCGGATTCTGCCAGTCATTTCTGCTAATTCCATATATTCTATCAGTTGCATCTGCCATTCTTCCAGCGTGGGCAAGTCTTGAGTTTTCCAATATTTAGCTATAAGTATCCTTGCTGCTGTTGTTGCATACATAAAAAATGTACAATCCTTCTTTAGCACCCTCTGGCCGACAATGCCCAAAAGCAAGGCCTCTGGTTTCTTAGGGAAGGTATACTTAAATACCTTTTTCAGTTCATTGTATATCATTTCCCAGAAAGCCTTAACCCTAGGGCAAGTCCACCAGAGGTGAAAGAACGTTCCTTCAGTTTCTTTGCATTTCCAACATTTGTTATCAGGCAAATGGTATATTTTTGCAAGCTTGACTGGGGTCATGTACCACCTGTAAATCATTTTCATAATGTTTTCTTTTATATAATTTGGCTGCTTTTGTACATGTGAAATACTTGGTGGGCCTTGGTGGCTGCTGTTTCCAGAACTGTAGTGTTTGATTTGCATAATACCCTGAGCTGTTTTGCAAATAGTGTATTATTTATCACGAACAGCTGCCAGCTTACAGATGAGAATTAATAAGTGGTGCCAGTCTTGGCTTAGTGCAGCCTTGAACTGTCAAAGTGCTGAAAGGGAATTGCAGAAAATGGGGTGACAGTGTTGCTTTCATGTGCCATGTTCCTAATCCTGAAGCAGACTTCCTTTGCCATTTGTACCACAACCACTTCTGCTTTCTTAAGCCTGCTGTGACGCATTGGTGGGCATTTGGAGCAGCGAGTGAACCCTAGCTGCTTTCACCAGTGATTGCGGAGAATGTGTCTTTTGTTTTTGCTTTTAGTTTTGGACTTGAAATTTGGGAAGGAACCATTTTGATTGCAATGAGTTTCCAGGAACATGATGCTTGCAATTTGGCCCAATTCATTTCAAGTTTTGTGGCTATCTTCGGGGGGTAACTCTTTTAATATACAGTGGTACCTCGCAAGACGAATGCCTCGCAAGACAAAAAACTCGCAAGACGAAAGGGTTTTTTGTTTTTTAAGCTGCTTCGCAAGACGATTTTCCCTATGGGCTTGCTTCGCAAGACTGAAACGTCTTGCAAGTTTGTTTCCTTTTTCTTAACACTGTTAATACAGTTGCGACTTGACTTTGAGGAGCAACTCATAGAAGGCGGTGTGGTAGCCTTTTTTGAGGTTTTTGAAGACTTTGGTGATTTTTGAAGCTTTTCCAAA